>NC_090888.1:19803757-19828757 GCF_036669925.1 Montipora capricornis | reverse complement strand
ATTTTCCCAATTAGAAGTTTTTCGTGTGAATAGATGGTTTTCCACAGTGACGTCTTCAAATTCTAAAGTCAAAATCGCGAGGTGTTTTGAACTTTTATCTATAGGAGGTTGAAGGTGACCTAGAAATAAATCCTTTTTTTAAGCAGTTCCATGACGTCTTTGTTTCGGAAATCGGCATTTTGAATTTCCGAATTGTTACATTCCGTGACACCATGATGTACAAAGTTATTTGGTTGAAAACTGAGCAAATTCTATGCCTATGAATCTCAGCTAATCTCAGCAGTCTGAGCGTTTCTATAAAGTTGCGTAAAACGTTTCGACAAATAACTCAGAAACGCTGTACCGAATAGACCTGAGAATTAGTGAGGTGATTTATGAATTTGTCTCCTACAACATTCCAAGTTTTTGTCTTATTTCATTGAAAGGTTTCGATTTTATTTTTTTGTTGCCTGACACTGAAAACGATCTGTAGCAAGTCGAAGGTTTCAAAATATGCTGCACTGGTTTTGTTTGAAACAAATTCCAAAGCTGTACGTCGTTTATGTTATCTAATTTCCATAAAGATCTTGATAAGCATCGTGAATGTTTCAACTCCAGACAGAAAATGTAATCGGGCAGGTAGAAAAATTGGCAGCGAATTGCAGAATACCCGTCCACAAAAAAGCAATACCTTTGCGGCGCGAGCCGCAGTGCTGACGTGAATGCAAGTGGGTAAAGTGGATTGAGTAGAATGGCTGGTGCCGCAGTGCGCGGTGCCTTAGTCGGCTTAAGGTTAAATTGAGCTGAATAGAATGGCTGGCGCCGCAGTGCCGTGGTCACCGTGGTGCCTCAGACAACTGAAGGTTAAATTGAGTCGAGCACATGCAATGACTGCTGCCGCAGTGCCGCAGTTCCGCGGTGCCTTAGTCGTCTTAAGGTCAGGGTTAGGTAAAATTTCAAAATAGTGCTTACGCCCAATCACTGAAACGAGCTCTTAGGCTTAATCAGTAAACGAGTGCTATATTCTTCACATGATCTCGTAAAAAGTGTAGTTAACCGATTTCCGAGACAGGCACTGCGGCACTGCGGAAGCAGTTCACTTCGGCGCAGCGAATAAAAGGGTCAGTGAATCAACACCACGACTGCAGCACTGTGGCAGCAGTGTTTTTAGGTTCCATTTCTTGTGGCCGGGTATTTCGCAATCTAACCAAAAATTGCCGTGATATAGGACAAATTAGATGCCTATGCAAAAGTTCTTTAAAAGCCTGAAGCTCATAGAACCGCAGTTCAAGTTCTACAAATCGTATCACATTCTCACAGTTAGACTGGGTCTAGCATGAAATGGAAGATAAAATGGGGAAATAATTTGCATCTGAAAAGATTCCCCCGCATTAGCCTCCGTTTCATGCTCGACCAACCCAACCGTTACAATACAAAACTGGCCTACTATTGAAGTCAGGTTAGATCAAACGCCGGTTCAGGCATAGTTTGATCAAATGCTACTCCGTACTGGTAAACAATCTTTTAAGCAAGGCCCAGCTGAACAAAGTGGATGTGCCGGATCTTGGGAGATCTAACCAACAAATAATTTAACTCCCTGAAGAAGTCAGGCCGTGCCTGATGAAATATGGTAAATCAAATGATATATTTATATAACTGCAAACAGTACTGTTTCGGCCTTCTGGGCCACATCAGTGCAGTGCTGATGTTTAAGCATAAAAAGCCACCCCAAATGTCCCACACATGTGGTAATCTAAACTATGCCAGAGTGCTCAAACTCTTGAACAGATTTTCGAGGAGCGCTCAACTGTCAAAGGAGCAGTGTATATTCTTGTTGATCAGTTCAGGACTTCAGGAGTGATTCCATCGATATATTACTACAACCTTGTTTTGTATAGCCAAAGGATGACCACACTCATCAGTTAACATTAACGACTGACCAGAAATTTTAAATGCTGGCCATACATGTATAAATGCGTGGTTGTTGTGGTGCGGCTTTTCCCCTATTTACGTTACCTTAAAGTTTTTCAGGACATATCTGTTTCTGTGGGGGGCATGAGCTTGCTAATTCGTTTCGTCTGTTTAGGCTTCCTTGGTGTTTCTTACAGATTATTATGAACTTCTCATAAACACACAAATTACATTTCTTACTAATATTGTTATGGGGTCTACATTTCTTTAGGATTTTCCATTTGATGTTGAGGGGTTTCCTGGTTTCTTTTAATGTCCATACATGCTTTGAGAGTTCTGTTTCATTCATCTCACTCATTTCATCTCAAAGTATGTATGGACATTAAAAGAATCCGGAAAACCCTTCAACATCAAATGGAAAATCCTAAAGAAATGTAGACCCAGGGTCGAAATATAGGTGTTCTTTATAAACGTGGCTAGTCTTCATTTTTGATTTTTGTTATATATATAAATATATATATCACCATACAAATGTGGATCAAAGAGATGCGACCTGTGCCTTACAGAAAAGTTGTAAATAATAAAAGCAGATGCACGCCACCTACTGAACAAAAGAAACGAGTTAATTTCTAAATGCAGACACAAGAACAAATACCTTTTGTCGAACTTAAAATAGCACGCTCCCCTAGAGTATTAGAATGGTCTTTAAATGAGTTAGAATCAGTGCAAATGTAAGATCTGTAGCCTGATGATTGTCTAAAGATGAAACGTGAAGTCGCTACGCTGTGAAGTTGTCTTTCTTCTAAACGTTTATATATATATATATATATATATATATATATATATATATATGGGCGACCACGAAACAGGCTTGTAGGGATGAACTTGTAGTTTATGTGTTTTTTTCTTCCGTATATATATATATATATATATATATAATAATAATAATAATAATAATAATAACAATAATAATAATAATACTAATAGATATATATATATATATATATATATACAAATGTAAGAAGGTATTTTGCTCTGCAAAATTCTTGCATTGAGCTCTCCAAAGATAAGCGAAGCAACTTCATCTTAGTCTACTCGTCTATATATATATATATATATCCTCACAGCCGTTCAACAAGCCTTACATTATTATTTTTTTACTCTTGACTGCATGCAAATGTACTTATCATGGGTTATGTAGCCCATTGTCTGGGGTGCTATAATTAGCGGAGGACTATATTCTGCATTGCCTTCTTTCATATTCATTCGCCTCATACCTATGTTTCCGCGCTCTCAAAATTAAATAACCAATAAGAAATGACTCGAGCACTAGACATAGAGTTAGTGAGTTAATTTTATCATTGGTTTACGAGCATAGTTCAGATTTTTTTTGTGGGCTTTCAGATCATTAGTTGTTTTCTTGTTGTATTTTGAGACTTTCAGAGTTACTGTAACTTAGCTTGTAAAGACATAATAAACATGTTCGCAGACGGCTCGTGTTGACACGCACCAACTATGGCTTCTTATTATATGGTAATTGTTTAATATTCGTTTGAGCGGGAAAAATGAAAAGGAAAAAGGAAAGGAACTTTATTTAAGTGTCTAGTCGTTTTAGCGCTAGAGCACTATTGGTGATACTGTAAACTAAAATTAACAATTAACGCAAATCAAGTCAAATGTTCACTTTTGAGGAAAGAGGAAAGTGGAGTACCCGGAGAAAACCGGGGTTGAACAACTTATGTTTAAAAACCCAGCTCTGCATGCCATGTTTTGCCTGTATTGGCTAAAAGACAGGTAAGAATTGGATGCTCTTGTAGGTCCGGTTGGCCAAGCTGGAATTTCCAGTCTTGGTGAATGTCAGCTTGGGGCCAAAACTTTCTTCCCGAAGTCGCAGAACGTTTTCCCATTTGCGTTTGCTCACAAGTCTGAGCAGGAGGTAATGCGAGGGCATAATTCCACTATAATCTGCCCTTTAGCGCCGGAAAGGCCGAGGGGGTAAAGACATGTTTTGTCACTTACACTTACCCATCCATATGGCCACTAATCCTAACTTCTGTCGGATAAATTACTCACCACAGGCCCCACAAAGGGAAAATATTCTAAAATTCTTCCTTTTTTTCGCTAATAGTTTACATGTTATCCATCCACTGCTACCCACAGACCATATATTTTGGTTTCAATAATTATTAAGTTAAAAAAAAAAGTTACTATAGTTTACCTTTGGCAACCTTTCCTTGCATTTCACATTTGTTCATTTCATCTCGGCATTTCTTTTTGTGGTCATTTGCGCCATGTTCTGTTTTGTTATTTTTGAAAAGTTTTTTTCCATGTCTTGAACCAGATAGACTCGTTTCTGGCTGAATCGTGGGTTTGGCCTTGGATAATCCAGCTTCCTTCTCGCACAGGTTCATCTCATTTCTGCATTTTGCTTGGTGATCTTGTAACGTTTTGCTACAGTTATACTTTTCCTTTGTTTCGTGTGGCGTTGTATCTATTTTCCCAAGATACCTTCCAGATGTAAAACTGAAGATAGTCAGTGTTGACAGTGCAAAGAGCAGCACACGGAGAAGTTTCTTTTTTGACAAACAATCCATTGCACCAAATTGTCACTTTTCTCTCTGAAGAATACAAAAAACAAAGGGCGAAGAGTGCACGTGTGCATTGAATATTTTTTTCTTGATCATCCCGGAACACTGACAACACGGACAGCACGAATGCAACTCGTATTATTTCATCACCTGGCACGTCATAAATGACTGGGAAATTTGCGTGCACTATTCCAGAACATGAACACAGTAAATTCTTACACGATCACCTTTTAAAGCAAACGTTTTACCAATCCGAATTTTCGAAAATGGCACTGTCATTCGAGAAAAATGAAACTACGTGCGCTCCGAACGTACGAAAAGTAATTTGGAAGCAACGGCCTTTAGTATATTGAAGCGTGTTTGAGCGCTCGCGCAATCATGAGTAGAATTGCAATGACTATAGAGCGTGTTGTTCTTTTTTCTTTAAGAACGTTTTCTCTTCTCGTCCTTAAATCTTTCCTGCCAGAGAAGATAAAACACAAAACGAGCAGCCGAGAAAATTTTTGATCATGAGGACAAGGCCCCCAGCGAATGAACAGACCAAAGGCCAATGGATCTCTTTGCAGGGTCCAATGTACAATTGTTTACTCCCTACTGACTCAAATAGGTTCATTTCCTAGAAACTCACCGTTTGATTCCCTTCAATTCGCACTTTTTAACACTGTCGTACAGCAGCTACAGCACCATTAGTTAAATGCAACACTTTCAGTAAAAAATCTAATGCGCAGATATTTAAGGAGCAACTGAAGGACTCTCGGGGTGTATTCGCCAAAATATTAGGGCCACTTAAATTAAGGAGAAAGGCTTTGAGCCACTGCCGCTCTTTCGAGTAGTTAAATGCGTCATAATACAATTACGCAACATCGAAACTTAATTCTCAACTACGATTTTACGTGCACCAAGATTGAAATGGAAAAAATAACGCTGAAGGCATCTGCTGGAAACGTTTGAGATTATTCGTTCTTTGAAAGTGTGAAACCGGATATGCGTGCGCGAAAAACTTTTTTAACTTCCGGTAAGCGGTCAGTTGTAAAATACAGTACGTGTGCGGAAGATCGACGCACCCATACATTTCGGACCAGTGAGTACTACCTGTCGCTTTCTTCAACAGACCTCAAACTGCCTGGGGACACTTCCTTAAAATCTTCGTAGTAAAATCACTTTTTTGCAGCAGATAGATAGATAGATAGATAGATCGATAGATAGATAGATAGATAGATAGATAGATAGATAGATAGATAGATAGATAGATAGATAGATAGATAGATAGATTATTGATGCAAAAAATCTAGCAGCCAAAGAGGCTGACTGTGATACGATACGTTTACAAAGAAATAAAAATGTGTAACATGTATATTTAGCATAATTACATAGGTGATTATTGCACTTTAAGTGATTATTAAGAGATAATCACCAAAGCGTTTTTTTTTTTTCAAAATGGCCGCAAGCAGTCGTGTCGAGGTAGCCTGCGAAAGCAGACGTATTTCCGGCGGTAGATTCTCTCCCCTGAAAATTCCTGTGCTTCTTTTTTTTTCCCTTTTCGGGGGAGAGAAACGACCGCCGGAAATACGTCTGCGTTTGCAGGCTACGTCTAGGTGACAGATAAAGAAATTAGATGTTTTAAAGAAAATGCATATTTTTCAAATAATCATTTATGTTATTATACTAAAATAATTCAGATTCACCTCAGGCTCGATCGCTAAATATTAGACACAACAATGTATGGTTCAGTGTAATTACGTGTAATTACTTTGAGTCTTGATTGGTTTACTGGATTGTCTCCGTCCTTTTTGATTGGCCAAAGTTATTACTTTGGTTTTGGTTTTACGACACTCAGTTGACTCGCTCTATAGTCTGCTTACCATACGACCAGTCCGGCCTCTGCGCTACAATAAATTTGTATATTTTCCCCTTCCCGTGCTCTTTCTTGCTCTTTTCGCAGTTTTTGTCACTATTCATTCTCAGCCTCTTTTCTCGTGTTCATACATGTTGGCTCTTTCTTCCGCTGCTCGTCAATGTATAAATTTTGTCTCTTTATTCGAGTTTGCTTTCTTGCTCTGTCTCTCTCTTGTTGTTTGTCATTGATATTTCGCCTGTTTTCTCTTTCTCTCAGTCACTTTCTTTCATGTTGAACATCGCTTACTCGTCTCCTGCTAACTGTTTTTTTCTCTTTCTCTTCAGTCTTTCCCCGTTGTATGACATATTTAAAAATTTCTTACATTGTTTTTCTTTTGTTCGTTTCAAAATCTTGCTTGTTTTACTACTCACAGTGTAAAATGCAGTACGCATGCAACTTCCCGGCAAGAAACGCGGATTCCAGGCCATTATAATTCCCGCCAAAAAAACGCGGGTTCCAGCAGTACGAAGTTTCGCGTATCGCCAGGCTTACATAAAAAGTTAATAAGAAGCTTAATTAATGAAGATCCGTGAACAGGCTGAGTAAAATTTCTCGCATTGATGGCTACCATGATGATCCGCACGTTTGTCTCCGACCCATGGACCTCCGCTATTATATCGTGCAATTGTCAGAATCGGAAGTATCCAAGGTCCCATTGCCAAGGTCCTTTCGAGTAACGTGCTTCAGAGACCCGCGGTACTTTTAGCCCGAAGTACTTTTACCCTTCGAAGAGCCACTTCGCTCTGACTATTATGACGAACTAATCTTTTAAACAAGTTTTCAAGACAACAAAAGGTTAAGCATTTGTTGCAGAGTTTCATCAAGGCCTGAACGATAGATGAAATCGATGATCGATGGCAATCGATGGCATTCGATGTCAATCAATCGATTGATATTGATAATCTGTAGACAATCGGTCGTGCAAGTTTCTGTGATTATCGATTGTCACATGGATAATCGATGAGAATCGAGCAATTAAATAACATCGATTTTCATCGATTAACTATATTATTCGAGCACTTTACTTCCATTGGTTTTCCTTTGACTAGCATTCCCAAATAAATCATTCGCTCTGCGTACACTCCGAAGATACAGGAGTTTGTTTGGAACGCCAGTTGTCATCGATGAATTCCTTTTGTATAATTATAGATTTAATATTGGTCATCCGTGCCAGTCGATGCCAATTAATTAGCCGTAATCGATTGTCCTTGATCGATCGACTGATTTTCCGATCATCGATTTCCATCGATTGGTCAGTCCTTGTTTCATGCATTGCTTGGATTGACGCGTCACGAGGCCCTGCCGGCGACGGCCCTTTCCATCACAATAGGTTAGTATCGAGTCCTTTGGTTCATCCTAAACCACAGCAACAGAACTTCACATTGGTTGAGAATTTGTTGTTTCTTTTGATCTGTCCCTCAGATTTTCACCTTGTCAATTACTGGGAATTACTTTGTTGCGAGTCGCAGTCTCACGGTTGCCGAGTGATCAAACAACAGACCGTCGACAATTCGTTTCTTTTTTCCCGCTGGAAAACGTATGCTGAAAATTACCGATTTTCAGCCGGTTGGCTGATATGTTTTGCTTGATCTCCCGTGTATATACTCCTCACCTGAACGCATATTAATATTAATAGAATTTCGTTTTCAAACTAGCTTGTTCCAATAAAGACCTAAAGTGACTGGTTTCTTTTTTCTCCCTTTGTTTAAGGAAGACCTTAGACAGCAATGACCGGAACCAGTTTTCTGACCAGCGGTTTTCGTGAAAACACTGTTTTGCTGGGGGTTGCTCAGTCTAGCTAGGCTCGATTTCCAGCCGTTTTGGGAGTCCGGTATCATCCAAGGAACGCGGGCTCCCAAAACGGCTGGAAATCGAGGCTACAGTCTCGCCGGCTCAAAAAATCTGGTTGTAGTCATTGTTATTTAAGGTTTTTCTTTGTTTGAGGCCTTATTTGCAGGGGTAAAACAGAGCGCGCGTTATAGAGCTCAATTAAAGAAATATCTGACTTTTCAGTTTATGAAGGACCACAATTGTTCCTGGCATGCTAAACTAAAGCTTTGTACAGTATATGTATACGGTACGATGGAGTATTTATTTCTAAGAATCGGGTGTATTGGAAAGAAATCTAAATTCGATTTGATTTGTTTACTAACGGGGACAAGGTAGAAATGTTTCATTCAAAACAAATAGCGAGATGAATTAGGCTCAACAGTCATTTTGAAAATAAGACGCGTGAATCTGATTTACCCGTAAACAAGCAATCCATGGACCATATCCATGTGGAATATGGCGTAGTCAGTAGACGAGACCATGAAGAAAAAATCATTTATAAGTGCTATGAATTCACGATTAATGGGAAGAAGATCCTGAAACCAGTGTCTGTGTCAAAAAATCCGATAGTGTTAAAATGATTGTCAACGCAGCCACTTGTCGACAAGTTAACACTCACAGAAGACCGTTGAGAGTCAAGCAGGTCTCATCAGTTATTAACCTGACAAAACCTTTCCTAATCGATGAAAAACGCACTGACCTGGATGGCACGATCTTTCATGAAAAGTCGTTTGTTAGAAGTTTGTTAACCACCCAACTGATCGCATAGTATCTTACCTTGAAAAGGCTAACACTGATTGAGTAACATCTTCGAAATATCCTTCGATATCTATACCAAAATCATTTATTTTGTATACTCTTGGACGAACTGTGCAAAAAGCAATATTTAAGCTAAGTGGACACGGTAACAGGTCATTGTAGAACCGAGATGTAAACTGGACAGGTGGTCGATAGGAACTTAGTTGGCGTCGGATTAAAACGCTTCATTTGTCTAAAACAACAGCCTTTCACTCCAATTGAAGCCCCAAAGGGGTCTAGTTGGTCGCTGGGAGCTAGCGTGAAGATCAGGGCCGGTTATCGCACGGATATCGCACGGATATCGGCTACGAGTTCGTCCCAGTTTTTATTGTTGCTTTTCTGAGACAATTACTGAAGCTGTGATACCATTAATTAACAAGAGCGGGATGACGCAGGATATTGGGAAAAAGATCATGTTTGCGCCGGTGTTATGTACACGGTGAGAAAGTATTTGTTGACAGAGAAACCTTGACCACCAGTCATTTAAATGAATAGATAATTTAACGGATGGATGCAAAGTTACTTGGCCTTTAAATGAAGATTTTCGCTATTAAAATGTATAAGTATCTCGACTCTAATGACGTCAGATACATTCGTCCTCATAAGTTGCTTGTGATTGTGTCGCTAAAGAAAAACAGATTCTCAAGAAAAGCAAGGCGAAATTGACCTTGATTCTATATAAGGGAGGCGCGGTGGCCTCATGGTTAGAGTGGGGTCGACTCTGGATTGAATGGTCTGGTTCGATTCCTTATGTTCTTGGGCAAGACACTTTACTCTGACGGTGCCTCTCACCCAGGTGTATAAATGAATAGATGAGGTGTATAAATGAATAAGGGCGAGTAGAAATACTTCTAGTATGTACCAACGCCACTTGGCAAATGGCTGAAAAAGTCGTCCGAACCCCATTTTGTGTAGCTTCAAACAGGAAAAAAAATTCACTCGTGACCTCACGGTGTTATGAGGACAATTGGGTTTGATTGCCGAATTCCAATAATCATCGCATGCCAAATGCACGTATATATCGATAGATGATTGGTCGTCTACCCCCACAATCGTGAAAGACTCGTTTATAAGCCAGCATCCCCAACTTTCAAGCATGATTTTGGGAAAAATGCGAACTCCAAAAAAGCGCTCTTGTAAAAAAATTGGGTGTTTCGGTTCACATATGTTAACAATAAACTTGACGAAATCTAATGATATATATTTCCAGCGATAGTAATAAGTTAATCAACTCTGAAAATACCTTTTAAAAGCTTTTTTAAAATCAATTTCCCTATTTCTTGTGACTGACAACAGTTGTCTTCATTGCTAAATCCCACAGTTGAAATGAAAACGATAGAATTTGCACGAAAAAGGTGCACTGAGAATGATACAAAAGGTTGCTTGGTAACCACGCAGTCATTTACGAGGAAAGTCTGGACACGGAAACGTTCGCTTTCGCATCAGTTGTGCGTGGATATCATGTTTATCGATCGGAGAAAAACTTGTTGCTATAACGAGAGTTTAACAACCCCATGGACAAACACTCCGTGAAAGTAGTGAAGAGCAATGAAACGGTCGGCCATTTGCCTCGCGAGTTCTCCCGCGAACAGCGTGGTATTTTCTTGCACGTAGTGGAGAAATCAGTGTTGAGCTGACCGGTCGTAGACGACACAGTAAGCACTTGTGCAGAGGAATGGAGACTCCATGCCAGTTAGAGTTTAACTGCTCAATCAATTTAATTAAGTGCAAATCAAACGCTTGAAAGAACTGAATGAAGGGGTAGTTTCTAAAGAAACTGTGGTGCTGCGTCGGTGGGGAAGTAGTATACAAAAATATGGTTTATCAACGGAGTTGATAATGTAAATTGACCACCGTACAGAGATTCTAAGAGCTTTTAGAATCTCTGCTTGAAAGAACTATTGAGCAAGGTTCGGGTTTAGGAGCCACCACTTCTACCGAAAGCAGTGATCAACAACAGGTTTCAATATGTTTAATCCTTAGTTACTGAAGGTGTCAGTTCAATTTTATGACCCCTAAAAGCCAGTTTACTCCCTCTGAGAGCAATGGTCTTGTGTATAAGCCGCACCCGCGATTTTTGGCCCAAAACTTTAGCAAAAAGGTGCGGCTTATACACGAGTCTTTACGGTACTGATAGTCCGGCGGAGTTGATTCCAAGACCGGCTCCCTATAGGTGGCTTGCAACAAATCTCCAGAGACACAGAAAACAATGCTGCACTGTACAATGCTGGGGGACGAACAAAAGGATCTTATAAGAGATCTTTTGTTTTCGTCCACCAACATGGCGGTGATAACGTAACGTGAAAACCACTAAACCACCGTGGCTGTGCTCCATCGACACTTGGGCAGCTGTATGAACTAACTAATTAACTAGCTGTATGAACTAACTCCTTCCACTACCATGTGTAAGCATAAGTTAATAATACGTACGTAATCTAATAGTTTCTTTGAATTACTTTGAGTAAGATGATTTCCGTTTGCTATGTAGGTGAAAGGTCTCATTTCCAAATTTATTTTAAAAGATCGCACAGTATTGAAAAGGCAAAGCCTTTCTGATCCTCCAAAAAAGAAGGCAATAGTTGCTACAACTACGAAAATTTTACCCTTGGTCTAGTTGTTGCACTGGTCAACATGTAATGGCAGTAGCTCAGGCCTCCGAGAAGGAAATTATCAAGGGTACCCAACGAGCTAATTAAACTAAAAGCCTTCGAGAAACATTTCTAGGCTCCTTGTAATGTATCGGAAGACTGTATAAAGAGATGTTTTTATAACCTAGAAAAATTTGATCTGTTCGGATATCTTAGCTAAAAATTAAAGTGTCCGAAAATTTCAGGGGATGATATCTTCACTTCAGAAATTGCTAGCTGAACATTTCCTTCCAAGAACTTCAACCGAACCATTTGCTCATCCGAAACTGCTAGGTGACCTTTTGAAGTGTCAAAAATTGCAAAAATATCCCTTCTGCAAAGATAAGCGACTACCTTTCTCTGGCTGCGAATCATTTAGGTGATGTTTTAGTAAGGAAAGCTGTAGCTGTTTGGCAACGTAGAACCGAAATTATTAGAGCAGTTTGACTGTCTCGAGCGCATATTTCACCGAAGATTATCGTTGGGTGCCTCTGAATTTTTAAGGGCAGCAAATTTCATGATTCGGACAGAATAACTAACGGATGGAGTTTGTAAAATAATAGTTTTATAGGACTTAAATGCATCCAAAATATCCGTGCTTCAGGACGCTACGGCAGCTAATTTTCATTCTTTTGGAAAGCAGAAAATTTATTTCACATTAAGATTTGACTTTTTTCCTGAAAGAAAATCCTTCAAGACTTGCATTCTCCTTTCCTTGTCATCAGCTTCTGTTAATCCCTGGCCCTTGAGAGGTGCCTCAAAATCCATATCTTCTTCATCAAAGAAATCCGGATAGTCATCAGCATGGAGCTCTCGGAGCTGCTCAAATGTTTTTCCAATGAAGCCTTCATCACTGTCGGCTTGTTCTCGTAGCTCTACCAAGCAGTTCCGGAAACTGGGGAATGCAAGCGAAACACAGAGAGCATATTACACTCTGGTCAGAGGTAACGTATAAAACATCTCTTTTTCATAATTTTAATGTGAAGGACGATGAGTGCAGGGTTTTATCGCCTGTTGTTCATAAGCAAGAGCAATAGCAATTATTTTCTTCGGTTCCTCTCTTGGCGTCGAAACAAGGGGGAAGCCATCCTCGTTCAAGGGCTTATCGCCGTAGGAAGGGCACACCCTTCCCCGGCGGAAAAGCCCCGAGGACGACAGTAGGGGAGAGCTTATAGTGCTTATCCAATGATGTATTTAATTAATCCTCCTTCAAACACTATTCTAACTCTGAAAAGTCTGACGTAAAAACATTTTTTACGTGTTGATGGACAGCAAATGGGGACCTTAAGATCTACAACGGGGATGTCTTGCCCTATGATCGATGATAAGCCTTTCGCGATTTTTTTCCATCTCGTTAACGGCGTACAATGTGGGCGAACAAGAGAATACTTCATATTCTCATGGGGCAAAGTATCGTAAAAGTAAATTGTTACGGGCGCTTTTCACAGAAAACCAAAAATAGAAAAAATAGAAAATTAAAAGAAAGGTTCTCACCTGTAATCTCACTTTGTCGTCAAAGCCTCAAATTTGATGATTTCACATCGTTGATATGCAGAGAACCGCAAAAATATCCACAGACTAAAATGCATCGAGATTATTTTTCCTCTTTCTAACCAATGATATTATTGTTTTGTTTGTTGCGTTGTCGTTGCCGTAGCCGTAGCCGTAGCCGTAGCCGTCGTTGTTTCTTAAACTCCCAGATATTTGTCTCCGTTATGTGTGGGACAAAAATCACTTTAAACAACGGACACAGGAACTGAAATGGCGCCTCTCACACGCGGCACGATTGATTGTGACGAGGACGAATTGCGTTTCATTGCAATTTTTGCCTCAGTTTCTGTGAGAAGTCGTTGTTCGTGACCACTTCGTCCTCCTCTTTTTCTTAAAATACCTAATGTCCCGCCGACTCATGAGACAATAATTAACCTAAATTTGAAGGAGAAAATCAAGCGATCCACGCATTTATCTGCACAATCTAAGCTTTGTCTCTTATAAACACCTGAAAAATTCTGGTGGCTTTGACGGGTTTCGAACCCATGACCTCTGCAGTGCTCTACTAGCTGAGCTAAGAAGCCACTTAGTTGGGAACTGTACTGGTCAGTTTATTAGCTTCGCGTTGGAGCCATCTGAATTTTTCAGGTGTCTATAAGAGACCGTGAATTGTTTGAATTATCCAGATAAGTGCGACGATCACTTCTCTCCTTCATCGGTACATTTATTTCATTTACCTGTATTTGTTGCAAAAGTTTTGCGTGACGCTCACTGTGTCTTCGAGGTTAAGTACGGCGTGCCACCATCCACTGGGTATGAAGACAATATCACCCGGTTTTTGAACGCATTCCAAAGGAAGGTTACTTTTCTGCAACAAGAAAACAGGCGAAACATCAAAATTAAAAGAAGAAAAGAACTAGAACAGTCACGATCAATCGGAGACCTTATGCTAAGTCACTATGATGTTCACTGAGAACAGTAACTGAAGTCATGTCCCAATTGAACAGTTTATTGTGTGGCTGTCAGTACGTTGCGGAATATCAAAGCTTGATGAGTAAATAGTTGTTTTAGTATATACAGCCATAATCAGTCGATTTTATTGATAATTTTGCTCCTGGGTAACCGAAGCGAAACGGGAAGCCATTTTGTTTTTCTCTGTTTGCTCAGAGGTGAATAGTACTTGCCATTCACCTCCGAGCTCCGAGTTCGTGCTAGCCGATCAGAATGCGCGGATAGCGCTGTTTACTTGTGTGGTACCGGTATATACATACGTACTTCATACGATACTCTTCTTCTATGGGTAACTGATGCATGATTTGGTAACTATAACATAGGGAAAACCTTAGAAAAAGGACTTGGGATGGCGCAGTGGCAAGAACCTTCCACAAATGTGTCTGCTTCTTCGATTCTCGAACAAGGCATCATATACAGGCTAAGCTTGTTCGTTATGCTCTGTAATCGGCCGTTTTTATACTAGAGACGCATAATTCCTCTGGGATGAACTTGGGCAAATATCTTTTCTGCGTCTGTTAAGTTCGTCTAGTTAAAATACGGGCACAAGTCTTGACAACTATTCAGTTTAGTGAGTCTTCCAAGATGTACTAAAGTGAATAGTTCGTGCCCGGGGTTATACCTGACGAATTAAACAGACGCAGAAAAAAGTGTTTGCCCAAGTTCGTCCCAGACGGATTATGCGTCTCATATAGTTTGTCCCGTCCTTGACTAGACGGATAGATTCATAATTCGTTTGGACGGATCATGCGTCTCTAGTATGAAAAAGGTTGTTCGAGATATCTTCCTCCGCGTAGTCCGGTTATCCCTTATCATTTAAAACCAACATTTGTCATGAGATACTATGATGCAGCTTTCCAGATAGTAATACAGTATATCTTCCCAGAAAGAAGTATAGTATAAGGTTAATTTGTTTTTGTTTTTTTTTAACAAAGTCATTACTTGTTCCTTTTTATCATCTAAAACATCTATGGAGAATACACGGCAACATTTCAAGGGAAGCTAATAACTTGAGTATGGAATATTTCAATGTGATAAAGAAGACAAACTCAGCTTAACTGGCTCACCAGGTACGGCCGAGTGTAAATCCACCAATAAAATGCATCTTCCATGTCGTAATCCCTTTTTCTATAGTTATTATTCTTGACACCTAAACATTGAGAAAGTCAACGATTTAATGCTGCAGCCGATCATCATACCAGTTGGTTGTAGTGCTACACTCTCCATAACACAATTAAGTCGCGTATACATCATTAGCTCATCTTATCTTTGCTGAATGCTGCCAGTGCAATAGGCACTAAGTACTCTGTGCAGTAATTTAGGACATCTTATTTCCTTCTGGCAAGTAGGATCGCACGGTACCTGTCACGTTAGAATCTTACTTGACTTAGCACGCGTGCTCACTTGAATTTTGTACCGGTTGGGCACTCCATTCGAATTTATCTTGACATGGTGTTCAGAAGTGCGATTTAAAACATGGACAGCTTTCACAAACCTAGTGCGTTGAGTTTCGACGGAAACACCTCAGTAAATTGGAGAGGATTTAAGCAGCAATACCAGATATACTTAACAGCTTCGGGCAGCGAAAAGAAAGATGATTCGATCAAAATAGCTGTATTACTAAACTTTGCTGGCGAGGACGTCATTGAAGTTTTCAACACATTCCAGTTTTCCGAAGGCGATGAGAAGAAGCTGGACAAAGTCCTCGAGCAGTTCGAGCGGTACTCCAACCCTAGGAAGAACGTCGTTTTCGAAAGACATCAATCTTGGCAGTTATCCCGGGAAGACTCTGAGACTGTAGACCAGTTTGTCACGCGTTTGAAAAGCAAGGTGAAATGGTGCGAGTACTCGGGAGTCGATGACATGGTGAGAGACAAGTTTGTGTATAGTATACGAGATCTAACGGTGAAGGAACGGCTGTTGAGAGAAGATAAACATACACTGGAGAAAGCGATTTCTATGGCAAGAGCTTCTGAGGCTTCGAAAGAGCAGATTAAGATGATGGGCACGAAAGAGCAAAACAGTGAAAATCCGTCTGTGAATGAAATTCGATATGGTGACAAACAAAAGCAAAATTCTTCGCGTCGGTCGGGATCTAGTTCGGGATTGCAAAAGAAGAAATGTAAATTTTGCGGTTCTTCTCACCCGTGGGGATCTTGTCCTGTCTTTGGCAAAATGTGCAGCTACTGCCAGAAGAAAGACCATTTCGCGAATGTCTGCCGAAAAAGAATGCGAGATTCTGGCGGGAAAATTGTACATGCCGTGGTAGAGTCGGATGGTAGTGAGAACGATGCTGATTTCCTAACATTTTCGTTAGAGTCGAGCGGCGAGTGCCCTAACCAAGATGATTGGCACGCTTCATTGAAGATTGCTGGCACTGAAGTGAATTTTGAACTGGACTCAGGGGCTGATTGCAATGTTATTTTCCAGCCCTTGTTTGATCGACTCCCGGTTTCACAGAAACAGGCCCGCCAGTGCAAAGCCAAGTTGAAAGTGTATGATGGACATCGCATCACACCAAGAGGCAAAGTCAGCCAGACCCGCGGAAAGTTGAAGCAATCATCGCTATGCCGATTCCAGCCAACCGCGAAGACTTACAGAGGTTCTTGGGTATCGTAACCTACCTGTCCAAGTTCATTCCAAACATGTCTCAGATAAGCGCCCCTTTGCGGCAGCTGCTCCAGAAAGATGTTGAATGGTCTTGGGGAAAAGCTGAAGATGATGCATTTACAGGCCTTAAGACAGCCACCTCATCTGCCCCAGTCCTTAAGTTCTTTGACTCCAAGGAACCAGTGACTCTGTCTGTGGATGCAAGTTCGAAAGGTTTAGGTGCCGTTATTCTACAGAACGACCGTCCTGTGGCTTACGCCTCAAAAGCCCTAACTCTGAGCCAGCAAAATTACGCGCAAATCGAGAAAGAGATGCTTGCAATTGTCTTTGGTTGCGAACGTTTCCTTGATTATTTGTACGCGCACCGAGAGGTAACTGTTGAAACTGACCACAAGCCCTTAGAAACAATCTTGAAAAAACCCTTACACCAAGCACCTCTCCGTCTGCAAAAGATGATCCTGAGAACGAAGCCCTATTCACTTAATGTGAGATACATACCAGGTAGCCACCTTGTTCTAGCTGATGCGCTCTCCAGAGCTTACTTACCTATTGAGGCTGCAGATCAACCTGATGAGTTCGAAATCAATCTTCTGAGCTATGGACACGTGTCTGAGACCATGCGCCAGAAATTGACAGCAGAGACCGGTAAGGATCCAGAACTTCAGCAGTTGCACAAAGTTGTCAGGAGTGGCTGGCCACGGACCAAAGACGAAACACCAGTGGAAGTTAGGCCTTACTGGAACTACAGGGATGAGATCAGCGGCTATGAGGGATTGATGTTTAAAGGGATCCGCATAATTATTCCTCGCAGCCTGCGACCGGAAACTCTACAGCGCATACATGCCGCTCACTTGGGAATAGAGAAGTGCCGAGCACGAGCCAGAACGGCAGTGTTTTGGCCTGGTATCAATGCTGCAATAGATGACTTAGTGTCCCAATGCAGTACCTGTCAGCAACATCAGCGAAGCAACCAGAGAGAGCCTTTGATTCCCCAGCAAGTCCCTCAGAGATCCTGGTGCACAGTCGCAGCGGACATTTTCTATTTTAAAGGGAGAGATTGCCTACTTGTGGTTGACTATTTCTCCAAATTTCCGGAAGTGGTTCGCCTCTCTAACAAGACTGCGAAGCAGTGATAATGGCAATGAAAGACATGTTCGCCCGCCATGGCATTCCAGAGAGGGTAATTGCAGACAACATGCCATTTAATAGCATGAAATTTAAAAGCTTTGCCAGTGACTGGGAGATTGAAGTTGTGACCTCAAGTCCGCACTACCCTAAGTCAAATGGGTTGGTGGAAAGAAATGTGCGGACGATGAAACGGTTGCTAAAGAAAGCTGACGAGTCCAAGCAGGATGCATTCCTTGCTTTGCTGGAGTTTCGCAATTCTCCCATCAGTGGCATGGAGATATCCCCAGCTGAATTACCTATGGGCAGAAAGCTGCGAACAAGACTGCCAACTTTTAAGAGCCTCCTTAGAGCCCAAGACTAGGCCTATGTCTCAAGTCCGTCAGAAGCTGTTGTTACGTCAACAACGCCAGAAAGCATACTATGACCGTGGAACCCGGCCACTTCCCACACTACGTGAAGGCGAATCAGTGAGAATGCAACAAGGCCGAGAATGGACACCTGCAGTAGTCGTCAAGCAACA
This sequence comes from Montipora capricornis, assembly GCF_036669925.1. Lineage (NCBI taxonomy): Eukaryota > Metazoa > Cnidaria > Anthozoa > Scleractinia > Acroporidae > Montipora > Montipora capricornis. The sequence goes on along the minus strand of NC_090888.1, from coordinate 19,810,367 downwards.
CCAGGCCCCTCGGTCATACATAATAGCTACTCCGGATGGAACGCAGATACGTCGAAATCGTGTACATCTGCAGTCAACCAAGGAGGAACCACCTCCAGCCATGGGCCGAACATGGGAACTAACCGACGATGAGCCCAGCCCTCCTATTCTGCCACCAGCTGATATTGGGGTTGAAACAAACGGTGCAGAATCACAACCCGACACTTCACAAGGTGACCAACCCGTTAGAAGAAGCCAAAGGATTCGAAGGCCACCTCAACGTCTTATTGGAACTGTATAGACATTGTCCAGTCGGTATTAGTTTTAGGACTACCGAATCAGACTTAGAGGCTACTTTGGAACCTTGTTTAATTTCAGTTTGCTATTATGTATTTTGTTAAGGGAGATGTCACGTTAGAACCTTGCGTGACTTAGCACGCGTGCTCACTTGAACTTTGTACCGGTTAAGCACGCCATTCGAATTTATCTTGACAGTACCCGAGTTCTAAGTTACAGGAGGTCTGTTTTTTGAGAAATTTTATTTTAAAAAATAAAATGTCTTTCCAAAGAGCTATTCATGACAAAGTCTTGCTCCTGCGGGTTTCCTGTATAGCACAGTGGGTAAGCTTTCGGACAAGTAATCGAAGGGTTTATCCCTTGTTAGAAACCATAGAATTTTTGCCGATCGCCAGGATATTTTCCCCAAGTCATTACCGATAAGTTGATGTCCTCAATTTGTTCATTGTCTGACTAGTGAGATATCTATTGAGGTGATAGCAATCCAGGATTAGAGGAGAAACGCTGAGGTTGTGTTTGTCTGTTTAAAAGCACTAAAAAGAGTTGTAAAGAGAAATCGCAACGTGTTCATTAATCAGCTTAGCTTTCGGTGGCTTGTGGCTTCTTTCCACTCCCCTCCACACGAGATAATCAGGAACCTGGTAGGGAGCTTTGCACTGTGACATGCGAAGTCCTGTATGTCTCAGTTGTTTGAATACCGGGCTGCCATGCGGGAGGTCGTGAGTTCAACTCCGGCCGGACCAACACTCAGGATCTTTAAATAACTGAGGAAAAAGTGCTGCCTTTGTAATGACACCTGAAAATGTTTATACTCTCAAGTCTTCTCGGATAAGGACTTCTATAAATCGTAGGCCCTGTCTCCCAACCCTTCAATGTTCATAATCCTGTTGGACGTAAAAGAACCCACACACTTTTCGCAAAGAGAAGGGCATCGAGTTCCCGGTGTTATGGTCTGTCCTCTGTGGTGTATCATTTGGCAGGGTAAATGCTCGGAGATAAGCTACTCTAAAATCCGAGCGGGTAAATAGAGACATGATAAACTACGACTGAACTGAACTGAATGTAAATGTCTGTTAAGAAGCTGGTGGAGGTTTTTACTCACCGGGAATTTGAGAAATCGAGGGTGGGTACATCCCCCACAGTTTTGCCCCCTGCACAAGAGCAAGCCACCCTGTCGTGTTAGCGGGATCGCAATGCCAGCCAGAACCGCTTCGCTTCGCAGCCATGATAATCCAGCGCCAATCGAGACGAAGATCATCTTCCAAACTCGTCAGAAAATCATCTTTTTCAGAGAAGAAATCTGGTACGGAATAATCCTACAAAGACAAGAGAAGATAATAACGGTGTGCGCAGCCTTTCATTTCAATGATTCCACAAACCTTTAGACTTATATAGGTTTGTTGAACTATCAAGTAATTAAGAGAGAAGGACGGGGCCTAAAATTAGTGTTATAATCAAGGGTTGGTATGTTTCGAAGTGTGATGGGTAGCTTGGGGAGAGCGGAGAGTGAGAGGTGGTTTCCGGGCCCTTCCTGTGGCCCTTTTGCGCACAAGGCGTGTGACGTCGCGTGACCTACCCTTCTTAGCTCAGGATACAAGTCAAACACATCTGACATGAAGATGACCCATGGAGCTGTTTCATTGGCTGCCCTTTCCTTCAAATATTTAACGTAACTGGTTAAGGCTACTGGCGTTGTCCTCTGACCCACATAAACGCCGTCAGCTATACGAGGGTCGTGTTGAAACTGCTCAAACCGCCAGTTTTCCATCGCCTTCCAGTCATCCATCATTCCAGTAATGATGCAAGCCTTTCCTAAGAATAAAAAGCACACAAAACCAATAGAAAACTAAGGGTGTCAGAATGAGAAAGAATCTTCTAAAAAAACATTCAGACCTTCAAATTAGATGAGTAAGATTTTATGCCTTCTGAGGAAGATTCTTTCAATTTTAAGCCATCTAGTGAAAACTTGCCCTAGCCGTAGACGAGTGCAATTTGACAAATTTCAAAACATCACGAATGACCATAAGATTAATCAGGAAATGCATGAGCAAGTTCATACAATTTTTCGTTTATTATATAATCAACAAAATCATTCCATCTCTGTTTCCATGGCAACTCATAATGCAATCCATGACTATAACCTATGTATGCATTCGTTATCGACCAATCAGAAACGCAATGTTTTGTTGAGTAGTATGTAATATTAATAAGGAGAGTTTAACTTTTTGCCTCACCTAGGTGGGTTTTAAAACACAAAATAACAAACCTGGTTCCATGCATTTCTTTGTGAATTCTTCTTTACTCGGTTTATGTATCTTTGGTATTGTACAATGTGTTCCGTGTATTGGCCACGTATCCTCCACATTCAGGTTCCTCAAATAATCCTCAAAATTCTCCAGCCTTTTCATAAACCTCTTTTCGTGTGGTTCATGCTCTTCGTCCAAATCTAAACCTAAAAAATCAATTTATAATGTAGCCATAAAAATCTTGCAGTAAGAGCAAATAGAGGACGTACCTCATTTATTTTCTCTTGCTTGCTGGTTCAGCCCTAATCCTAACCCCCCCCCCCCCTCCCCAGTTAAAAGTTCAGGACTTTCAACTGCAATTGCTAAAATTGCCTTCATAACTGCGGGTTTAGAGCTTCACTTGAAGGCTACGACCGTAGTCGCTAAAATTTGCCGTGGGAGTTAGGAGCAAGAAAACTACATTGCACTAATGCCACGCGTCTTCTGAAGTTCGCTCGCCGAAATGAGAGCTACTAAAGCCTGTTTTTCAGTAGCTAAGCGACGCAAGCACAAGCTCAAGCATTCGTGTCAAGTGAAAACGAACCATAACGTAAGCACAAGCCCACAATTCAAAGACAAAGATTCACGTGTTCCATGTTCTCTGTTACAACGCGGCGCTGCGAATGGAATCTGGATCGGGTCTTTTTCATTGGACGAACATCACAGCTTGCGTTGTGCTTGCGTTACGTCCCGTTTTCACACAACGCAAGGAAAAGGAAAATTGCACTTGTGTTTGCGACGCTAGTGAAAACCAGGATTAAGTAAGAGACAACTATAACGATTCCCGGTTCCGCCAGGCATGGCTAAGTGGCTCGGGTTTTCTTTTGCATGCCGATGCATGCTCCGATTTAAAACTTTTCCTGCCGGACCACCAAGTGGATTTGTCTACTTCGGTGAATTCTCAGGCAGCTTCACCTCCTGTAGTAACCAACTGTTTCCTTCGTTCTTTAAGGGTTTGTTTGAATTGTTGTTGTTTTCCCCCAATGCAGTCTTATAGGACGCTATCCATTTGACATGTACAGAACTTACCGGCCAGACCAGATTTTTGCAAGGACTAACTCTTCAGTTTAAATTGACACACTTCGAGCATGATATATGCTCCTCCAGAAGAATACAAGGGATTATCATGCAAGAGCTCCGTCTAATTGTTTCATTTTCTTTGCAAACTGATGGGTCTGGCCGGCCAGTTCCGACAAAAGGAGAGCACCCTTAGCCTCCATAGACCTCCACAAGCTTCAAGACCATTATAATTGATAAGCAATTTCATTTAGGCGGCTGTAAAATAACAAAGAATAGTTTACTTCTGGACGGGATAGCGGAGAAAGACAATAAGGAAAAGGGCATTAAAGGAGGACGAAGAAAGAAAATAACAACAACGACAGTGCAACTCGAATAAAATTGAACACTCACTCTCTCGCTGATTCCCTTCCGGCGATATGGAACGCATTCGTCTCATTGCAAATGTTCTTTTTGTCATTCATCATTCCGCAGACTCTTAACCTATGGTCACCGCTTTTCAATGTCTCTGGCACGATAACATATTTCTCATAGACCATTATTTCTCCGCGCTTTTCTGGGAGCAGTATATCCGCCGGGTACGACTGCACGATCTGTCTTTCATCGTCAAGTATTTCCACCAGCCAATTGTCAGCGTTGTCGTCAATAAAAGTGAATGTAACTCTCCGAGATTTACCGTTCGCAACCCATACACTTGTTTGCTTGGGCTGGAGAATTTGAATAGAGCAATCTGCGCAACACACTGGATAAGAAAGAAAAAAATAAAAAGAGATTTGCGGAGCTGTACAGCGAAGAGATCTTTATTTATCTGTGAGACCGCGCGACGGAGAAATTTATATGAATTTATTTAATAACTTATTTTGCGCTTTACTACACACCAAGAACTGGCCCCAGTCTTTCAAAAGGTGAATAACGCTATCCACTGGATAAATCACTATCCATTGGATAGCGCAATTGGTTGGCGGATAGCGCAATCCATCTTTCTAATCTCCTTCCTTTAGTCCACGTATTGGGGTCATTAACAAGAAGTGACTACCACCGTGGGAAATATTTGCATACGCATGCCCGTTCAGATGCTAAAATTGATATGCCTCTTACCTCAAAAATGTTTATTCTGCAAAAGGCAACTAAATAACATCACCATAAGATTTGTATTTGGGACTTCGCTTCGATAAAGGCCCCATGAGTTGTATAAAGTGGATATGGTCTTTTGTCCCAAGGCCGACACGGTGAAAGGCATCTATCCCTGAGATGACGTCACAAGTTGTTTGGAAAGAATTTTTGCAAGAAGTTTTTGACGTCATCTCAGGAAAAGGCACATTCTAAACTTTTTCAAATCACATAATGCACCTTGTTTAGCCTCCAAAATTTGAGTAGGGTCGTACCTCGTACGTGTTGAACACTATATTTCATTGGCTGTATAGTGTCGTACTTCTGTTGTTTTCTGTGCTAAATCCATTGTTATCTTTGTTAGTTCTGTTGTTCTTTTGGCAAGTCCCGAGAAGCCCGTTCAATGAGCTCCTAAAATTTTGAAAAGGCATTTTTTTTTTCGATTACTCTTGCGACATCTTCATGTCCCAGGAGAAATTGCAAACCGAGATTATGCAAAATTTTGGGGGTAAACAGGATATATTATGGGATTTGACAAGTTGAATACCTTACACTTCTTACACTAGCTCAGCCGTAGGCCAAATAACTTTTGGTTTTGTTAAATTCCACGGCGCACTAAAGTTTGAATTTTTAAATGAAAGCGGCAGATCATTTTTGCAATGAGTGAATAGATTTGTCTCAGCAAAAGAAATAAGTAAATAATAGATTTGGGGAACATATACCGGCAGCTACAACCTTGGTGTCGTGGGCTTAGATAGGCAGACATTGAACTGCATGCATGACTTTAAACAAGCCTTGCGTTTTAATTTAGAAGTAATTATAAATTAAAACGTTCAAACACGTATTGACTTGCCTCGCATGAATAAGAACATCACCACAGTCATATAACTTGATGGCATGATTTTGAGGTGAATTCACCAACTGAAAGTGATCACAAAGAGCAAAGTAGAATAAATATCTCCCTCGTAATGTATGATATATGAAATGACATATTTTTCACTTTTGTATCTCGTCGAATCAAGAGAACCATATCATTGGGATTCTCGTTGCAAATTGCAAATTCAACAAACCAGATAGTGACGCTATAATTATTTACGACACCTTGATGATAAAATAACGTACCTCTCAGATTTATTTCCGTGTTCTGCTTTGCTCATCCAATGCCAAATCAACGGGTTTTCCTGCCTTTCATGCTGTTTCACCTCGTATCTCGAACGATTCAAGACAACTACAACACCTGCTTTTTGGAGGTTTGACTGCTAATGGTCAAATACAGGATCCAAGCTGCGCAAACAAACATGGGAAAATTTATTTATCTGATTTTTATCGTCCCACAGCCATTTATAGGATGAAAATACGTGCTCTTAAGACGATATCGCCGAAACTTAGCACTGTTAAACCTCTCGTAAGCGACCACCCAAAATTTCAAGCAGAGGTGGTCGCTTACGGGAGCTCGTCGCTTACTAGAACTCAGACCATACTGAGTCAAAAGTTTGCCTCATTAGCGTATGGTAACTGCAAATACTTACCCCATGCGCCAATGCCCTTCTAAGCCCAAGTACAAAAATTTTTAAGCTTACCAAAGTATTGATTCAGAGTTTCATGGCTCGCTTCTGACATACTCCCTCTCGTAGGATCAAATCTCTTAAGAGAAGAACCAATAACGGCAAAGTGGTCGTGATTAGAAAAGGTCCAATAGAGGATACGGATATGGACATGTAAATACGTTTCTACGGAGGCAACAAGACATCGATACCTTGGTTGAAATAAAAAGTAAAACTGAACATGAATATGACTTTGACTGAATAGGGAATGATTGTGTTGACTGCGCCGAATTTTAATACCGTAGTTGTTCCGTTAGACTGTTGACTGTTTTTGAGAGAACAGTCAATCAGGAAATCAGTTCTTATTTTCTGTTGTTA
>NC_090888.1:19791257-19798757 GCF_036669925.1 Montipora capricornis | reverse complement strand
AAATAGTGAAGACACTTCACCTTCTTGGGGCATTATTCATTTCCCTATTATCTTTCACATTGCGTTGATTTGGTTGGGGAAGGGTTTACATTGTATTGTGCCCATTCACAATAGACCTTTTCGGCTTGTACATTTTGTTTTCCCAATACAGATCATGTGATAATGCTCAGGAGGCTTGGTCCTTTGTTTTGTTCATTAAAAAGAGTGCATGCAGTATTATCCTGAGTATTATCACATGATCTGTATTGGGAAAACAAAATGTACAAGCCGAAAAGGTCTATTCAGTGCTAAACAAAAGGAAATTAAGAGCAGCCCTTTGCCTACTTCATCTTTAATCTGGAGCAAGAGTCATCTATCCAATTATTAGATTTAGTTTGTGAGAGATTTTACTTTCTTTGCCCATTTACAGGTCACACTGTAAAGCTTCTTGGTCAAAAGAAACTTGGTCGAAAAAAGACCGGGGGAGCACCACTTGATCTTCCAAAGATAAGGAAAAATCCTCTGATAGAAATCATTGCCATCAACACTGGGTATGTTATAAAAATTTTCAAAATTTATTCAAATCAGTTTATTCACCCTGGAAATTCTCAATTCATGTTGAATTCACTGGTAAGCTCTAATTAAAAATTTTTAAAAATTAGTTCCTGGTAATGAGGGGACTTTTAAAAAACCTTTGAGCTCAACAATTGAATGTGCAAATCAAACATACTTAGCCCAGTAAAAATTCCCTTTTATTGGCCACATAGAAAAAAAAATTACAAATAGATACAAGCAAAGAAGAGAGGATAAGAAAGAAAAGTAAAGATTATGTACATTGGTGGGGAGGAGACCTAAAAGAAACTACTAAACTTATTTAGTAAATTTTCAGCTCCCACTATTGCATTTCTAGCGTTTTGATTGGCTAAAAAACTCCGACTATGAGCCAATAGTCGAAGTTTTACGTCATATCGAAAATAGTGCGGCAAGATGCTCTTTCCGGACGCTTTGTAAAATTGTGGAAATAAAAATCGGCAGGAAAACCCAGTTTGAGAATTTACTAAAAAACGATTATTCCATTCGCCCTTGTTGGATATGAAGCGATTATAACCAACTTGCGCTATGCTCGTTGGTTAGTTTATCACTTCATATCCAACTCAGGCTCATGGAATAATTGTTATATAAAATAGGCCTCCCCAAATATAATATGTAGCCCTCATTGAACCTACAGGTTGGTGACAGAGATTACAACCTGCATATATAGCTTTTACATGAAAAATACAACCACACACTAATAGTTATTTAACATGTTGAAATACTAAAAGTAGTGAAAATAATTTATAAGAAAAAAGCAATTTGACGCAAGAAGTACAACATGTGTACGATTCTCAACAGTTGTTTGAAAAGAAATGCCATAAGCCTTTTTTGAATGAAGCTGTTGAGGTACAATTAGTTATATCATTGTTAAGAGAATTATAAAATTAAGTCCTTGATAGAAAACAGAAAATTGTTTGATGTTAGTCAGACAGAAAGGCGAACAAAATGCACCATAGTTACTTGTAAAATTAACTAGTGGGAATTTGTCTGTTTAGGTTAAATTTGCTAGCTAACTTCTGAGGAAGAGTTTGATTTTGATAGGAGAACATGAATTGACCAAGTTGTAGGAAGTGTAGATCATGGAATTTTAAAAGATTTCAAAGTTAATTTGAATCAATTATTGAGGACCAGCCACTTCTGTGTAATTAGTGCATGGCAAAATGATTTTGCAGGTTGCTTTTCTTAATATGAAACAAAGTAATGTATTTTTTTCCTTAAGGAGGAGATTTTTCTGGTGGCATTTTCATGATCTGTTAATTAATCAGGTGTCTCAACCAGTGTACTTATTGCAAGACAAAGCATGCTAGGGGAGACTTGGGTAGCTATCCACCGGAGGAGATTGTGGCCAGAGCTAAGCAAGCATTCGAAGGTATACTATCTTGGACCAATAATCTATTACGTACCTAATGATTTAAAATTACTCGATTCTGATTGGCTGAGAGCAGTGCAGTTCAATTGTAACACAGTTCAAAAAGTGTAATACACCAGTGCAAAAAATGTATAAATACCAGTGCAAATTACACATCGAAATTCTGGATTATGATTGGCTAATAAACAATAGTGTTTGGTCAAAACCAATCAAATCTTTCGTTTTTAAATAAAGTGCACGCCCTGGATGGCGCAATTATGATGCAAATTTTTCCTGATTGCGTGACATGCCTGCGTTTCTTCTGCTTAACCATCTCGAAATTTCTCACGTATATTATCAATAAGTAATCACATGATTCTTCACGTGCAATTTGCAATATTACCTATACATGTAGGCCTGGGAATAAAATGAGGTCAATTTTAAAAGTTTATTTTGAAAATTTGGATGAGGTTTTTGTGACGTGGAGAATTATCGGGGCCAAGGCTAGTGATTGTTGTTTTATTGCTAAGTTCCAAGTCATCGTAGACTACTACATAATGTACCTGCATTCATGTGGCTGTTTTTGGTGGTTCTTCATTCTTTGTATACATGTAATCTACTCTGACAGTAGGTGGATGCTGTTGGCTGTGTAGGTCGAGGCTTTGTTACATTGTAACTCCCCCCACCCCCCAGGAATTTTTTGAAATACAGGTACAACACTCAGAAATGCTGTTTCCAGTGTTTCTCGAACCTAAGAATCAGTTTTTCAGGCTAGAATTAGCTCAAATTCTCATCAAAAAGTAAGTTAAAAAAAAATTGTAATAAAAAATAAAACAAACCCCTCAAGTACATTTATTGGCTACCAGACATGAAATGGGAAACCCGGACGAAACGGCCAGCCTCCGACCTCAAATGAAAACCCCGCATGATATAGCCAAATTTTTTGGTGCTTGACTTGCCCAATGACGCAGCATCACAATTCCTTTAGAAAAAAAACCCTCTTACCTGTTGCTCTTCATTCTTTGCTCATGATAAAGCCATAACATCTGACCAGAAACCCATAAGAGTTGAAACGTGTAACGCGCGTTCACAGCTTCCGAATATTCAGTGCGAACTGATTGGTTGAATGTTTCAGTGCTAAGTACCATATTTGGAAACCCCTCGCTCTTGTTGTTCCAAATATGGTACTTAGCAAATCGAATATTCAGAAGCTTGTTTCCCAACACACAAGGGGCCGTTACACGTTTCAACCCTTATGGGTTTCTGATCTGACTTATCCCGTTTAAATTTAGAGGGAGTAGTGGAGCTGTGGCTGACAAGTGAAGATACTGGGGCGTATGGCAAAGACATTGGTGTGACATTACCAGAGTTACTGTGGCAACTTGTGGAAGTTATACCTGAGGGGGCCATGTTAAGGATTGGAATGACAAATCCACCCTACATTCTAGAACATTTAGAGGTGTGTATCCTTGCCTTGGTGAAATTGTTCACCATGGTTCAGATAGTGGTGAACCTTATAGAGGCAGCAGGCCATAATAACTCTCTCTCTGGCTTACTAGCCAAGAAGTCACTGGAGAGGTCCTGTGAACAAGGATCTTTATTCTGTTATTTTTAAAGGGAGTCTGGTGCGTTTACCGTAATTATTCACTCAATTCATCCATATTTATTTGGATGCCTACTCTTAACTTAGCAACTTTTGTTGTGTTTTTAGGAAATGGCTAAAATTCTAAATCATCCCCGAGTGTACAGTTTTTTACACGTTCCAGTGCAGAGTGCGTCAGACAGCGTGCTCGCCGACATGAAAAGAGAATACTGTACAGATGACTTTAGACATGTTGTTGACTTTCTTAAAGACAAGTGAGTTGGGTTGCCTCTAAATCCACTTAGACATGACCTCGTTTTGCTAGCCCCTCATCTTTTGGAAGCTCGCGACTGATTAAAAATGGAAGGAAAGGGATAAAAAGTAGAATAATTCCGATAACTTTTGCAAAGTAACTGTAAGGTTTTAAGATGCTACCAAATTTCCGGTCAGAATCATAAGACAATGAAAAAAACGAGACGGTAATATGAAACTCTCTACCTTGGGAGCGTGAGGTAGTTCTTGATAAAAGAAATATATCATTTTTTTGTTCGCTGTAGATCCAAAACCCTTTTAAGCAGTTAAAGGAAGGGGTGACACAGCTCTTGTAATTACCTGAACCCAAGTGGAAAATAGACTCTCCGGCGAAGGCATATACTGTACAGTGCATGTCTATCAAGTGCTCTAGTAATTTTGAGACTAGAATTCAAATCAAGTTGAAGCAGAGAAAATCAAATCAAATCAATTTTTGCTTTTTGATGAAAGGGAAAACCGAAGTACCCGAAGAAAAACCGGGGAGCATAGTAGAGAAACAGGAAACGTAAGTCACAGATAACGCTAATTCCGTGCGACACGAATCGAATCAAGGCAAGCAGTGGTGAAAGGTGACTGATACCTCCGCTACGCTGTCACTGCACTTGTCTTTTCCTCGGTCTGATCCGTTGAGGGAGTGTGGTGAGATTTAACCGGTTCATGATGCAACACCCAATCGGGCAATCGGTTTCCCGAAAACTTGCCCGAAAAATCTTAGCAGTTGTAAAGCACTTTGCCCCCTGGAGCCATAGAAAACTACAATAAGCCTTCATTAGGTTTTAAACGTTTTTCCATAGGGTACCCGGTGTCACCATAGCAACGGACATAATCTGCGGCTTCCCGACAGAAACTTGGGACGATTTCCAGGAAACAGTCGCGTTAGTCGAGCGATACAAATTCCCAAGTCTGTTTATTAACCAGTTCTACCCGCGACCAGGGACTCCTGCAGCGAGGATGAAAAGACTTCCAACGGAAGAGGTGCTTTGAACTGTCTGCCCTGTAGGCTTTACTAGAGCGAATTAGTAGCTTGATCTTCATTACTTGTCATTCATGTGTTCTTTTTTTGCTTGGTACAATAGATGACTGTCAGAAATGGGTTTATCAACAGAGTTGACATGGTAAATTGACTACCGTAAAGAAATTTGAAAGCTGACGTTTCGAGTGGATGTTATTCCTTCCCGCTCAGTCGTAATTCACTCTAAAAGAGCGAATTCACTCTTGCGCTCGAAACCTCAGCCCACAGATCTTCCTGTCCATTTCTGTGTTTCTCTTCCCCAAGGACGCACACCACAGTAGCCTGCGTGCCAGGCGCAATCGGAGAAAGGAAGCGAGGGAAAAATGAGGGGAAACTGGGGAAAGGGAAGCTCCCTTCTCCCCAGTTCCCGTTTAGAAACTAAAACCCTTTTGACAATAAGGGACTCCACCCTGAATGGCACTGCTTGTTCAACAAGCTTAGTGGATACTCAACCAGCGCAACAAATTGAACAATGATGAAAGTCAGCATCTTTTCCAAGTCCATATCCTTGAATACACGCATTATTTCAGAGCAGCATCTGCTACTAAAGGTACTCGGGTATGGTTGGATTTTCATCGTCACCTTTTTCTGTTTCTTTTTTTTTAAACAAAAGGTAAAAAGAAGAACAAGGGAAATCTCCAAAGTATTTCATGCCTACCACCCATATGATCACAAGGTTAGTTGCCTGTCAGTGTTGTCTATTTAACAATTATTCCACTAGGGTGTGTTGGATATGAGATGATAGAAAACCGCCGAGTTGGCTTTAATCAGCTCATATCCAACAAGCACGAGTGGAATAATTGTTTTATTAAAAAAGCCCATAAATTATGGATAAATCTTCCCTACTTTATTTTATGAAAACAAAAAAAAATTGATGAATGGTATAAAATCAACAAACTCTAGAATTTCATTATCCAATGATCTAGTTTTTAAGGAATTGATAATAGACTACAGGTAATAGCATGCTCCTGTGCCCTTTTTCGAGTTAATGGTGTTTTGTCACGCAGTCGAGAAAAACGACCAAGAGAGGCCTGGGGAAGGTGGGTGAAGGGATTGGCAGTGTTGATTGCGTGACAAAACACGATTTAATGAACTAACGCGTGGCCCTACTGACAAAGAAGGAAACTGCTATCTGTGTACATTGATATAAAGGTTGATTACATTGATTTTATAGCGATCTGTGTCTGCACCTGTAGAACCAGCACTTGGCAAACTCCCCGTTGTTTTTAACGTTGTCTCACACACCGTGACCCTTTTTGAGACATCACGCCAAGTCGGTCACATTTGTTGAAGAGAGAGAGAGAACATTAGACCGGCTACAGCATGCTTTTTGCCTTGTGTGCGTACTTAGCGAATAATATGTGAGTTCTTTAACTTCCCACAGAGTTGAGCAAGGGTTAAGAGTTCCCTGCGGCTTATAGTCTTCGTCCCAGAAGACTTGATTGAAAAACAAACCATTTTCAAATGTGCAAAAGGCGGGCTATACATCTTGATTTACCGGACATTATCCAATAGGCGTTGAGTCTTTTTATGGACGAGCGCGATTTCAAATTGAAAAGTACGACTGCTTCCGGTCTTTAAGCCCTAAATAGTGTTTTGCCGCGTCGTTGAACTTTTTAAGTGTCAGCTTAGTTTTAGCGCAAGTTACTTTTCTTTGAAGGTTGGGGAACGGCAGGCAGTTCTCATAACAGAAGACTCAAAAGATGGAGCTCATTTTGTGGGACATAATAAATATTACGACCAGGCAAGTGAACTGCATATTAAGCGAATGTCGAAGAATAATTCGTTTTGCCTGCATGTAGTGAGGTGCAGGGATAGCGCAGTGGTGTGAGCACTCGCCTCCCAGCAATGTGGCCCGGGTTCGATTCCCATACTCCGATTCGCCGTCATATTTGGGTTGAGTTTGTTGGTTCTCTACTCTGCACCGAGAGGTTTTTCTCCGGTTTCTCCAGATTTCCCCTCTCCTCAAAAACCAACATTTGACTTGAATTTGTGTTAATTGTTAATTTCAGTTTACAGTGTTAGCACTCCAGCGCTAGATCGACTAGACACTTAATGATAAAGTTCCGTTCCTTTCCTTTTCTTTTCATGTGAGGCGGTAACTACTCATCGTGTACCGAGGGAGGGAGGGGGGGAAGGAGTGAACCGAAACCTCTCAAACTCTCTCGTCATGTTAATTTTGCCTTAAGTTCTTTCATATGTCCATTTCTTAATCAGCCAATAAATCAGTAATCAATCAATCAATCAATGGATCGTCTTTTATTTGGGAAAGTCCAAGAAAGCAACCTCTTATATGTAGCTGATATAAATACATTAAGCAGGTGAAACTATGCATCTTTGTAGGTGTAATGCGCTCGTGGGAAAGACGATAGACTAGTTGCTTAGCTACGAAAGGACAACTGATGCGTTACGGAGGTCGTTGGTTCGAATCCTGGCTTTCCCACCTGCGCATTACACCTATAAACATCCATGTTTGCACCAACTTATCGCGTTTTACACTAGAACTTATCACTTAGTGACGGGTACTGTGACATGCGACAGCCATGTTAATGGTGCATTCGAGTCACGCATTACTATAATATGAAGCGAATGCGAAGCTATTCCATCACAGATTTCTTTCCCCGTGGATAGATGAATAAAATCAGGTCCTTTTCTATCGATCGCAGTCACCGG
>NC_090888.1:19783757-19786257 GCF_036669925.1 Montipora capricornis | reverse complement strand
GGGCCCAGTTTTGTTCCCTGGGGAACGGCAGCTGTTATCGAAAGCCAATCGGAGATCGAGTCAGTTAGCTTAAGGCGTTGTCGACGGTTCGTTAGGAAGCTTATAATCTACGATATTAATTAAGGACCAGAAGCTTTTCTATTAGTACATTGTATCCGATGCGGGCAAAAGCTTTGGAGAAATCTAGAAAACAAAGGCGAAGGTGTCGTCCAGGTGAATCAAGGTACGACAGCCAAGTGTGAGTCATGTCAAGTAAGCACTACGCTGTGGAGGTTCCTTTCAGAAATCGGATCTAAACTGATTTGGGTCGATTTAGTCCTTAACTTCACACTTGTGAGAGCCAATCAGATTGCAACGATCACTAGTGATTTCTTAATAGCTGTAATAAATAGGGTAATGAAAGAGAGAAGAAGGGGCCTGTTGAAATGTTTCTCGGTCTTCCATTAACCATGTCACTACGAAGTCCTCAAGGACTTTGGAAAGACAGGAAGTCAAAGAAGTAGGGCTGGTGTCACCCTCATTCATGGGTGGTTGTATTTTTAGGATGCATGGGTATTATATATAGGTCTATATATGCTTTATTGACCAAGCTTCTTCGTTCAAGATGGCTGGATATTGGCCAAGTTCTGTTTTTTGCGTGTTTATGTCTAAGTCCATAAACACGCAAAAAAAGAACGAGGCCAATATCCAGCCATCTTGACCGAACAAACTTGGTCAATTAAGGATTTATTCAGGCGCGTAGCGTCCTATACGCAAATACGCACGTGCGTACTTGAAGTGACCAGAAAAGTTTAAGCAATTGTTTCTATTCTTAACGTTTTACTTGTACGCAACCAAGATTTCCTTATGAAAACACCACTTTGATTAAATTCTAAAAACTAAAACAAAAGCTATACCATGTTCTCACTTAGTTTTTTACACTAAACAATACAGTGTTGTTTGGTCAGCGTGCAACAAAAAGGCGAAGTTGCAAAGGAGCGACGTTCCGAGAACGTTGTTGACAATTCCAGTCACCCCACCAAAACAATGTTTTGTTTGCGCCAAGTTTGCTCAAAATAAGGGCAAGACGCTTTGTTCTTTGCTTGTATTAGCACAACTCTTTCGAACAAGAAATAAAGAACGCAGTATTTTTCGCTTAGTTTACTTAGGTTTCTAGATCATATGTACTTGTGCGTACTTGAAAAAATGACCACTCTACGCGCCTGTTATTATATGGGATAAAACACCAACAAATGATCCTTGATCTTGGGCAAGATAACTCCATCTTGCCCGCTCGGGTAGCCAATCACAGCGCGTGATTTGGTTCATCTTGCGCGCTCATGGAGCTAGTCGTATAATAAGTTAGACTCTTTCCAGACTACAGGTACAATACCAGATCGAAGTGAGTTGGAAATTAGGTGTTGAAGATGGTAGCGAGAGGCTCAGTCAGGTCTTGTGCAAATTCTTGACAAAACGACACAGTACGTCGTCTGGACCGTGGGACTCGGAAGGTTTGATGGCAAGCAATTTCTTGCAAACTTACAAACAGAAAGGACACAAAAGAAATTAGGCCCTCCCACGCTCCGGTCTACAGAAAAAAATTAAATTGTACTGCACCGAATTGCTTATGCGTGGCAGGCGTTTAGCGTTCGAGCTCCATCCGCCAACCGTAAGATCAGCTAAGATCGGGGCTCAGGCTGTTTACCATTTACCAAAAATTTGAGGAAATTCCGGTGGAAAATTCCATCGGGTGATAAACTCAAGTCCGTTCGCCGCCGGTTCGATTGCGATTTAGCGCGCCAAAATTCAAAATATGGCCGTGAATAGCCTGGAACTGGTTAGCCTGTTTATCGCAGACGTATTTCCGGCGGACGTTTCTCTTCCCCGGGGGAAAAGAAACGACCGCTGGAATACGTCTGCGTTAACATTCGCAGGCTAGGAACTGGTAAATGAAGGGGTAGTTTCTAAAGAAACTGTGATGCTGCGTCGGTGGGGAAGTAGTATACAAAAATTTGGTTTTATCAACGGAGTTGATAATGTAAATTGACCACCGTACAGAGATTCTAAAAGCTGACGTTTCGAGCGTTAGCCCTTCGTCAGAGCGAATGAACACCGCCGCACTTTAGATAACGCTAACACCAAATCCAAACCTACTACAGTCGCACTACATTTCCTCTCCTCTCCCCACAACATCTCCAAGGACATGCAATTAATCCCTATCGAAAAAATATTTTCTAACAGAGACTCGATCCGTAAGGCCAGGGAAGCATTTTTAATTTTAAAAGGCAGGACAATTGATCCCAACGGTCTTAATATCCGCGAAGAAACGTATTAGATTTCAGTTTATTACTTTGAGTGATTTCCGTTATTTTTCCGTGACTTCAAAATCTTTGTAACTGCCATGTTTTATCACATGTTTTTTTCCAGTATTACGTCAACATCCATTTACTATATATATATATGTACATATATAGAAGCAATTCAATGTAAACTCTCACTGTACCTGAAGAAGGCTGGTTTG
>NC_090888.1:19756257-19773757 GCF_036669925.1 Montipora capricornis | reverse complement strand
GACTGATTAACCCATTGACTCCCAGGGGTTCCCCATTGACGAGTAAAATCGTCTGGCATTAGACAGAGTAAAATACTAAGTCTGGCCGGTTTCGGCCGGTTTGGATGTCAAAGGGTTAACCCTTTGACGTCCAAATGGGCCTAAACTGGCCAGCCCCTGGGATTCAATGGGTTACATATGCAATCCTTAACTTTTTTTCTCCTTCCCAGGTCACAGAACTAGCACCACTGGGATGTCTGCTTGCTAGACTAAGAGATGAACCTCACAACTTTGCCGTAAGTGGTCTGAGTGAATTTGCGGTTCAGATTGCATCAGGGATGGCTTACCTGGAGTCACACAGATTTGTCCATCGCGATCTTGCAGCTAGGAATCTGTTGCTGGAATCCTATGAGAAAGTCAAGATTGGGGATTTTGGAATGATGCGTGTGTTATCTGGGGAAGACGACCATTATACCATGCATCCCAGCGGAAAAATACCTTTTGCATGGTTAGTTTGCACATGAAAATAATTTAATGTACCATTAAAACTTGAGTGTAAGCCGCATCTTTTTGCCGAAATATTGGGCTTAAAATAGTGGGTGGCACTTACATGTACGTGTATGTATCATTGAGACCATTGCTTTCAGAGGGAGTAAACTGGCTGGTGATTGGGGTCACAAATAACGTGAAAACCCTTCAGGAAATGAAGATTAAACATAATTATTCTTTAACCTATCACTTCAACATTATCTCTCCACTGCATGCAAGAAAATACGGGAGAACTCATGAGGACATGCAAGCGGATGTCCATGTAACGTGACTTGATCCAGTGTGGCTACTAAGTAAACGTTTTGTATCGTTCCCTGAGCTTTACTTTCGCGCAAATATGTAATTTCAACTTTGGGCGTTAACAATGAAGACAACTGCTGTCAGTCAAGTAATTAAAGATAAGCTTTTAAAAAGTACATTGTATTTTAAGAGTTGATTAACTTCTTACGAACTACTGCCAACAAACAAACAACCATTTTTACCAGAGTTCTTTTTTCAAGATTTTATTTTTCTCAAATTCATGCCTGAAATTTGGGAGTGTAGCTTATCTAGCAGTGCGGTTTTTTGAAATACATAAGTGTTTTGGTAATCTTATGGCAGTCTTTACCTGTCTTAATGTGAAATAATTTTTTATGATGCATGCTCTTCATCCATGTTCTTTTGTATCTCTTATTTTCTTCTTGAGATGCAAGACAAACTACTGTAATGAGCAAATTAAAATTTTTACATGTACATGTATATATTAAGTTATCCAGTGTGCCTAGTGTAAGGAGAGAAGAGGCACATTAAAGACTGATCATACATGTACACGTGTATATGTACAGTACACTGTTGTTGGATTTGTGATACATGTACATATAATGTGAGTGGCAGATCTGTTTCACAGTCATTTACAAACCCAAGGCGAAGCCGAGCCATTTGTTTGCTCTTGAAAATAACTGCATTGTCTCCCTGAAAATGTAAACTGGCTTTTATGGCACTTTTGTGGAAGTCTTTCTGATCTTGTTTTGCATTTTAAGGTGTCCACAGGAGGTTCTAAAGTTCCGCAAGTTTTCTCATGCATCTGATGTTTGGGCATTTGGAATCACTATCATAGAGTTATTTTCTTATGGAATGGAGCCATGGCCTGGTTTGAATGGGGCTGAGGTGAGTGATTGAAATGGGAGCCAACTTTGGGGCAGTATGCTTCTTGCAAAGGCAGCAGCAGGCTGCATGGTTAAGGCACCAGTTTCTCTCTGACCACCAGCTGGGAAAATTTGTTCTACAATGTAATACGTGTAATTCCTGGTTGAAATAAATGTCTTGGCTACACTTGTAAATCCCATCAGTTGTGCTTTTACATGTATGACACTCTGTTTTGTCAGTTTGTTGAAATTTCTTTTTACTCATTACTTGGGACATGGGTTAATAATCATGACTATCATTTTACCAAAGAATTGACATTTCGGAAGGGAGAAGTAATCCTTGCACTCATGTGGACAATAAATATGGGTTATTGACCAAGCAGGAGGTCAAGATGGCTGGATATTGGCCAATTTCTTTTTTTGCTTGTTTATTCGTCTCAGTCCATAAACACAGACCTCACAGGGCTAGTCATATAATAATAGTTATTATTAAATTCTCAACCTCGGATAATGCATTTCGCATGCTGTGATTGGTTCACTCAATCTCGGTTATCAGCTCATATACCTTTAGTTTGACCTTATATGGTAAATGATTGCTAAGCTAAAACCGTTTTTGCCAGAAAGCGAAATTTCTTTCTGAATAAAGCCAAAAATGAAAAGAAACTTTTTTTGTAGAAACTTTGGATCAATTCTGCATTTAGAAGTATGCGAAAAGGCAAGAAATGTTTTTGTGATGAGCCAACGTCTGTCTGACCACAAGATATTACACAACATCGCATCTTCATCAAGTTTTTTCTATTTTGCTAGGATTTTCTCTCTTTTTTCGCTCGTACATGTATTTTGTACTTTCAAATTTTTGGAGTTTAAGGAATTTAATAAAACAATTATGCCATTCATACTTGTCGGATATGACACTGGTTATAGCCAACCCAGCGCTACGTGCCTTGTTGGCTATTTACCATCTCATATCCAACGTTCTCTCATGGAATAATCGTTAATTCTTAAAAATTTCAGGTGTCTAAAATTGAGATGCAGATAAAACTCCTCCCTTTGATCTAAAACCCACACTTCAAATATACATGTACAGTTTATTTCAATCATCAAGAACTTTCTTTCACCAAAACACATGAGCCCAACAAATTGACCTGCTGCCAACTGTAGATTTGTTAGTATCTTGCATATTTGCACTGGCAACACAGAAGTCATGGGTTTGAATCCTGTTAAAGCCACCTGAATTTTTCAGGTGCCCAAAAGGGAATAATTAGCAACTATTCACCGAAGTGGAGGTGGCTAGTGGTGGATATTTAACATGCCGTAAAGTGGCGAGGTACAAGTATCCGCCACTAGCCACCGACACTGAGGTGAATACATGTAGTTGTTTTAGTATACTACAGTGACAATTATGAGGTAATAGTATACCACAAAAAGATGATTTTAACAAATTTTATTCCTGCAAACTAGATTACGACATTTTCGCACATGAATTGCTCGGAGGTGAATCGCAAAGGATATCTGGAGTTTGAGTAGCCAAGCAGCGCGCACGTTCAACGCTATCCACTGTTTTAGTACATACCAAATAATATGTAATTTTTTGTATATTAAATTGCCCACATTAGTGCAAAGATCACTTCTCTTTTTCATCTACTGTATAACCTGCAATACATAGTATAATTATTTAAACTACATGTAGATTTTCTTATTTTTATACCGTGCAGGTCTTGGACAAAGTGGATATGCCCTTGTGTGACAGGCCCAAGAAACCTGATCATTGTCCAAGCGATATCTATAACATTTTGACATCCTGCTGCTGGGCCCATGAACCACACCAACGGGCCAGGTTTAGTGTTCTGAAGAAAATGTTGGAAGAGGTACAAATGAACAGCATTACAAAATTATCATAAATGATAAATAATTATTATATGGCTTGTGTTTGTAGCCGATATAACACGCGCTCTGATTGGCTAATTGTGACTGAATTGTAGGGCATTATTTTCCTGTAATGCCCACGGGCCGATTACGGGCTTGCAAAAACAAAGCAAAAGGTAATGAAAAAGCCATATAATAAACTACTTACTAACCGAGCTAGCTTGAGCCATACTGCGGAATATTGGCCCTCGGTAGTTTTTGTACGGACCTCGCTGCGCTCGGTCAGTACTGACACGACCGCGGGCCAATATTCCCCAGTACGGCCCTCGTGCTCGGTTAGTAAGAAGTTATTATTGGAGATACAGTGTATCACATGTACTTGAGCCTGAGTACAATGTACATGTGCATGTATGTATGTCACACTTTTGTAAGCAATCATTAATGAATGAATGCCGTATAGCACAGCTTTCGTCAACCGCAACACATACGTTACACCAGACAAAATGACATCAGTCCGACCTCCTCAACCGTTACCACTGCGATAATATGTACAGTACATATTAGAGGGACTTCTGAAACTATCACACGCATACTGCAAACTTATGTCAATATACACTGTAAATGTTGCCCACAGAATGTACAGGCCATTTCGGAATTGCGCAGGAGCTGGGGCGAGTTTCAAATTTGAACCAATCGATAAATTGACACCACCATATCAAATACATGTATACCGTTGAGATCGGCCATCTGTTCGAGTTTAATGGTTTTGGGTCAAGCAGAGACCAAGTTACGGACTTAACATACTAACTAAAAATCCATACAAACGTCTCTAATTTTGAGGCTGCATCCCCCAACACCATATTCATTGTAAACTCTTTAAAATGTATATCAGATTTGGGACAACTGGAAAATCCTGTCATGGACCTACTATTTGAAAGCACGTGTGGTGAAAATCACTTTGTTTGCCTATTAATTTTTTATGAATATTACAGAAATCGCAAGAAATTTTGAGAGTTTATATGGGTTTGGGGGATGCAGGCTCAAAATTTTAGACGTTTTTATGGATTTTTGACTGTGTTTTTAAGTCTGTAAGTTCGTACCTGTTCGACCTACACTGTAAAAGCATCAAACATGGACAAATGCCCAATCTCAATGTTATCTTTCATGTGATGGTGTCAATTTATCGACTGGTTCAAATTTGAAACTCACCCCAGTTTCCTGTGCAATTCCGGAATGGCCTATAACGAATTTACAGTGCTTACTACATGTAACTAATGTCAAAGACAGACGACCCCAAGGACAGACAGAGAACAGTACACAAGATCACATGCTGTGATTGTGAGGCCACTTTTATTGAGAAATCTGCAGGAACCTAAACACATGACTTACTGAACACAAAGGAGCAACTAAGAATGGTGAATGTTGCTGAACATCATTCCACCACAACATAGACCAGAGCATCACTATTCGTTTTAGTTTCCAACCATTGCTAGACTCTAAAGATGACATCCGCTCGGGTTGTGGAAATGTCTGTCACTGCCAAGTGTAGTCAGGTTCTTTCACCCAGGCGATCAAATTCCATTGAGGCATTATTATCATTTTAATTACCAGTACTTATTTTACTTACAGATTTATTTTTTGTTCTTCAATAAGGTGTACCCTGTAAATGCTGCTGCAGTCTACCCCTATGAGAGCAAAAGTCAAGGAAATCTGACTTTCAAGGCAGGAGATATTGTCACACTTATTGATGCCAGGTAGGTAGATACATCAGTGCAAAAAGTAATTTTTGTGCGAATATTCTGTTTTTCAGTAAATCATGTGTATCATATCACCCTTGCAGACAACTGTTAACTTACATGTACAGGTACACTAAGTTGTATATTTTCTTAGGAGTTCTCCTTTCTCTTGTATCACACTTTGACTACAGTGTTCATGACAATACTAGTTATTATTATTGGGTGTTAAAGATAGTGACAAGCAAGGATTCAGTGTATTACGATATACTTAAAGGGGTTAGGTCACGCAATTTTAGGCAATTTCAGCACTGATCAAATGGTCATAGAATTAACTAAAATATCAAAATAACTGTTCAAAACTATAGAAGAACCCTAACAAAACACAGGGAAGCCAAGAAGGGACATGGATGGACAAAACTGGAGAGGATTGAAATGGATGGAATTTGGGTAAATTTGAAAAACGTCGGCCCACCTTTTTTCAAATTTATATCAGTCTATATCAAAATGGCATTTACACAGCTGGAAAATCATTCTCAGTTGTTATGTGGCCTTGATTTTGCAAATGAAAGACTCGTGCTCTGCCAATTTGACGTTTAGAGCTCATAATTAACAAAATTAAACAAAATTACCTAAAATAGCGTGACTTAGCCCCTTTAATTTAATTAATTAAAACCCTTTGACACCCAAACCGGCCTAAACTGGGCCAGTATTTTACAGTAATGCAAGATGATTTTACTCGTCAATGGGGAACCCCCGGGAGTCAATAGGTTACTTGCTCTGTAAAGTGTATTATTTTGTATATTATTAAGTTGTAGTATGTAATGATAATGATGATGACGATAGAAATAATAATACCAATAAGTTAGCGAGTAACTTCTGAGGAGCCCTTTCATGCACTGTACTCTAATTCTGAGGTAACCTGGAACCTGATGGCAGGAGTTAAATCTCCTGCATTGACACCGTTGGTTTGAAGGTTGCACCATCATCGTCATCATTGTCGTCTCCAGCTCCACCTAGGGGGTTTGGGGGCATCCCCCCCCCCCCCCCCCCAGGAAACTTTTAAAATAAAACACTCAGAAACGCTGTTTGCAGTGTTTCTGGAACCCAATAATCAGTTTCCCAGGCAAGGCTGGAGTTCATTCTCAAATTCCACTCCAGGGAGCTGGGTTGCGATCCAACAAACACAGCTCACTTGCAGAGATACCTCGAGGATTTGAGGCTGGACCACTTTTTTGGGAGATGATTTCTCCCACCACAGTCCCAACCTTTTGTCTTTCTGTCACAAAAATGGCATAAAGTTGAAAATTTTGTGTTCTGTTCTTTTTCAGCCGTGATGTCGCTTGGTGGAAAGGACAGAACATGAGGACTAAACAAGTCGGAATGTTTCCCTCAGAACTTGTGGACAGTGGATTAAGACGAGGTAGGTTTAGCGGCCGGGCTCTCATAATGGCCTGGCCAACGCCATCTTGCCAAGATCAGTCACATTCCGCGAACGATTTCGAGTGTTGAACTGTTTTCTGCATTCTTTTGTACAATGTACGTGTTCATGAAGTATTTCTCACTTCAATTCATACCGTACCTTTTGTAAATAAAGGAAATCATACTGTAATAGGTACACTAATTATATAGATACTGATGAAATACTAGTAGGATTTTCCTTTTTACTACAATATCATATCTTGACCGCGCGCAGTGAAGATATTAATGTGAGGATATAGGTGTCGTTGTGCTAACTAACACGATTATCCAATAAAAGCGAGCTTCCCCTTCGTTGTGAGATACTTTAGTGCGGTAATATAATTGTTATCCACTACATAACAAATTTACTTTATGGCTCAATATGGCATGATCATGATTTCTCTTTCGTAACTTTCATACCTTGTTTCATGTTACACAACATGCGTTTTTTACCGGTCGATGACCACTTTTTCACCATTTCGAAAATGAACGAAACAAGTTGTTTTTAATCTGGACATTTCATCAGTATCTGCATAATAAACAGACCATTACCTGGCCGCTTTTGGGTATCCATCTCCGCCAAAATTCAAACTTGTTGTTCTTAAACCCAAATCTTGGGTAGACTAGACCTGACCACAATGGCGGCAGACAAAAGAAGTATTGTTATTCTGATTAGGCCTTATTGATTAGGTATTGTTAGGTTCGCTTTGTTCTTTTATTTATTCAATTTGTCAATTCAAACATTCAATTCGGCCATCCAAACTTTCAGTTCGGCAACTGAAACACTCAATTCGTCATTTGAACATTCAATTTGGCAATTCAAACATTCAATTTGTCAATCAAACGTTCAATTCGTTGCCTTACTGCAGAGTACCCTGCCACCTCGAAGCTATAACCTAAATTCGGTGGATACGCGGATACGCAGTGGAAACACCGAGCTTCGTGGATAAGCGCATACGCACTCGTTTTCCTTGCGTTCCCAATATTTCTCGTTTTTGAAGCGCCAAACAAAAGGAGCAATGGAGATTGATGTATATGTATTTCTCGTTCATAAAGCACGATGATCGAGTGAAAAACAATGATGTATCTTAAAGGTTCGTGCAAACGCTCGCAACATTGTTGGGCAACAAGACGCAACATGCAAAGGCGGGAAATGACGTCTCAATACACTCGCTAGTGAGGATATGGAAAATACGCAACTCAGGTCCCGGATGTAGTTTCGTATAAATTTTAGGACTGGTATATTTTCCAGTAAAACACTCCTGTCTATATAATAAATAGGAACACTTAATTGATACCGGAAAGAAACAACGTGCCTATTATGAGAGAAATGTTCATGGATATAACATGTTCAAGTCTAGTTCTAACATTCATTTTTCAACTTGCAGCTGTTTCTCCACCAAGTCTTCCAGTTTCACCAAAACAAAGGTATGTCTTGTATTTGCTGGACATTGTGTTACGTCTACTCATTTGTTCCTCGTTTACTCCACATGTTTCAATCCTTGTCCTTCAGACATTTTTTTATGGGATTCAAATGAAACTTTTTGACTTGTGCATTGATCTCTTTTTTTTGTCTTTTCCTGAATGTATAGAAATATGTCAAAAGCAGCAAGAAAAAAGTGCAGCAAGGTTACGAACTGTGGTAAGACCCTAGCCTGTATGCGTTTTCTTCGTCAGAGCATGTCATCAGAGCACCAGCTAATGTTCAGCAGTTAATATCAACATCCTGTGATTGCTGCAAGAAACCCAAGTTACGTCTAAACCTTAACGTGAGAATAGACCACTTTCATAAATGGCGACTGATTTCTATTCTATTGTATTTATGTTAATTGACCTACTGGCCTCATTTTGGGTAACATGTTCTATTGAATTTTGCCCATCATATCGAGGCTGGAAAGGCTTATTAGCATTAAAACAAGAGAGTATTTTATTGGGCCGCCATTATGAAAAAGGTATATAGCTCTGTTATGTATGGTCGTGAAATGTACAAAGATGTATCCTCTTAGAAAGCAAACATATACGCTCTGTCCTCATTTGTTTATTCCCAGCGAAAAGAACGGCATTTACACATACTTGTATACTTAAAAACCACACTCTTGAACTGAATTACGGTCACCTCGCCACCAGCAAAGCTGCCATCAAGAGTCATGTTTATGACTGCTCTGTGTTTCTGTTTTGTCATTCAGATTGTGGAAGTGTTCATATCTACGAAACTCCTGTCCTCTTGGATTCAGCAAGCTTTTCCACGACCAACAGCACTGTAAGTTCTTCACGGTCAAGTTTCTCTATTGAGAGTGACTTAACCTCTTCAATCGACGTTGACAGTGGCTACTCCTCTAGTGTAGACATTAGAAGGAACAACCTTTCATATGGTGAAAATAGCCCCGAACAGAGGAAAGGCCCCTTGGGTGCATCATACGAGAACACGAGCGTTGTGACTCCCAACGCCAGGGGCCCAGATATTGGTTATGAGTTTATGTCCCCAGCTTCTAGCAATGGCCCTATGTCGAGTCCCATTCCCATTCCAAAACAGATGCCTGGGGAACCAAGGTACGTCGTAAGGGAACACAACGTCCTGACTACCCCTGTGTTGTCTGCCAACAAATGCCCTCTGGATTTAAGCAGCCTTTCGGATTCTCAGTTCGATGCAAAGTCGTCAGTCTCACTCGCTTCGAAGTCTTCACAGTCGCTTTCAAAGAGCTTAGCACCGGTTTTTCAGAAAGTAGCACCTCCTTCAAAGAGTTCAGTTGCAAGTACCGAAGAAATGTTCGCTGTGGAAAGCCACACCTCACGGCGAGAGACGGTGGCAGACAGGTCGATTTCTAGTTCTTCAAGGACACAAGATGAAGATGATATTTATGTCGAGTTGTCAAGGCCCAAGCCAAATGCCACACCTGTTTCTTTGGGAAACACAGCCAACAGAACCTCTTCAAGGGATTCGTCAAAGCCCGACATTGAGAATCTATATGAGAACCACTTTCCTGAGAAAGGGCAGATGGGCCGAAACACCAAGAATGAGCAAGCCAAAGGCATGTCAAGTTCTCAGCCACAGGGCAACAAGTCAGCTACTGTATCACAAAGAAACTACTATGACAACCACAACTTGCAATCATCAAAGTCTGCCTTGAGCCCTTCAGACTCGCGTTATGATAACTGGAAGATATCAAACGGCTCGTTCGACAAGTGTGATGAACGTCAGTCTCTTTATGAGAACGTTGAAGTGTCAAATGGTGAAGAAAGGAGCCACGGGAATGGATCCTTTTTCAGGCCCGAGAAAAGTGAATCCTCGGCCGTGGTTGCTAATTTGAGACAGAATTATGAGAATTGCCTCCCCAAATCGGCCAAATCGAGATACGAAAATTTTACTCCAAAGCACTTGCAAGCTGGTGTTGACAACGTTGTTGAGCAAGAAAGCAGAGGCAAGATATTGGACGAGAAATGTGAAGGCTTGAGTGAATCTTTAAGAGAACTGATTTCACAAAACAGGGATGAAAACTGTGGCAGTGCCAAAAGGCTGTCGTGTTCACTACCAGAAAATTCTCACTGTATTGATGTGATTTCCGATAGCAATGAATCTATGAGAATGATCCTGGAAAAACGGAACCCTGTACTCAAGAATGCGGAAAGTGTTATTCTTACGGAACAAAGAAATTGTTCTGTTGAAGAAAAAACCGATCTTGTCCGTCAAGTGTCTTTTACTGGCGAATTTGGTGACGTCCATCCCGTGCCTCCTCCAAGAAGGAAGCGTGATTTGCGTTTAGGAATAATACCCTCAACGGAAAGATGGTCAGTTCCTCTCGATCCTGAAATCGCAAGTGTGCTGAGACGGCGGTACAGTGGAACAGCTGACACAACTAATGGCGAACCTGTCGTTCCATCTCAAATAAAACATATAGAAACTGAGAGGCCAGCTTTGCCTCCACGTGTCCAAGATAACAAGGTTCATAAAAATTCATATGAAAACGTCGTGTTACAAACTTCGAAGTCTACCGAAGAGGCGGCCTCAAGTTGCCCACCGGAGCTTCATTTGAAGAAGAAACAAACCACAGAAAGCGAAATCTCCAATGTGGCTAGTACTCGACCAAGAGCACACCATTACGAAAATGTGGACTTGATGAGTACATTACAGGTTGATGCCAGTGAAAGTACCGCGCCAGACCTTTGCGTCCCCCCTCCGCTGCCAAGGAAAATGTCGCAGAAGAATGGATATATCTGTGGTATCACACCAGGTTAATGGGAACACTAGTGCTCCCCAAGAAGAATCCACGTAAAATAATTTTATTCCTCGTTATCAATCGAAGCGTTCAATTGAATGACAAAAATTAGAGATTTCAAATCATTGGACATTTTAGTAACGAAACGTACTGTTCAATAGCATTTGTGTTCTGCCGCTCGCAAGACACTACTGTTAGTTAGTATCACCCATCTAGTGGACTAATGCAAATCCTGGATTTTAATTGGCTACGCTACTAGAGTAACGAAAAGCGTGACGCTTTCTTTCGTTTTCTTCCCAAATAAACATTTCTTCGACTTGCATTTGCTAACTCTATCATTGCCTTTTCTGTCCGACTAGTTTGGTGGTACTGAAACAATTAGACCTTTCGCCCTCGAGGGCCTCGGGTCAATAGCCCATTTGGGTAGCCCGTAAGGGCTACGGGTCTAATTTTTAATTAGACGATGTTTTATACAAATGTGGTAACGTTATTTAAAGACAATTACATTTGTTTCTTACTTTATGTAGACATACTTTGTTTTATTTATTAATTTTAATTATTTGCTTATTTACAATGCTCGAAAATGTGTCCATAGCTTCCTAGAAATACACTAGCGGTTGTGGAGGAGTTCGTGGAAAATACACGCAATATTCCAGGATCTCCTCGGCTTCTATCAATTTCTACTCAATGGCCAGTTTACACGAGTTAATGAAAATGGCTTTTTGCATTAGGTCATTTAGTGCTTCATGTAAATAGCAAGGAATTTTATCGTTACTATTTCTTTGTCAGTCAGAGAAGTTAAGAAATGATAAGTAATATAACTTAGAGGCTGTGTCTCTTAAGAGTGTAAGTTGGCGTTTTCAACTTTTTCCAAGGTTATCAATGAAATAATTAGTTTTTGTAACGAAATTGAAAATAAGCAAGGAAAGGTTCACCTCATTTTCGTTGAATACCAATTAAGATGTTAATTATTTTTTAATGGATGGCACGTAAACATTATTTTTATTACTGGTATATTTTAGTGAGGCTGTTTATTTAGAACCTCGACTCCGCAAAAAAGTAACTGGAGGAAATAATCGTTCTAACCAAGTTAACTTGATTTTTCTTTCAAAAAAATTGTTCCAGAAATAATAGTTTGGGGACGGTTAGTTTCCCTCCAAATTTCCTTGGCGCAGGGATTTTAAATACCGAACGTGTTATTAAAAACAAAAATTAGCGATTCTGGATTTCATTCCTTCTGGGAACAAATGCTCTTTTTGAAAGTATGCTTGCAAAAAATTCGGTAATTGTAATTATAATTTCCTGTGGGCCAAGGTTACTTATTTGTTGGAGAGGAAATTTGCAGTAAAATGGGAAGTTGACTTTTCTTAAGCAATGGCTGCTTAAACAAAGCCAACATCTCTCGATGTTAACATTTTTTTATTCTCACATTTAGTGTTGATGTAACTTATAAATAAGTCAACAATACGAGTAGTTTTCAATAGGCCCGTTTCGTAACGGTTGGACTGGATCTAGCATGAAATGGAGGCTAATGCGGGAAAATTAATTTGCATTTGAGAAGATTTGCCCGCATTAGCCTCCATTCCATGCTAGATCCAGTCCAGCCGTGAGAATTCGAAAATGGTCTATTGAGTGTATCAAAACGTTTTAACCATTCACACCACAAGAGTTTAATGAACCAGTGAGATCAGGGGAAAAAAAACGAGAGGCCGACTTGAAGCTCGGGGAAACTTGTTCAAGTTGCTGCCACGGCACATTATTTTCTCGTTCCCTGGTTGGTGTTAAACATGGCACAAATCCGAATGCGTACTGATTAGTTAAGGAACGGAGTAACTCCGTTCAAAACTCAATTTTTTTTTACAGCTCTTTAAGAGTACAATTCTAATACTGAGTGTTAACTTTTTTTCCGATAAAATCTTCATAAAGGAGTCGTCTTTCCAAGCGTACGAGTGCAATTAGAATGAAGGGATACTCTGAGTCCTTGGAATAGTGTAGTCCAGTACTTTAAATGCAATTAGGGCATACCGTATCCTCACGTAATGAAAACAGAACACGTGATCGTAAATGAAATAAGAGTGTTAAAAGTACCCGTAAACTCTGTTTGACTTTAGTGCGTTTTCGCGATCCTCAGTATTCAGTTAAACTCGGTTTGAGTCGGCCACGTCTGGCTGATAGATCTTTGGTATTGACCAAGCGTGACTTCGTGTATTTATGGAGCAAGAGAATAAAAGCGTAAAAGAAAGGGGCTTGCAGCAATTTTTAAGGACAAGCCTGTGAAAAACTCGCTCATTCCATAAAAATTACACCGACATCGGGAACTTGTTAGAAACGTTGGAATCAACATCAAATTGCAACCTTATGTGAACACTAGTCACGGGGGTGGAGGAGGAGAAGGGAGTGTTGTCGCAGTCCAAGGTTTATCCGATCTACCCCCTTGGACAGATTAAAATGGAACAGAAATGCCCCCTTCCAACTAAATCAAGGATAAAGCTGTGTGAAGGCCAAAAGGTGCCATTTTCCTATCATTGATTTTGTGTGAAGGGGTGGTGTCAATTTTCCATAAAAAATTTAGTCTGTCCAAGATTCAATGTTGGACAGATTAAAATGGAACAGAAATGCCCCCTTTTCCCTTAATCAAGGATGAAGCCACGTGAAGGCCAAAACGCGCCATTTTCCTATCACTGATTTTTGGGAATTTTCCATTTAATTTTCCAAGACTGTAGTAGAGCGATCCAAACCATAAACCGTTTTTTACCGTGATAAAAGGATCAGTTTTAACGAAGCAACTGCGCCTCTCGCATCAGTGCGCTTTGGTCAACTTGAAGAAAGTAGAGTAGGTCGCTCCCTTGCTTATTTTCTAAGCTAGTGCTGGTTTTCCAAGGCTTTGGTGTCTTCGATTCCACTTCTTTTCTCCCATCTCAAGTGGACCAAGGGTAGTAGAAATTTTCCTTCAAGCAGAGCTTGACGCCACTTGAGAAATAAATCCTTTTCAGTTTTTCGTCGATCCACCCCTTGAAATTTACATTAAGGAAGTACTTTTCGTCATGGTAAACACTTATTATCTACCCTGACGTCACTCAGGAAAAACTCAGGCGAAATACCCAAAGATGTATTCCACAAACAAAAACTGCTGCTGTTTTGTAAGCGCTCTGAAGAGAACGTTGCTACAGCATGGCTTTCCCTAGGGAGAGGGTACAAAATTGCACCTTATCGGAAAATTTCGGAAAAATACCGGTTACTTTGGATCGCCTCGAGACTTCGGCTGTAGTTTGTTTACTGACAGCTGATGATAACTCCGTGGCTTCCCAATTTGTCCGTATCCGAACTTCGACATTTTTAATAAAAACTCATTCTTCAGATTCTATATGATCAAACATTTCATCTAAAAGTGTATATTTATGGATCTCAGTTGAATTGTGCTGTCTTGTCCAACTGCCCTTAAATTGTTGTAACATCTCATGCATTCGAATTCTTAGCCAAGGTGCAACAGCTAGGCCACATGCGATAGTATTCCATCCTGAAAGTCCTGTTGAGGACTCCATATATGATTGGATTAATCACAGCACTTATGGAAACTAAGAAAACATCAGAAAGATACACTCGTCTGGGCAAAGAGTGATTTCCTGTGACGGAGTCAGTGAATTCAATAACGAACACTGGAATCCAACAAACTGAAAAGCCGAGAACAATTGCGAATAATGTTTGAGTGATGCGGATTTCTTCGACGCTAAGCCTTGGAGGTGGAATATTTCGATTTGTGCAATCCGCGAAAGAAAATCGTTGTCGATGTTTCTGCACAATCAAGAAAACTTTAGAGTAACAGAAAATGATCACAGTGAATGGGAGAACGACAATTACCAACCCAAGGAAACCGGTGTAAATATTGTCAGTGATCTGGTTATGGAACTCTAACACACAGGTTATTTTTTCGGGATGAAAGTGAAAATATCCCCAGCCAGTAATTAGAGGCAAACCAAGCAACAGTGCTGCGGAAGACATAACCACCAGCAAGGAGAAAACTACAAACTGCCTCGTGAAGATCCTGCGGAAGAGCCAAGGTTTTACTACGCGGCAGTATCGGTTAAAGGCTAGAAGGGCGATCGTTTGAAGGGACACAAAGGCTAAGAACAGAACCATGAAGCCGTGGATGGCACAAACAACAGCTGAATATCTCCATTCACCCACAAGAAGCACACCCCAGACCAGAGGCATACAAAATGCTGATATGGCAACATCAGACACAGCGAGAGCGAAAACGTAAAGGTAAGTGACACTTCGAAACAGGGGATTTTTATAGAAGATCAAGCACACCACAAGGTTGCCGAGCAACGCCATCAAGTTGATGAAGAAGTAGAGTGTCGTTTCTAAGGCATACTCTGCAGTGCTCCGAGACTTCAAGATTGCTTTAAGATCTTCATATGGATTTGCTGGCCAAGTGCTGTTCGATGCCATGAGGACTTTCGGAAATGCGGAGGGATGTCTGTCAAGAATCTGAATCAAGAATCGAGAATCAAGAATCATGTCTGTCATAGATATAAAGATAACATTATATTAAATGATTCCTAACATTGGCATTTGCAGACAGTACCGGCATAATGAAAGACACAACCGCCTAAGGAAACATTTTATTTCCTAAACCGTCTCAGGAAATTTCCTTTATTCAAACATTAAACGGAAATTAAAAATGTTAATAAATTCAGACCCACGAACGTTCGAGCCGTGAAGTACGTCAAAGAAAGGGAAAGCAAACAAAACACGGATAATTTTTATGAGCTCGTTTTTCTTTCTTTTTTTTTTAAATTAGAGCACCGGCATTGTGGAAATTTTAGACATTGATATCTCGATACATATTTTATTTATTATTATGTCTTCTTCTTGGTGTGAAGACAAAAAAAAATTTGCAGCCACTTTCTTGAGAAAGAGGAATGCGACATTTAGTATAATTTCAATGTACTTTGAGGCAGATATGTCCAGAAATCAAAGACGATTTTCGATAAGCGTCAAGAAGAGTTCCTCGGCCCTTGCTCATTTCCCCAACATTTCATACAACTATGGGCATTGTTTTCAACTTGGGAGATATGAAATGCTGCTTAAAGGTTGCCATAAATAATCGTGACCGCCGGCTTCATTATCAGTTATAAACTGACAGTCGTAGTTCAAACAGCACCTCGCAAAAAGCTAATTCAGTGTGCGCCGGTTTCCCCTGATATAATTGTATAACAGATAACTGAGAGACTTTATTCCGGTTACTTTTTAAAACCCAAAGAGGAACGTAATAATTTTTTTATTAAAACAAGGGTCAAGACAAAACGGTCGGAAATAGTTGGATCATTGGTTGAAGGCATTTTCTTTAATTTGAGTGTCTACGTGACTTTTTTCAGTTTTGTCCTCAATTCACTTCAATTCGTTTAACTTACATTTTCTGTATTTGAACAAGAGGGCATATTGTGCAAAACGGCAGTTTATTCAGCGATTGACGCCCGCATAAGTTCTTACATCATCCAGCTCGAAGATTCCAATAAACTGGGTTTCCTTTCCGACATGGCTTGGCGTATCATCGGAGTAATTTTTTTTTTCACCGGTAGAGCTTTGATAAAATCATTTAAAGGCGACATTTTTTTTCAGAATGACAATCACCAACCATATAGAACTTGAATTATGTTGCCGAACGATTATCTGAGTCAAATGTGCTTTTTCTTTAGTGATTTGGAAAACTGTGAAACTTTATAATTATTGTTCATAATTTTTTAAACGGAAGTGAAAAAGCTAAAATGCATGAGAGAAATAATTGTTTTGAAACATATCAGTTTGCGTTTCCACACAGATAAACCGACCAATCGATGCCCCTGCAAGTCGACTACACAAAATAATTGATATAAACATACATGTACGAGCAAACTACTAGATTTCTACTTCTCCGTTTTACTGTGCATAATATTTAAAGAAAAGTTGGTTTACTTTACCCTTTGATTGGGATTTAAACTCTTTTTTTTTCTGGTTCACAAAACTTCAATTTGAAAATAAATTTACTTTACTAGTGCCGCGGTTGGTGTCACAGCAAGGTCTTACAATGTTTCCCTCTTTCGACTTAATTTAGATCGCAAGGTCTCTTTTGGCTAGGTGACAGTAAAACGTATAGTCGTCCCCTACAAGCCTATAGGTCCTAAAAACCTGGAAAGGCGTTTGGTGTTCTATGAAGCTGATGGTCTGGACCAGTAAGCGTCAAGGGCATCGGAAAAACGCACCCATGCAGTTGTTTCAAAACAGCTCCGTTTACAATTATAGCCATCGTAAAGGCTTGGCTTTTTCCAATTTACTTAAAGAAAGGAGCGCAGCTGAGTTTTACGATTTTCTTAAAAGAGGAAAGGCATCGAAAAAAACAAAATGAAGCACTGAGACATCTCATGAAAATTTTAAGCAAATTTGTCAGTTCTTGCTAATATTACACGGGCACGGTGAAGGGACGAAAATTATAATCCCATACAAAATTTATGAAATTAAAAGAAAAGAGCGTATTATTTGGCTTTTAAGCCCACTTTCTCCTGGTAGACTAACCTTCAGTGACAGGAATTGC
>NC_090888.1:19738757-19751257 GCF_036669925.1 Montipora capricornis | reverse complement strand
TTTTTCACAGCCTCGCGAATCCTACCCAATGTAGAGTTATTATGCCGTAAATTTATATTGTAAAAAAATAGAGTTCAAGGTTGTTTTGAACGGGTACAAATACCTGACTCTGGGAAGCAAACACCGGGCAGCAAGTTGAAATTTAAAGTTGCAACTTCCTCGGAGCAAACTGCCAATCAAAACACCAACATTGCGTCACAAAATTGCAAAGTCGCGTGCAAATAAATGAAGAACCGGTTTCACTGTAATTTCCTGGTTAATCCAATTTATTGCTACGACTTACTAGTGCAAAGATTGTTTACATTACTCATGCTTTTAGGGAATTTTGAGTGTAATGAAATTAAATCATTTCGCGTGACATAGCCCCTTTAAAACCAACATTTTCAACAATATATCGCTTTACTCTAACCCAAAAACATTCAGATAGTAAAAAAACTTCATATTTATCAACCATTTCCTTCGCTTTTGTGCTTGTCAGCATTGTAATTTGCGATAAATCTGTTTTTGTATCTCATAGATGTTTAGATTTTCAATTACAAACTCTTCTTAACGTCATAATTGCGTAAATAGTTCACCCTGAAGTCAAAATAGATACGTTTCTCAGGAACCCGACAAAGAGGCATCCAGACCCGACAAATGAAATGTAAATATTCAAGCAATATTAAAAAACCAAAGACGGAAGTTTCTTGGCTAGAAAGTACATTGTTTTACTCTGAAAACGATGTCGGGTAAGGATTTTAATTAACAAAATCCGTCGCGAAATCCGTTTTTGGATTGTGTGTCCGATTGGAAATCCTAAGATCCGGATTTTAAGTTCTAAATCCGGATTTCCCAATCGAAAGCACCCTAACATTCTTTCCCGTATTTCATTCAATTGACACAAGGTGGTCACGTCCACCCCTATGGTTGCCTAGCACATGATCAATTTATTCCTTTTGACGGAACATCATGACTTTCCCCTTGATTCATAGAAGTCTGAGACGGCAGAATTTTTAGTGTTTTTACTGTCGATTATCATTAATCTTTCGATGAGACTTCGATTTAGAGTTATTTATAAAAACTGTTATCTTTTTCTTAATCTGTCTTTTGGCTTGCCTTTTGCTGTTAACTCCCGGCTTAATACGGTACTTTTTTACGGTACGTAAAGTCACAAACATTTTTTGACCTGACATCAAACTAGACTGAAAAGAAGAGGAATTATGAAGCGGAAACAACATATTCAGTCCTTCGTTAGGGTGTGCTCAGTGCAACTGCAAGACATACAGGACTGCAGGGAAACGTCCGTCAGAGCAATTTCCAGTTAGTTTTTTTGTAGACTAAGAAGCGAGTGAGTTTTACTCAAGAGCATGTTTTGTTATCTTTGAACTGAATTTGTTACCAAAGCTTAAAAAATTAAAAGGCCTCAAAATGGGACAGGACATTACAAAATAATTACACGCGTGAGCCAAAAGGCCTCTGCTGGCCCGACGTCTTGGTGACCGTCAGAGCAATTTCACCTCAAATGACCTCAAATGGTCTTAATGACCCCGCACTTGAAAAAAATACTGGAACGCTGCAGGTCAATATTACCCAGCTTCCGTTTGCGAGTAACACGTACCACAGGCAACCCAGTGTACACTCATGGAGCGTCTAGTTAATGATAGTTCTGATGACATCATTATGAGAAGTGGATTCATCAAAAAACGTGGCTTTTGTAACCGGATGTTTAGAAGAATACGGCATCCTATAAATAATCACGATTCTGAAGTTTTCGAGATCCACAATCCATTCTGGATATTCAAATGACACTTTCTCGCCAGTAGGGCGCTGTTCCACCACCAGTACGGCCCTCTCGGAATGATCCATCATTTCACAGGCGCCCCAAGCTCAGTGTGAGCATGGCCAACAAAAATATAAGGATTTGTATGGGAATCCCAATAAAAAGTTTAAGAAGATAATTATATGAAAAAAATTCTCAATTAACAAGCCTGACCTTATTGTCGTCGTGGTTAGCTTCCTTCCTGTGTGGTTATTTTCCAGATCCGACGCGATTTGAGCCATTGCTCGATTTCGTGGTTGTCAACGGTATAATAAAATCCCAAGGCTGGAGACTAAATTCTCAGGTGCCACCAATTTGAGTCAAATATTTCTGGATAAAATGTTTCCACGGTCACAATTTCACATCACAGGAAGGAAGCTAACCACGTTGGCAATAAGGTTAGGCTTTTTAATTGAGAATTTTTTCATGTAAATATCTTCTTAAGCTTTTTATCGGGATTCCCATACAAATCCTTATATTTTTGTCGGCCATGCTCACACTGAGCTCGGGCCACGTGTGGTTGAAATTTGAACATGCAACTTCCTCGGAGCAAACTGCCAATCCAAAACGTAAAATTGCGTCACAAAATTTCAAAGTGGCGCGCAAGTGAACAACAGGTCTCCCTGTAAACGCTTTCACAGTAGACATGGACGACTTGAGGTTTAATTTTCAAATCCTGCTTCGTCACCATGCTGAGAGATCCCATGAGATTTTGAAACTGACACGCACATGAAGAAAAACCACACATCAATGAAGCAAACAGGTTTTATTACAGTGGCAATGAAGTTCATGATAAACATCTACTTAACAGATAACACAGCGTTTGCAAAGCTGGATGCCGTAACTATTGGCTTGTTGTAGTATTTTGCAAAACAACATTCTTATGATCAACCAACTGTTTTTAGGATGTCATCTAATTAAGAGAAGCTCTATGTGCAGCTGAAAGTGACGCTGCACTAGTGCTATGATATGTGGTGAAAACGTAGCAACATCTAAACCGGCCTGTGCCATAACTTGCCGTACCCAACGAGTCAGGGTATCTCTGCTCACTTCTTTAAAGGGTTTCACATAGCTCATGAAAAGCTTAGACTGGTTTCCACTAAGCGACCTAATTCTCTTTAGATACTCCTAACAGGTTGTAACAACACGAAGGTTAGAGTCTTCAAAAGGAACATTCTTTTAAGCTTAAAAGCTGTGGGTTATGGTTCCCAGGTCTACTTTGCTTCAAGTGATTAACAATAACAAGTGTAAAGCCATTTTCTGAAACAATCACGCCATTGACATCCAACATGTGGATAGTCTGACCCCATGCGGGGCCTCAGACCAGCAACAATAACATAAGAAATCCAAAAGAAAGGTAATTTAGACTTAACGTGTCCACTGGGTGCAAAGTTTGGCCTCTGTACCATGTCTCAATTTTTGAGACATCATTCCCATAGCGTTTCATTCGAATGAAATATTGTACCTGAAAGACGACCGAAAATGCTAATAGAAATCCGCCATTTTGGAGAAAATTTGAGCCGCGATCGGTGGTCAGCAGGTCGTTGTGACGTAGAATCGTCAATTTTCCGCGGGGTTTTATAAAATCCACTTTTTCATTCTTCAACTTTGCTTAAATTATAATAACTGTCGTTGTCTCTGTATCTTCGACCGTACTTTGATTGTTTCAAGGGAAATAGTGAGCTGTTGTGTACCTGGTTCCCACAATTATTTAAAGAAGACGAAGGAAGACGAGCACACTCGTACACGGTGACTTACCACAGGATCGTACGAGACGATCGCGCGAAGGCATGGCTGGACAGAATCAGACGGAAGAGTATGCCTCCACTTGAAAACAGCTACGTCTGCAGCGATCATTTCATGACAATCTGTTTCTAGATCGATCTCCAGGCAAAATTAACAGGGGAAAAATCTAGGAGGGAATTAAAGGATGATGCTATTCCATTCTTGTTTAGCTACGGCCCCGAAGCGAAAAAGCCGCGGTTATCAAGCGAACATCGCCTTCAGAGACGAAGGCGTCGAGAAGTTAGTGCTTGTCAGTTTGCTTCTCTTTTACTCTGAATCAAATAAATTTGCCCACTTACATGTCGATGTTTGCACACGCTTTGAACTGCGGGGATCGCGCGACCCGATGTATAAACAATGGTTTCATGGTGGCAAATGTCATTGTACATCCACCCAGTTTTAAAATATATTATGCTGCGTTTATTTGGAAAATAATGGCTAGTTAGCGTACCTTAAAAATGACCTATAATCGGTAATTTCCGATGTTTGTTTTTAATTTCAAGTTTGTCACTCAAAAACAGGAAGAAATGAGAAAATGACCTTAGGCAAAGTAAAGGCATTCAAGTTATAGTAAAGTGAAAAGAATTACCTTGTATATTCACATTTTAATTTTGTTTTAGGTTCTTTCAGAACTACTTGCTGCAGACATCGAGGACAATTTACCTTCAGATGACCCAGTGACTAATGAACCTCCAATCTGCATACAATCCCAGAAATGCATGATGTGGGAATTTAATGTTGTTTTGATCCCATTACCCTAAAAAGTGTGGAGGTTCAAACTGAGTTGTGCATCACTAAAGGCAATGATAATGGTGTATG
Source organism: Montipora capricornis (assembly GCF_036669925.1). Classification (NCBI taxonomy): domain Eukaryota; kingdom Metazoa; phylum Cnidaria; class Anthozoa; order Scleractinia; family Acroporidae; genus Montipora; species Montipora capricornis. Next base: position 19,746,855 of record NC_090888.1, on the reverse strand, counting down.
TGGTACTGCAAATATTGACGTGTCCTCCTATACTTTTATAAAGGGTGATAACCAACAAAATCCACATGCTGTCAAATGGAAGATTCCACATGACCACATTTATGCCATGGCGGCACCCCCAAATCCTATTGATACACCCACAGCAATTTTTTCAATCGACTTACCACCAATGCAAGCGTCCTTGTCGATGATAAAATGGATATACATGCGGATGGTAAGGAAAACAATGCCAATGCAGATTTAAATCCCATTGGCTATTACCAGATGATAAACAATAGTTATCCGATGATGAGATAATGTCATCTGAACATGAATTTGAAGATGGCTCTCCAGACAGTCAAAAAAAAAAATTCTTGTGTTTGGTTCCTGTTTGAACAATTTACTGAAAAAGTGTGCAAATGGAGGGTCGCGATCACTGACCAAAAAAACAGGAAAACAACTGGGAGCATTCTCTCAGTTGTCCTAACCTGCCATAATGGGCATACAGAACTGTGGGAATCCCAATCAGTTATTAAAAGGAAGCCCCTGGAAACCTATTATTTGGCAGCAGCCATCCTTATTACAGGAAACACCTTCTCAAGCATCACCCGGCTTGCATCATGCATCATTCTTCAGTTTTTTAGTGAAAGTGTTTTTCATAACATACAACTGAAGTACTTGTTTCCGGTTGTTAACTGATAATTTCCATGAAAAATACTAACTTGTATTTTTCTTTATTTATTTAATTCATGGACATGTTTAAAACCCGTTTTCTCATTCATCTGTATAACGGAAGCCTTCAAAGGCCCACTCTTTCCCTGGCCCCGGTGGAGGAGAAAAATTTCTTATGCACATCACTGCTCAAGATGAAAGAACCACCCTTATCTCCTTTCCTAAAATGTCTCAGCACCATCGAGCCGACCGCCTGTAGGCAATATGTCTATAAAGTTTACCTTCAGGTCCATCAAACGGATCTTTGTACTGCTTCTTGTACTGATACCAAGCTGTTTGAAGGACCCATCCATAATTTATACAAACAGGATGAAACCCAGGGTGCTGGGTGATGCATTTGGGCTCTTCGCCACATTCACAGCTAGTAACAGCCTCGATATTCTTATTTTTGACAGGCTCAATTTCTTGGCAGCATATGCATGCCTCCGCTCTTCCCATCATCTGACAATTGCTGCATGTACGCCTACGTTACAAGAAACTAACATTGCAATTGCTCTGTATTCTTCGTGACTATTAGGATTGCATTTATGAACAGAGAACGAGCCAGGGGCACCCAACGTCAATTTTCTGAAAATATGTGTTCGGAAGACGATTTGAGATCTAAAAGTTTCGGAATTTTGTTTTTAAAATTTATTGTTTGACTGCTTGTCTTAGGATTTTCGAACATCAAAAAAATGGTATAATTGCCCATTTTAACGGATTTTTACCTTAAAAAAGGTCACCTAAAATTTTTGGGGAGCCTTTTTTTTGGCTAAAATTTTCGAAAAAGTCAATTTTGATCCCTATAATTTTCGGACCACTAGACTTTCAGCTAGGAAATCCGAACAGATGAAAATTTTTTAGGGGATAAAAATATGCCTATATCTACAGTTTAAATACTAAAATACGTTGAACAATGGTATGTTTAAGTGGTTTTGAACTATGTTCTCGTTGGGTGCCCCTGACGAGGGAAAGCGTTGGTGGCAGCAGAAGCAAATTATGTTGCCTTCACGCTTATTCCCTTAAAACATCGAGATAAACTTAAGACGTAAAGTTTATTATCAAGGATTGCGTTAAAACGGTTTGCTGTTTTTGAAAGAGTGAATAAAGCCGCAATGAAGCTGCGCAATAGATCGAGTAGCCGAAGGAAAGCTCCGTTTTTGCATCCCTTCAATCGATTTGTAAAGGCAACAAGGAAGAAACAGAAAGACCAATACAACAATTTATCAACGGAGTTGAGTTTATTTGTCACTTAGTCTGTTATAGAATTACAATTAACGGATAACTCGTACAACATACCAGACTGAATTTCGCAGTATTGCATTTGTTTCTTCATCGCTTGCCATGCATTTGTTGCCTACATTTTCGAGCATCAGAGCTCAACCGCGGTTCAAACTGGTACCACCGAATAAAAAAACTATCGCAAGCATGTTCTTCATCGATTTTATTAGAATAAGTCCCAGAATCGGCCACTTTTAGCGATGATATAAGGGCAAAAGCTCCTCTTCGCCGATGCAAAATATTGTACACAACTTGAAAACGCGAAATTATCGTATTACATCTGATGGGTTTGACGATTCTACGTCACACGATGATACGCTGACCCGCCTTCTGAACAAGCGGGTAATTTTCAAAATGGCGGATTTCTATTTGCATTGTCGGTCATCTTTCAGGTGTAATATTTAATTTGAATGAAACGATATGGGAATGATGTTATTAAAAATTGAGACATAAACCTGAGGCCAAACATACAAGATACCTTCAATTTTACCCCGGAGTTCCCCTTTAAGGTAGGATAATACATTCTGAACATCCCAGACTTCGGCATACTTTGGTTTTGGGGCCCTGGACTGGAAAACCCCATTTAAAAGTCTTGAAGTCAATGGATTTTGAACTACACTAGATCCATCATCTAACAGAACATAAGAGGACAGTGCACGGCGTGCGGTGTTAATGGCATTGTAGGTAAATACTGTCTCAAACACGCTCTGTTAAGAAATCAAGTACATCTACAATAAGTGGGAGAAATTGATTAGCTTGCCTTTCAGCACAAAACTTGGTCCATTTTTAGATGTACACATCATACTGTTTTTTGGTGCCCCCTCTCCAGGAAGCCAAGAGCAGTTTGGTAGGTGATGGTGAAATTTCTTGTGTTTGATAGACCTCCTTGATAACAGACATGCCACCATCCTTAGCTTGGTCTTTAGGGGGTGTTCCATCCCTTTATGAGGAAGTGTCAGTAAGTCCTTGTGCTGAGGCAGAATAACAGGAGTTGATATGAGAAGGTTTAACCTTTGTGGCCACCACGTTTGTGTTGGCCACAGGGGCGCTACAATGAGATACAGTGCTCCGTCGCTTTCCAATTTGTTTCAGGCATCTGGCAATTAAGGAGGCTCGAAAGGGTTTCAACACTTTCAAGACTCTCTGTTTAGATCGAATAACACTACAACACTGTATCACGTAACAGCAATGTCATGGTACCATATTAAACGCCGATTATTTCCAAACAGGATGCGATCATTATTGTGATGTAATAAGTTACCTTGACAACGGGAAAGCCCAGCGAAAACACGTCATATTTTGGATTTAGTTGGTCATGTCTCGAAAACGATCTCAGTGACCACCCTTTTTTATTGCTGAAAAGTGATTAGAACGCTACGATGAAACTTTCGGCAAAGTTTAAAAAAGGCTGGTTTAGATTACTGAGTTGTTCTGGAATAAACGCTGCATTCTTCTGATTGGGTGCGGCGTGTATTCGGGGGTGGCATTTAATTTACTAAAAAAGGTATCATATATGTAAAAAATGGTTTCTTTTCAAACCACATTATCCAATTATTGACAATACAGCAGAGGGATTTTTTCATACTCAAAAATATGCTATTTTCTATACAAATTTTGAGAACATGAGACGACTGTGTTTTAGGGTAAATTTAATTGCATTGAGATGCATGCCTCTTAGAAATGAAATGAAGCACTCATGTGTACGTTTATGTGCTTATTAAATATGTTGCATGAGAATTTGGGTTTCAAACGCCAAAAAATAAGCTGCATTCACAAAATTCAGTTTAACGCATTGAGTGGAAGAATCTCGATTTCTTCTTATTCAGTTATCTCTGCCTAAACTCTTGCCTGCAAGTAAGTAGTTTTACCAAACGATCTGACATAGATAAGTAAAGCACCGTAATAAAGCTTTGTGAGATGTCGTTTCGAGAGTTAGGCTTAAGGAGTTGTGGGTTATTAGTGGTTTATGCTGGGGATGGAGGGTTTCCTATTGTTGGAACCGCACGGTGACAAGAATAAATTGGAGAGGGGGGAGGGGGGGGGGGGGGTAAACTATATGTAATAATTTATTTAATTGACAAGTTTTAATTGATTCCGTGAGATTTAGAGTGTTTCGGTTTTGCTCCTTTCTGTGTTGTCTTCACAGTGGCTGGGAAGATTGAAATCATGTGGTGTGCAATTGGTTTCGACATCTCGAAGATCATTGTTTGCGGAAGCGGTTTGCTAGTTTCCTCCCTGTTCTTCTTGTCAGAATCTTTGCGCTTCGCACTATTGCCTAAGGATATTCACGGAGTGTTTTATCTATAAGGGATCTCACATATATTTCCAATTCTCAATGTTTTTTGAATCTATTAACTGTACAGTCCAGTTGCGTTATTTTAAAACTGCGTTGTCCTTCACGTTAGGGGGTTAAGATTCTTAGGAAGATAACATCTGTATCTGCATATTCTAAGCCATTTTAGGTTTTTTATTGTTTTTCGTGTCTGTTTTGCCTTAGATGATAACAATATCTTAATGCAAGATCATGAACAAGAAGAATCATTAGAAAACGTATAGGTGGGTTGTAATATAAACCTTACTGAGGGGAAACAAAGTATAATAAATAAAAACAAAGTAAGCAACAGCTTATTAATATTAAAAAAAAAAAGAGGTCAAAAGAGTTAATTAATACAAGTATAGCACTTTTTTCGTGGTCGTGATATAAATTGAGTTTAATGCTGAGAGTTATTCCTGTTATTTATGTTACTTGTTATTACCTAAAGAGCTGACACGAATCTTGAAAATCGTATTTCAAGAAGGGACTGCGTTAGTTAATAAAAATGCTAATGTAACCCCGCTTGCTGTTTCTTTATTACAACAACCGATAAGAATTCAATTAAAAATAAGACCAAATTAAATTTATTTAGAGGTTCAAAGACCGCTAGATCACAAAGGGTGATGGATTTTCGCGTAATACCCTCGGAAACTGACCTCCATGGGACTGTTAACTATATACGAGAAGGACACGAAATGCCGTCGTTCATTTCAAATCACACAGTGGTTGAAGTCTTTCCAGAGGCAAGTTCGGGCGCTGCGGGAAGAAAGGAAGAAATGTTGATGGCATGCGAACGAATTTACAGTCCTATACTAAAATCTATGAAGTTGTTTGGGATGTATTTTGGAGATACCTCGATAGCAAAGTTGAGAGATCTGGCCTCTGCGCAAGATTCTGGAGCGATTTCATTCTCATTCTTTTATTGCATGGTAGCTATGGCAAGTCATGGGCTTCATGTCGTTATGACTGTAGTCAGTCTTTGCATGGTGGGAACTTCAAAGCCTGTTGTCTTCTTCGTTCTTCTGATTGGCCTTTTATGGGGTGTGAAAGCTGCACTCAACGCAACCATTTGCCTTGTCGTGCTTCCATTGACGAAAAGAAAGTCATCTCGGTTTGAAGAATTTCTTCGAAACTTGGTGGACTCTCAGACTGATTTAAATAAGCTGAAATCAACTTCCAAAAAAATCTTAACTGTTTCTTGTGTAGTCTGGATATTGACAGCAACGGTAACTATACTTTCGCTTTTGAATGTTCCGTATATTTTTGTTGGAAGCAATGAGCCTTGGTTTCGCTGGAACGGATTTCTAATTGTCTCTATGATAATCATAATGTTCTTCGTCTGTGGAGCGTGGCTTCTTCCAATTGTCTTTATTTGTGTCACAAGCTCACTTCTCGAACACTTGTTTGATGAGTTTTCCAAAAGAATATTATCTAACCACGTCAACTCTTGGCAGCTTGACTTGGCAGCGCTGAAAGAGGAGCACCGTAGACTTTGTGACACTTCTGAACTCGCGAATAAGATGCTATCACCTCTTTTTCTTGTTTTTGTAGCTGCTTATATTCCGCTAACGTGCTTCTGCTTCTACATGTCTGTAAATCCTCCTCGAGATTTGAAGGGCGACATTGATGAGATGCCTATCAAGGTGACAGCAATCTATTGGCTTTTGCTCACATCGGCAAGTGTAGCCGTGATATTGGTGTTTGGGTCGAAGGTAAACGGGAAGGTGAGTGACCAATTAGAGTGTAACTGTCTCTCTCAATACATCCATGAGTTTTCGCTTTGATAACCCTTTGTGGAGGGAATCATTTTACCTTAATTGCAGGTTGAACTTATTGCGTGGTCATCATCGGATGTGCGGCTATTTTAAGAAAGACAGCTGATTGGTTAACTTTTACAGCATGGCGCCAAGCTTAAGATAGATTTAATTCATAGGTCTTTAGATCATTGGGCATGGGGATATGTGTTCTCTCACGTCTCATCCTCTCTTATTCCCGGACAGGACTCGCATTTGGATATTACAGTACAACGATGTGTAATTAATATTATTCTATAAACACCAATAAAATACTGAGTGAGCTTTCGCGCGAAAACGGAGATATCTTCACACGTGAAAAGATCACTGTTGCTATGGTTACATATAAAAATCGCGCCTTTCGATGCCTTTTGTGAAATGATTTAGTACTTCATTGCATACTTGTCACCAGAGCCTCGGATCGACCCTAGACTCTGGGAAACCCTATGCAGGAGAACATGCGCCTTAGGGTTCTTATAGCCAAAAATTGGTTATTTGAACCTTACGGCGCCTGCTCACTCACTCCTCATGCTAACATGAATGCGCCAATTAGTGACGCTTTTGATTGTTCTTCACAAAAACCAACGAAAAGACACTTTGTTTCATGGTTTCCCAGAGCTCTTCTCTCCCTCAGTCAAGAGAAGAGCACTGGGGTCGAGATTGTACTTCATGGGCCGCTTGGAGATACGAAATTTCTCTTCTCGCGTTGAAAAATGTTTCACTCAAAGAGAAGTTTCGTATCTCCGCGCGGCCCTGTAATATCCTCTATTTCTTTTACAGATTCACAGTTTCCAAGCAATCCTGGAAAGAGCAGTAGTTCCTGACCAAGAACAAATGAAGGTGAGGGTATGGTGGGAAAGGATGAGTTTGATGAAATCTTCCATAAGACAACACTTGTATGCAAATCTGAAACTGACAATTCTAGGTATTTATTTCTAGCATAGAGTTAGAGAGGTAAACTAAAGCTGAAAATAACGGGGTTTGTTTCAAAAGAAAGTCTGGTTCTGCGTCGGGGGGTGGGGAGGGGGGGGGGGCGTAAGACAAGAAAATCTTCTATGTCACGCAAAATGATGTCATTTTATGACACCCAAAATGCCCAAAAAGTGGAATGAAACATTGCATTAACCACTTAATACTGCTGACAAACATAACTTAGAAATTCAGCAAAGGGAACGAGAAGCATGGATGGACACAAATTGACAAGATTGAAACGGATTACTTTTGCGTAATTTTGAAAAATGTCGGCCCGAAAATCGCCTGGATAAAGGTCGTTCTTTCTCGGAATCATCTTGTTTGTGATGTAACGATAATTCATCGGTAAATGAATTCCACATTACCGTTTCCCAGTTTTAAACTCGTTATTAACTAAAGATTTCCCTTAAACATCCTAAAATTCCGTGACATAGCCCCTTTGACAAAGATTTGTGAGTCACCGTCAGATCGAAAAGCAAACACGCGAATCGTCAAATGTCAAATCCTTGCGGATTTTCGTGTTTTTGAAGTTGAGAATAATTTTAGTGAAGAAATGGAAATTTAAAAAATTATGTATCTTTTAGATCTTTTTAATGAAATTTTCTTCTGATGAAAAACTAGAGTTGCTTCTTTATCAAAAATATAATAGCATTCACGAATGAAGTGAAATTTTCTGAAGATTGCTTCAAATAAACCCTTTTTTATACTATCCATTACAATTTGCCCCTTCAAAGGCGTGTGTTTCGAACTAGATGATGTTACATGACACTGTTGAGTCCATTTAGAGCTGAGGGAATGATGCGGGGTGGAAATTATGTCATTGCATCCAAGACAATTTCATTCCATCTTAGAGCTTGTGTCCTGGCATCTAGATCGTTTCAAATGCTTCACCATACTGCCTTAAAGGGGCAGTGTCACGCTATGTTAGTCAAACTTCAAAACACGACTAAAAGACGTCTTTGCATCTCTTTGCATCAATGAACATGAATGAAGACCAAAAAATAATGCTGTACTTTTGTTGCCAATAACCATTAATTAAAGCGCAGTG
>NC_090888.1:19718757-19733757 GCF_036669925.1 Montipora capricornis | reverse complement strand
TCCACAAATACAACGAACCTGTACGGTCCTAGCATAGTTAATGGTGTGGAATGGTCAGGAAGCTCGGCAAACATCAAAGGAGCAAACAATGATGCCAAGATTTAGGTTGGAAAGTCCACGACCGTGCACAATCTTTTCTTTTGCGTCGTACACTATGCATGAATTACGTAACCAACACGTTTCTATTGGTTAGTTCCTCAGTACGGAGTAACCAACTATTGTGTTTTGTGGACGGTCAAGGCCAAAAAAGAGAACAAAGACCTACAACAAAGAAAGTTGTCGGGTTTCATGACCATTCCCCTCTATTAACTATGGTCCTTAGTCATGGGCTCCTGTTCGCATTCGTTTTACGCTTGGGCAGCTAAGCTTCGGCAGCTGAGCATCCTTAAGCTTGTTAGGGTTATCATCATTATTTTGTTCATTGATCCGTTGCTTTACATTCTTTCTATTAATTCAAAATATGTTGAAAAGACCCTCATTGCAAGGTTATATCATGAATTAAATTAATCATATAATTCTTTAACCTGACTTCTGATCAAACGGATCCGAATCAATAGAAAAAGAAAATTCCACACTGTGGAAAGTGTGACTCGAAGAATTTATTTCGAATTCCTTCATCAGCTCGGAAGCGACAACATGACAGCGAAGTATGAAATAATCACGCTAACAACCTGAAAAAAAAAAATGTAGATAGTCATACATGTGTGAGGAACAACGCCTGCGTTAAACAGGTCATTTTTAATTTCAGTATTCATTAAAAAGATAAACTGAAAACCTCCCGAAGCTTCCCTTAACTCATGGAAAATGCGAGAAACTGAGATAATTAAGATAAATTCAGCAACAAATGGTACCGTTAGAGATAAAGACTTTGATATTACTGTTAAACCTCCGATTGAAAGACCCTTTGTTTTTCCTTGAAGGTCCATCATATACATCATAAACAGCAGTATCTGCGTACAATAAAAGACAAAAACAAAAACAAAAAACATTTTAAGGGTGCCTTGGGTGCAATTAAAGAATATTTCTGAAAACGTCTTTATCGTCGTTGCAAAGGCAAATCAAAATATCAGCCCGCTTTACATGGCTCTTTATTGTTAGTTGATTTGGATAACGTATAGCGTAGCTAAAACATTGAAAATCCACAAACACGCTTACTACGTAGGATAGATAACATGATATACAGATTTTGCTAAGCCTAAACGCGGAGCTCCCGTGTCTTACAATAAGTTAACCTTACTTGAACCTGCGATCCAATGGAAAACAAGTACCTGGTCAGCGGTTAAAAAAAAAACACCTGACCTCGATGAGCTTTAAACTTAAACCCGCGATATGGTCAAGTGATACTGGTTAGCTTGTTTTGAAAGGTGTCAATTAAGCATAACATGGATGTCCAATATTCCCGCCAAAAAATGTGGGTTACACCACAGAGTTTCGCATTGGCATACACGTAGTGGTGGACGTACGGCCGTACGGTCTTACCGTGACCAAAACCAAATTTCCTCGGACAGTTGGGTTACCACATTTCCTTACCCATGGTCTTCGGCGCGCTGAGCTCCGCTATACTTGAACACTCGATTTTTATGAGATTTTTGCGAATATGATCCCACCGGGAAAGGGTTTACTGCACGCAAAGTTTAGCGTCCTACTATGTTGGTTAAGCCGCGTGCAAATGCACTGGATTTGCCCACTGTACAAGCTCTCAAGATGTTGAGTGTTTGTTGAGGTGTTGTTGAGCGGGGTGTTCAAATGACCTCAACAATGACTCAACATGTTGAGCATTCCGAAGGAATGTTGAATCATGGCTGAGCCGGAATCCTATGTATATTCATCTCCTCAGAACACGAAAATGTCTTAATATCTTCTACTTCAATGTCGAGTTCGTCACTCATATCACTGAGTGCTTTCTCTCTCTTGTTTTTTAAGTGGTATTCTCGCGGCTTGCTTACGTCCGATAAGCATGTATTTTTCTCCAACAAATCAATAAGCTTTTCCGTTTCTTCCTCCGTCCGTTTTCTTGTCTCTCCTCTTTTAGAATTTTTGACATTTTGACTTTCCTGTAGAACTTCTAACTCCTACGACGCCATCTTGTAAAATGTTCGATATGTTTAAACTCCCAATGGATTCGCTGGGCACTGCGAGTGCGTGGGCTCAACATGTTGAGCGTTGCTGTGCAAATGCACTCGGCTTTGTTGAGCCACACATGGATGACCGCGAAACAAAGAAAATGTTGAGCCGTGTTGAGCGAAAAGTTTGACCAGTTTCAAATTTGACTCAACAAGACTCAACACCTCTCAACAGGGTGTTCAAATGCGCTCAACTTGTTGAGCTCAACATGTTGAAAGCTTGTACAGTGGACAAATCCAGTGCATTTGCACGCGGCTTTAGTAGTTCCCAGGTTCCGCTCCACCGAGAAACATTTGTCGGCCATGTTGGCTTTTTGGAATTGGAAAGAAAATTGGATCAGGTGACGGATCAGATTGTATGGAACGCTTCGTAAGTAGGAATAATTGAGGTACCTCTTTATGGTCCGATGTTGAAAATGGAAATGTGCTCTTCAATTTTTGAATACAATGAACCTGAAAGAAATGATGCCTTACACTAAGCCAAATCATAATGTAAGTACAATGCTGATGAACTTTTTATGAACCTTATTCAAGTGGTCAGTGTAAAACGCAGACTGCAGACTGCAGACCAGGGATAAAATGCAGACTGAGGTTATAACGCAACTGTTGAAAAAGCTCAAACCCCTTAGAAATGCTAACCTTAGGCCTAATTAGGCCAAAAACAATATTTAGGCTTAACTGTTAGCATTTCTAATGGGTTTGGGGTTTTTCAACAGTTACATTATAACCTCAGTCTGCATTTTACCCCTGGTGTGCAGTCTGCAGTCTGCGTTTTACACAGACCGCTTATTTAAGTGAACCTTATTTGGGTGCCAAGTCTACTAATTGTGAACACTGAACTTAGAAATCAAAGGTGTGCAGTCTGCAGTGTGCAGTCTGCAGTGTGCAGTGTGCAGTGTGCAGTGTGCAGTGTGCAGTCTGCGTTTTACACAGACCGCTTATTTAAGTGAACCTTATTTGGGTGCCAAGTCTACTAATTGTGAACACTGAACTTAGAAATCAAAGCAATTTAACTCAAGTTGAGGTGTTGAAACTAATGCCTGTGTACATGTTGGGATTTCAGTATCTGTAAATGAGTCCTTGTTTTCCTTGTTTCCGAAATTACTTTCAAACTTTCCCAGCTTTTTGTTCCCTAAAATTGTCTTATGTTGCCTTGTTCCCTAGGATGTTTTGTCGTTGTTCCCCTGCTCTGACCACTCGTTGAATTTGATCCTGGTACGGTCCCTGGTTCAACTTCCCAGCTGCACTTGTAAATAGCCAACTGGTTTGCCTCCGGCCAGTTGGGATTCTTAACAGTTGTTGTTGTTGTGTTCTGTTGTTTCGTTGATTGTTTCATTGGCCCTGAAAAGCCCCTATGGGGAGCGCTCAATTAAGTATGTATTGCATTGTATTGTTTTCTAGTTCAAATTATCCATGTTCCCTTGTTCCCCAAAACCTCTGGGAGGGCCTCTTAAATGTATAGTTAGTGGTTTTGTAGAATGGTAGAGATTTTTCTTACCTTGTCACTTACTCTCGATCCGAACACCATAACAACTGCTAACATCGCTGATGTAGAGAGAAGCCAGAAGAGATTGACAGCAAGAAACGCCAGGGCCTCATTCTCCGGTAAATGAACAATGTGATATAGAGCAAAACAGATGAACGGAATGCACAAACCGAAGACTGTTAAAAGAAGAGGGGAAAACAAGCTGTCAGCGAGTTCAACCACTTTGCACAGTTTATAGTGTTCGACTCTCAACGCTGAGAGGTCTAAAGATAAATTCCTCGTGTTGAGATCATCAAATAGTTCCTCGAGTATTAAACACGTGATGCAGTAAAATATCATTGGTAACAACCAAAAGGCGTTGCCAATAAATAGAAACAGAAGGTTTATTTTTCTGAAGCCATGCCAGACATTCCAGGGGTTAAACGTACCGGCGTTCATGAACAAAACTTGATCAAGAACGGCAATGCCTGCAATACCAGCCACCATGAACAAACCGGAGATGATCAGATAGCACCGAGTCTTGTACCTCACTTTTCTCAAGTGAACACTTCCAGTCTGAATCAAGCATAAATTGGAAACGAACTTTTCAAAACGGGATTTAGTCCTGTCTGTCAGAGGGAGCACGACCATACAAACCGTACCGTTTAATGCAACCAACAGACACCACATATCAAACTGAAGAAGAAGATAAATAGGACCTTTATAGAACATACAGACAAGTGGTATGGCAAAGGCGAACCACAAACCAGCAACTAGAGAATAGCAATAGAGATTGGAAGCATAGGTCTGTTTTTTGCTGAATATGGATTTCGAAGTATCACGAGAAAAGCGGTCGAAGTTCGCGTCACCAAAGTAAACTCCGAATAACTTCATTACTTTCAGGAGCATGGTGTACACTTTCTCAGTGGCTCGGAGAAGGTTTTCATTGACATTTTGCTCAGTTGGTCTCAGTGAATCGAAACAACTAAGTTTCGACGATTCTTGCTCTACTCTTGCTCCTGGCATTTTAGTAGTGTCTTGTGAAACAATTTCCATCGGCAGTACGTGAGATGACATAGCTGCACTCCCCAACACTCACATCTAACTTCTGTTTCAAGAATGACAGGATTTGCTTTTTTATTAGATTGCAACAAAAGAAAATACATTTGTTTGATTAAGATGGATTGAAATTAGAATCCTTCGCCATCCATTTGATTTTGCAATCAAATTACTTCTGTTATTCATGGTGTTGTTGGTTTGTTTTTCCAGTCTTTGGGCAAGTGAATTTTGACACATTTTTATTTCCTTCATTTGCGTTATCGACGCAAAGCCAATGCAACCTGCAGCGGCCAAGTTTGTGCTGGTAGATTTGGGGATATCGTTAATGAATTTACGAAAAGAGAGTCATATGTCTTGAGGAATAAGACACTGACTCGAAGTTAAAAGTGACAGATTATATTGAGCCGGTAAGAATTTGTTTTTAGAACTGTTGACTGTCGCTTCCACGATAAGATTCAAGCCGCATCAATTTGGCAAACGTGACTCAAGCCGCATCAATTTGGCAAACGTGACTGTCCGAGAGAAGAATACAGCCGCGCTTTTTAAGAGTACTAAAACGGAAAATTAAAAAAAAAGTTCCTGCAAGATAAAGTAAACGCAAAATGACAGTAGGGATAAATAATTGCAAAGTTATTTTCCTACAACAAACCTTCGGTATGTTGTAGAAGGCAGTGGATAGCCTTCTAGCTACTATTTTTTTTTGTAATACTTGCCCCACTTTGGTTTAGAAACGGTATTGCACTGTACGAACAAATAATATTTCCCTTTAGACGTTGGCGACACCAGTTCCAGCTTCTGCAAAATACAAATTTCTTAGGGAAAACTGAAAAAGCCGAAGGAAGAAAAAAAGAAAAAGAAAAGAGATGTCAAAAAATAATTAATCACTACGAAACAACTTGTCAGGCCACTCACTCGTTTTGACGTTTGATTCAACTCATATGTTTTTAAAATTTAATTACTTTTATATTTAGAGGTTCTTTTTATTTGAAAAGTATGATTGAACTTTTTTTCATATCACACAGCATAATTGAAATTATTAGCGGCTGTCTATTAAGTGAAGTCTCTTACGCTTTGTTCTTCCCATTTTCCGGCTATTTCATTTTCTCTTATGAGATGTGCCAGATGTCGAGGGTATCGCACTTTGCGAGTGGTTACTCTACAGTCCATTTGCCAGGGGAATATGAGTCGGTCCTTCAGTTGACTTGAAAAAGAAATTAATGAAACACCAGTGCAGTAACGTTAGCAATTTTAGCGAGGAAGAAAAGATGAGACTTTAAAATAGAGTGCAATAAAAAAGTGAAATGACATGATGATCCAGGATGCATACATTTCAATTTAGAGGTGCTTTCCAAATCGCCCTTTTTTTTGGCGGAAAAGTAAAGTAGTACGCCTGCGTAGGGATCTCATTTAAGGATCTCATAATATGACTCGGACCTTCATTTCGCGTGTCGATTTTATCTGTCACTTGCTTGCGTTCTTGATTTTTAACACATGATTCAAAGTGATGAAATAAATGTCACAGTGACATGGACGGAAATGCACTCTGATTTTTTTTAATACGACAGTGACATAGACGAGGATGCACTTTGATTTTTTTTATTCTCACTGGAAGTTTTGGAGGTAAATATATGTGAATAAAAACCGAGACGAAGTCGAGGTTTTTTTTCACCGATATTTACCGAGCCTTAATTAGATGAATAGTTGTTTCAATACAATGACATAGGTGAATATTTGAAAAAGATGCATTTTCTTTTGAAACAATTGATTTCTTCGTCTGTCACCTTGTCAAAACGGCAGGCGACCATTTAAAAAGAAAACCTGATCACCTCAAATACAACTAATCAGCGCAGAGAATTTTCAATAATCACCAACTCCGACAGATACTGTAGCTGGGTCTGACTGGGTGTTGCCGCAGGAGGTAACTTGGGTCAGTACGCTGCTATTACAACGGCTCTCGGGATTGGCTCAGCAAACAATGAACCAAAACAAACAACCAATCAACGATGGATCCTAACCCTAAAAACAATAGAGCTGCGTCCTTAAGTGATCCAATGAAAGCAGAGGTTGTAAAGAGCTGCGACCTATCTCGGTAACTTGGTTTCTGTTGGATAAGAAGGAGTCAAACCATTTCTGTCACAACATTATGAACATCACGAATGGAAGGTTTATGTACAAGAATCGAGTGATTTACTGTGTCAAACACCCTGGTCAACTCTAGGAACACTATACACCTGTCCATGTTGCCCATGCCCAAAAGTAGCTTATCAATGAATAGCCCATTTCAGAATTGCAGCATGTCTCAGTTTCAAAGCGAATCCTGGTACACAACAATTCAAATGAAAATGAGTTTCGTATTCTTAGTGCAAATAAAACTCATTTCCCTTTCAATAAATGACAACCAAGACTCACTTCGAAACCGAGACAAACAGCAACTCGGTAATTGCCCATTGAGTAGAAGATTTCAGTCTGAGACCGAATTGCTTTGATGAAACTAAATTATTCTCTCTGAAAGTTATCCGTATGGACGGCCCTCTCCATGGTCTTGCACAGCGTAGGTAATGCGGAAATTGTCCTGTAGTTTGATGGGCCCTTTTTGTCACCTTTCTTGAGCAATGGTACAACCCTCGTTGTAGCAATTGAGCAATGGTACTACCCTCCAGATAGAAGGAGAGATTCCAGTTTCTAACGATAGATTGTTATAAGAAGTCAACGTGAGGGCCGCAACGATATGTGCAGAATCCTTGGGTAGGCATGCACTGATTTTAACAAGGCGAGTAGCTTTATTAGCTTTTAAATAAACGTTGAATGATCTCGTCAATAACAGAGTCTTCAGGAAGTGGCTAAAGAGAAAACCCAGGACCAGAAAAATTGGCATTAAGTTCAGGCTGAGAATGCAAAGATACACCTTGGAAGATTGCGGCGTTTCCTTCTTACGGATACGAAAAAGGCGTTTAATTAAAGCGGTAGCAACGGCGAAGGTAATAACAGCGCCATTTGTACCCATCCTTGAGATGCTACTGAACTCTCCATCTCTGTTGAATCGCATCGTAGATGACATCCATTTTTTCGCCGTCATTAACAACATGAAGCTCAACCCGCGCAAATGCAAGACCATGACTGTTGGCTTTCTTCCAATAGTTGCGTGCCGCGACCCATTGCGGTGGGTGGATCCCAGATCGAGTAACAAACCTTTGCGCACTGTGACTATGCAGTGAAGAAGGCCAACAGGAGACTGTACGCCCTTACACAGCTAAAAAAATGTGGTGCCCCGCCTTCGGAGGCCTTCCTACTCTTACCGCGAGGCGTGACTTATTGTGCACTCGCTTCATTGCGAACATTGTGCTAGATCATCCCTTGTACCCCCTAATAAACAGCAGATTAATAGATATACCTGCCTATTACTCGCTTAGATCTGGTAGTCAGCATCGTCTTCTCCCTACCAGGACTGATAGATTCAGCAAACTTGTAACTATTAAGTTTAAGACTGGATAAATTTTATTGTTATGTGTATTGTATTGGTGTGTCTAGTGCACTCAACCTGTAATTCAGTTGCCAAGACTGCAATGGGTTTGAATAAACTATTTATTTATTTATTTATTTATTTAAGATTTTGGATGAAGATAACGTCTTTTTGAGAGCCTCCCAAAAGTCCTTGGCATTTCCCTGGCTTTCTTGAATCAGTTTATTATAATAGTCTGATTTGGCCTTCTTAATCTCGGGGTTGATAGTGTTTGTTAATTAGCGATATGCACGCCAATGCCGGTTATTCTCATTGCTTTCGGCCTTCTTCAGATGATCATCAAGTCTTCTCATTTCATCTACGATAGTTGGAGTCATCCACGGGACTGAAGATCCTTTGTCTCTACGACTTTTAATTGGCCGGGGCGTGGGCCTTGGCGACGCCCAAAAACAATTGGTCCATTTAAGTGTCAACGCAAGCATCTACATTCTCAAAACAATATGCCCGGGAACTTACCCAAGATCTCCAAGAAAGACTATTTATTATAAGTCTTAAATGAGCGATATTCAATGAGCAATATTCGAGTTAGGAGCCACCCGAAGGCTGCCAGATTTAAAAAAACAGTACGGACCAGAGAATGATTACTAAGTCCAAGATCTCAGAGTTCTGATCTGCTTCCATGACTTTCTGGTGGATGAGTGCATCGCGTCTTTGATTTTATTTACTTTTTGCTGAATTTGACTCCAGGGCGATGCTGTTTCACGCTATTTTGGGTTTGACTGACAGTTTCTGACAGCAAAGAAAGAGTTTGAGCGGAGAAAGAGCCTTGTGGCTTCCGCGCATGACGACTGACGTTGATTGATATTTGTGTATGCGATGTGATTTTGTCGTTTCGCTAGGTGTTGAAAATAGTTGAATTGTGCGCTTGTTATTTTTGCCGAATAAATGAATAAAACGAGAACCAGCACTGAGTTAGTCGTATCATCGACAAACCTATTTACTTTGCATGTAACTAGGCGAGTCACGGGGAAACCAAATTACACGATATATTTTTCGGTCTTATTTTAGATGAAGCTTGGAAACCTAGTATAGATATATTCTCCTCCTTTCTTATCTTAAAGCATGTTCAAATGACGTCCGCAGTATAGTAGGACTGGTGATATTTCGGGCAAGGATCGCTTAGTGGCTTTGAAACAGCTTGTTGTAAAATACGCAACGCAACGCAACGCAATATACACCGATGTCAATCTGTGATATACGCAATATATGCAATATGTTCAAAACGGTTTCTTTTATCAGCGGCTAACTTACAAAATTTTAGGTTTTTATGTCCTTTTTATAACCGTTTCATCATTTAAACCCAGATAGTTCTACAAATCCAGATCAGTCAAGTTCGTAGGTAAATGCTTTCCCTCAAATGTTTCCGTGATGGTTTGCATTTGAGGTTTATAGCCTAGAGCAACATTTAACATTTATTTAGCGTCTTGTTTTCCTGCATTTCTTGCCATTTTAACTCAATGGATTTGTTCGCATTAAAGTAAATGTGCCATGTATAAAGAATCGGTAAGTAGTAAGTCGTCTGCCTGGGGTAGGGGAGATGATTACTTACCCCTGCCGAAAGGATTCCTATAAATTTCCGGGGATCTAACGGTGACGTATCCTCAAATCAATTGGCTAAGCTGAACTGTTCTGAATTGTTTATTTACGTTGCTTGGGAGGAAACCCGGAAGGTTTGAACTGATAGTGATTTCAACACGAATGTAAGAAAATTAAAGGCAGTAATTCATTTCTGTTTTTAGCAGAATCCGAAAGAATACACTATTTTGTGAACCTTAAACATCGTAAAATGATAAAATACCTGTGGTTGCTGTCTTCTGGTACGTTTATTCTTCAACAGGAACAAGTCCATTGAGTTAACATGTTAAAATATATGTACAAAGACACTGGACGCAACATCTGTGGAAAATTTTGCTCTAGGATATAGTTGATATAGTTACGAAAATGTCGACCTTAAATGTAAATCATCATGGAAACATTTGTGTCAATGCTCAGCGGCATATAACAGAGGATGGTCAAAGATGAAAGGCGATTAATGTTGAAAACACTTACCAAAAAACACATCCATTTTGCAGGTGTTTACAGGAGAACCCTCGTGGGAACAGTGAGCATGCGCTGTTTCACATTTTGCACGATAACTGCAGCTAAAATAAACCGTTTTGCACATATTGCGTATATTGCGTATTTTACATATTTAGATCGGTGTACCATGCGTAGAAGTGGGAGGCGCGGTGGCCTCATGGTTAGTGTGCTCGACTCCTGGACGAGTCGTCCGGGTTCTGGTCCTAGCCGGGGACATTGTGTTGTGTTCTTGGGCAAGACACTACTCCCAGGGTGCCTCTCTTCACCCAGGGGTGTAAATGGGTATCGGCTTAATGCTGGGGGTAACACGGCGATGGACTAGCATCCCATCCAGGGGGGAGTTAATAATACCCCCAGTCGCTTAATGCTACGGAAACCGGGGATAAGCACCGGCGTATTGGGTCATTGGCTCGGAAAGCGCCTACCAAAGATGAAAGGAGATTAATGCTGAAAACACTTACCACGAAACACATTCATTTTGCAGGTGTTTACAGGAGAACCCTCGTGGGAACGGTGAGCATGCGCTGTTTCCCATCTTGCACGATGTCTGCAGCTAAAGTAAACCGTTTTGCACATATTGCGTATATTGCGTATTTTACATATTTACATCTGCGTACCCTGGGTATATTGCGCATATTGCGTTGCGTTTTTTTTACAGCAAGCTCCTTTAAATGTCACTTAACTGATTAGAGTGTAATGTATAGTGCTAGTTTTGTACCCTCATGTGAGCGTTCGCCCTACTGATGGAAATGGGCCCACACAAGGACAGAGAAAAACGTAACCCTTCCGTGTACTTGTACATCTTCATTGTACATGTTCATACCGCTCATTGGTATTCTGTTTTGTCGTTGTCGTTCTCTTTCGCTCTCCTTTCGTTTCTGTTCTAATCATAGGTCCTCCAGGCATCATGTAACCTTATCAGAGCTTCTAAAGATATGCCAAAAATTGCAAAAAATAAACATAAACAAATAAAAATAAACACTCAGCTTTAAGTTTACATCCCGCCGATGGTTGACTTGAATAACTGAGTAGCCACCAGTGTGGACCATAGCTATCATGATATGTCAAACTGGATTGAAACCAGCGAAAAGGCAGAAAGAAAACTTTTTCCAAACCGTTTTCCACCTGAACACGAAAAGCGTTGACTGTGTATGAACCATAGTTGACGTAGCATTGCCGTGTAGCTGCGTCGAGCCACAGAAAGCGCGCGAAAAATGAAGCATCGCTTATTTTTAGGTCAGTGAGTTAACCTAGCTTGAGCCTGCACTCCGATCGAAAACCAGTACCTGGTCAGCCGTCAACTTAAAAAAGCAGCTGACCTCGGTGAGCTCTAAGCTTGAGCCCGTGATATAGTCACGTGATAACGGTCAGCGGAAACCTTGTTTTGACAGGTGTCAATTGATCAAAACATGGGATATGTATGCTGTAAACTAGCATGATACTAGTCACATTGGCATACATGGAGGGGTGGACGTACGGACGTTCACAGACGTCATGGCTATAAAACCACGTTTTCTCGCATCGATGGGTTACCATATTTTCTTAACAATGGTGCTCTGCGCAGGCACGCCTTCGGCGCGCGCGGAGCTCCGCTAAAAAGAAACAAGGTTTCGGATTTGGTTAATTGAGACTCTGTTAAGATAGGGTTAACCGACTATAACGGCTAAAAATATTACTGACCACCGACAAAACGAGGAAAAAAAATACCGACTACCGACTGGCAAAATTTTAACCGACTACTAACATGAACCGATATTATCGATATTTATTTTCATAAAGAAGAGCACTTTGTATTTTTTTTTCTAGCTCAGAAAGTAACCACATTAAATTTATGAATTGTCAGATGGTCCAGCGGAAAGAGCTGTTTATACGTTTACATCAGTTGCTACAACCAATACCAAAATTACATACCTAAAATACCACCAACTTTATGGCGAACTCCGCGCTCGAGCCAACGCGCGTGCCGACTTAGTGCTTCCCTTCGAGAAGAGATCGTGTTGGTCAAATGAACTGAAAGCCGCATCAAATATCAGGGTTGATATCATTTAATTATTAAAGCAGCAACTGGGAATATCAAAACGCGACAAATTCGAAACCTTTTATTTTCACTAACCCTAGAGGCAATAAGAATAAATAACCAAGGAGCTCCGCTTTTAGGCTTGGCTAAATCTATATATTAAGGGTGCGTTCGATTGATCGTATTCCGGAATAGGAATACATGGAATATAAGTTAGAAATCTTCGTTTTTACGGAGATTCACATTAAAATTGTTAAACATCTGCTAAAATGCTATTTTAAACATATTTTTATTATCCTTGCTGCTTTAAAACGCACCAAACATACCGTTTTAATCATCACACCGCGTATTCTTATCCCGGAATAGGGTCAATCGAACGCGCCCTAAATTATATTTTTTCAAAACGGTGAAAATCAATCATTGCTTGTTTCGGTTGACCGGTTATGTACAGGTCTTGGCGAATAAACCACAAAACAAGGGTATTTAAAAAGTTTGCAGAGGGTATGAAAATTTCTACAAGTTAAAGACACCTGCTTAGATTAATCCTTATTAATTAAAGAAAGTTCTCTACAGTGCAAGTGAAACCGCCACCCCACAGTACCGCGATGAGCACGAAGACAGC
Source organism: Montipora capricornis (assembly GCF_036669925.1). Taxonomy (NCBI): domain Eukaryota; kingdom Metazoa; phylum Cnidaria; class Anthozoa; order Scleractinia; family Acroporidae; genus Montipora; species Montipora capricornis. Next base: position 19,720,872 of record NC_090888.1, on the reverse strand, counting down.
AGTTTCCTTTGCTAAGCAAAGCCGTCTTTAAACCAACAGTTTGGAAAGCCCCATAGACGACAGGACATAAATCAAACATCGCAGCCGAGTTTCTGAGAATGTGTCTTTTTAGACACGGTTATATATCAAAGGCACACTACAAGATTCAACGAAAAGCTATCCTTGATGTGGAGACACATTTTGAACAAACGAAACCTTCCATTACAGGCATTTCACTTCTTGTCACCCACTAAGTGTTAAAACGAATTTGCCTTACAAACGCCTTCCAATTTCAAAAACGCTTGATGGACGGAAGCTACCCACCCAATGCAAACGAAAGACTGCTATCTGAAATAAACTCAAAGGAAGGACGCGTTTCTGAAACAAAACAACAAGGAAGAAAAAGAAATGTTGGCTTTCTTGACAACACCAACCGTACGTGTCTACCATAAAAGAAACTTTAATGGGAAACTGGATTCTTGTTCAAAACCAACCTCGTCAAATTAAAAAAAAAACACCTTTTATTTTCTTGCAACAAAGGAAACTCATTAAGGTTACTTCCCACCTACGCTGGTGCCCTTCGGCAAAAACATTGAACGCGCGCCAGTTTAAATAAAACTCCAACAAACTATATATCATTGCAAAGCTTAATAAACGTACTTGACGAAAAAAAATACAATTATCTCGCCTGATAAAACCGCAAACCAATGGAACAACAGGACCTCCTAGCGTCTGTGACAATAGATCAAGATTTCCAGGGAAAAGCATCGCATTGCAACACGTTTTTTATATCGCTCAGTCGAGTGAAATGCAGGACGTCGACGCAATACAATGGTCCAAGACACCAAAGGGAAAGGCAAAACGTGCCGAGATTGTCGAAGGCGTTTGGCCAAACCAAGAGCCTTTGTCGCTTTCGGCGAGGTTCTTTTTCTTTCTTTGGCAAAATGGAGATATTTCTTTCTTCTTTGGGTCGGTATTTTTTTTTTCTTTACCCAACGATTTTTTTCTGCTTTTGATTTTTCCATAAGAGTTATTAGCGTGAAGAGCTTCCACGTGGACATTTTGTCAAGTACGTGATGTAAATAAAAATATGCAAATAACATGAATTTATACGAGCTATGAGCTTTTGTCGCGAAAATTTCCACAAGGGCTCTCACCCAGTTGACAAGATTATGACACCTTCATAGTTTATTAACTTTATTTGAAAATACGTTTTTTTCTACATAACTCGGCCGCTTTTTGAAATTTTTAACATTTTCCTTTTGTAAACGCTAGATAAACTGACTGACAAAAAATTTTGTCAAATAAACAAAAAACCCGATTTTTTTGGCATCTGAAGGTGGGAAGTAACTTAAAGGGCATGCTCGTTAGAGCCACAAGATTAAAAATTAACACGGTTTCACGCCGTTATAGATTTGCGGCCTGTCACTCCTTGCAGTTTTTCGCTAAAAATAATTTACCAATCCAAAAGGCTAGAGTGGGCGTTTTCCTCTGTGTCCAGTCAACCTCTTTTGGTTACGTTTTATTGTGTCCAAGTTCGCATCAGGTTACAATGAAATCTGCGGTCTTTTTATTGGTATCACTGGCAAACTCAGAGGAGCACTTCTTACAAGTTTTACTTATTTTTAAAGGATCATAGTCTTGAAACTGGGTAAAATACATAACAACTAATAATAATTAACATGCATTTTTACTTATTAACTGAGATTTACCGACAACCGTTAAAGATCGAAAATTTTAAACGACTACCGACAAAGTAGCCTGCAGAGTAGGCGAGATTTCTTCGAGCGAGCGCTGACATCGTAAAAAGTTCATCCACCATCATTCTCGCGAACTCGATCGCCCCAACAAGCGAACTCGACCGGCCCAACAAGACGCCTGCACTGCAAGCTACCGACAAAGTAACTGAATTTTAGCCGACAACCGCAAAGTGGATCCCCCTATTCAGACCCTCTTTTCTAGTACCTAATAGTTGGTATTCTATTGCTGCTCTTTAACATCTTTCTAATACTTTTTTAAAACAAATTGAGGCCTAGATATCCTGAATTTGCCGAGTTATTGCAAATATTGATTTACATGCTGTAAACGGAAAAAAAAATGGAACTAACATATATAAAATCTCTCACAAGCATCCAA
>NC_090888.1:19698757-19713757 GCF_036669925.1 Montipora capricornis | reverse complement strand
AACAGGAAAAGGAGCTACAGGAGAAACTTAGCAAATGTGCCTTGTCAGAAAGAAATAAGTCAGACTTAGAGGCAGACCTGGGTATTCTTGAACAAAGGCGACATGAACAGGTATATCCAAATAGGGATATCAATTAAGAATATATCAAAAACAGGTATATCCGAAAAAAAAAAAAACATTGTTTTGGTGTCAGTTGGCTTTTGCAGGATGCGAAGAGGCAAGGTGTTTGATGTAAATGATCCAGATTTGAGACGGACACTGCCACAGCATGACTTTAATATATCAGAGGTTAATGTAACCCCAAGCAGCTTCAGATTCCTCAGGATGAAAGCAGAGCACATAGAAGGTACTGCATTAACCAGGAAGAACGTTAAAGACAGTGTATGTTTAAGGTATAGTAGTTTCTAAATAATTGTGAACTCTTTTCAGGGTAGTCTCTTTTATAGAAATAAACCTTTTATGACCACATGCATGACTTGTATGTATGTATGTATGCATGCATGCACGCATGCATGCATGATTGTGAATTTGGTATAAATAGCCTTCAATACCTTGTAAAATATAATTGGGTAAAACTGTCTTTTCTTGACTGTAATTTTAGAAGCAGGGGAGGCAAAGCTTATTGCTGATGCTGTCCAGTTCTGGTAGTGTCTGGGCAAGTGATTTCGTACTACTAAGGTATTGCATAAGAATTCACTAGTTTAGTGATTTTCACTCCATACGGGCATGAGAGCCCAGAAATATTTTAATCTGAAGTTGACAGAATATTTCATTCAAAAGAGCTGCGGAGATTTCGTGCTGTTGTTCATGACTGCATATTTTATTTTAAAGGTATAATTTATATACACAAGAATTCTTTTACATATATTGTTGTGATAAATTCAATTTTTGAAAAATATTTAATTTTTAAACTATTTTTTCACTGACAGACACAACCATGAAGGATGATGTTACTTGTATAACGAAGCATGACTACTGCGGATTCCGGGAATATGACCTTGACAACGCATTAGGTAGCGAGGTACTTGACAAGGTACAAATGATTTGTGGTGCTGCTGAGTCCCTGGAAAAACAACTATAGAGACCGCACAAGACTGTTGCAGAGCTATGGCCACGTTTCTGTGATGCTAACAGTCTCATTGATGGTAAACTCTAGCTGAGCCAAGAGCTCCAGAGCGGAGGGGTTGGCGCAGTGGTAAGATCTCTGCCTTCCGACCCTAAGGTCCCGGGTTCCATTCCCGGTTCTGCCGAGAATGAAATATTTGGCGACCTTCTTTCCCGCCAAAGTTCACTCAGCTTTCCATCCTTCCGAGGTCGGTAAAATGTGTACCAGCATGCAAGGACTGCTTAGAAGCGGCTGCCATTTGCGCCTGTATATGCTTCCAGTCCGCTGGGGCTAAATTTATCATTGTAAAGCGCCTTTGAGACGTTTGTGATAAAGGCGCTATATAAATGCACCACTTTACTTTTTACTTTTGGTGATAGAGTCATACAATTTACCTTCCACTTGTGATGATGTCCTTGACCTTACTGATGCAGGACCTGGTGTGGGAGTCTCTAATACACATGTACCGAGATACTGAAATAGTCAGACTTCACAATGGTGCAAGAAGAAACAGAATACATAGAGCAAGGAATGATTCAGGGTAGAATGATGCAGAGAGGACAAATGCAGCAATGGGCAGCGAAGTAGAAAACATTTTATATAAATAACAATTCAATTAAGCTACTTGTTTAAAAGAGTTATTGTAAGGTCTGCTTCTTTCGAAATGTGCAGATACTATTTTGTCATATTAACCTTGTTTTATAGCATGCAGTATTTAATGGAGTGTGGTTTTCAATTGCAGGTGATGCATTGGCTGATGGATCCACAATAAAATGGCAATGCTGTAAGGCACTTGAAGGGCTCACAGAATAAATGGAATAAATGGTGAACCTGTCCCATGTGGAGATATGATTGTCCATGTCACTCAGAGAACAGGTATTGTGCTTCCAATATATAAACCATTTCCATTTGTAACATACAATATACAATTTATGCATTACAATTATTTTCAAGATATTGATAGAAACAAGGAAATGATGATCCAGATGGTTTCATAGGTATTTCATGTATTCATCTCAATGCATAAGTGACATTTATATATATATTTTTTGTAACAGGCACCACAGTATACAATGTAGAGATCTAAGTTGGACTAATATTTGCCACCTTTTCTCTAATTTTAATATATTTCAGACGAGAATTTCTTCTGGAATGTGTCATACCTTGATGAGTTTATAAGAAATTCAGACTCTCGGAAACATGATGTGCCAGGTCATGTTTACTTCTCTAAGATAAAGCATTTTATTGATGCACATTACATAATTGGAGAACTGTTCTTTCAATACAGGAAAGGCAGTTGTGAGCTAGCTCAGAAGGTGAAATAACATCAAAATTTTAAATAACACACAGAATAACTGTTATTTTTCTTACCTTCTCAAAAATAGCGGTGAGATAGACTCTCTACTAATAGGCGACACTTAAGGTTAAAAGTTTGTAGATGTCTACCCGTATTACTGAAGTTTTTCTTGAGTAAACGTCGCATGTTATTCCTTAAAGAGTATGTGCGTATTTACATTCTTTATAGATGGTAAATAGTGTGATTTCTGCCAAAAAATGTCAAGACGAAAACTAGACCCTGTGAGGCGTCCCTATCCAAACAGGAACAGGGAAGGATTCCATGACTGCCACGTGAAGGACACTCCAGCAAACGACAGAACTTTGGATGATTTTCAACCAAGGGCTCAGCTGCGGAAATTGTTTAATGAAGGTAACATGGATACGTACAAACATGACAATAGCATATAACATATATTTCTTTTTAACCTCAAAAGCATTATACTATTTACAGAAACGCAGGGACGATCTGGAGGATTTGGATTTAGAAGTAATTTGGTTGGAAGTTTTCCCTTTTAAGTCGAACAGATCTTTATTTATTTCTGGAATTTATCGCCCACCCTGGTATTCTTTGGCAGATGATACTCGCCTCGAAAAAAACATTGAACAGGCTTATCTTCTGAACAAAGAGCTCATTTTACTTGGAGACTGGAACATTAATGCACTTGATCGGCTAAAATTCAAGAAACATCATCTCAGCAAAGGTTTATTGGCTATGAATCTTAATCAACTTGTGCTTGAAATAACACGTCCAATGAGCGGAACCTGTTTGGACCATATCTATTCAAACCATTCTCATAGGATCCATAATATTGTTTGTCCTGTTGTTGGACTTGCTGATCATCTACCTTTGTTTGCGGTGAGAAAATATAGTAATCAACGTGAACGTCCCAACGCCAGAAAGATCAATAACTATATACGATACCGCAACATGAAAAGGTTTGATGCTGAACTTTTTAAACAAACTCTAATGCAGACCCCTTGGGATTCTGTTTTTGTTTTTGATGACATTGATGACATGTTGGACTCCTGGGAGAAACTATTTAATGACGCTCTTGAACAACACTGTCCATGGAGAATTAAACGTGTTGCTCGTGTTAATCAAGCTCCTTGGATAACACCTCCGATTATAAAGCAACTACAGTTTAGGGATGCCTTACTGAAAAAGTTTAAACATCATCGCAATCCATGTGTTTGGGCTGATTATAAAAAGGCGATAAATAAAGCAGTAAGCATGTTAAGAAGTGCTAAACGCAAGTTTTATGTCTCTAAACTGGAGCAAAATGTAAACAACGCAAAAGGAACATGGAAAATAATTAAATCAATCTCAGGAATGGTTAATCAGTCCAAACGTGTGAACAGCCTTCGAGTTGAGGATCGCATTTTCGAGGATACTGCTGAAATGGCGTCTGAGTTTAATTCTCATTTTACATCTGTTGCCGATAAACTCAGGTCGTTACTTCCTCAAAAAAACTTTGACATGTCTAAACTGAACAATTTTGTCTGCTCAAAAAAGTATAATAACGTAATCTTTTCCATTCCACCTATTACAGAGTCCAAGGTCATTGGCTGCCTTAAAAGCATTAATTTACACAAAGCCTGTGGTATCGACAAGCTCAGTCCACGAATGCTCAAGTTAGCAGCTCCTATAAGAGCTCCATCTATTGCCAAGCTAATAAATCATTCCTTCAATACGGCCTCGTTTCCTCAACGCTGGAAGACTGCGAAAGTCTCTCCTTTATTTAAAGGTGGGGACTCAGAGGACTTAAATAATTATCGACCAATTTCGGTTTTGCCTGTACTCTCAAAAGTAATTGAACGGCATGTACATGACTCACTCTCTCGCTATCTTTGTGAAAACAACTTGATCTACTCTAAACAATCTGGTTTCCGGAAGCTTCATAGTACAGAAACAGCCCTGATCAGAATTATAGATGAACTTTTATTTAACTTGGATAATAATCGTGTAAGTGGCATGATCTTAATCGATTACTGCAAGGCCTTTGACATGGTTGATCATGTTATCCTGTTGGACAAACTACATGCCTATGGTTTAGACAACACATCATTATCGTGGTTTCAATCCTATCTCAGTGACAGGCGTCAATTTGTATCCATGAGTGAAAAGGAATCTACTACATCTATTATTCCGCATGGTGTACCTCAGGGCTCTATTTTGGGCCCTTTACTGTTTGTCTTGTTCATTAACGACCTTCCGTTACATGTTAGTTCTGCTAATACTGATCTATATGCTGACGACACGACATTAACTTGTTCCGTCAATTGGATGGATATGGATCGTCTGCAAATTTCTTTAAACGCAGCAGTTTCTGAAACGGTTCATTGGGCCACAGCCAACAAGCTTCCACTTAATGAGAAGAAAACTAAAGTTCTTACCATCTGTGGTAAACGTCTTTCCAACAGAATTCCTAATGACATTATTGTTTCTGTTAATGGATCGCAACTTGAAAACGTACAATGTGCAAAGCTCCTAGGTTTGGAAATTGATAAGGAATTAACATTTCATTCGCATGTTGATAAGTTATGCAAGAAACTATCTCAGCGTATCGGAATTTTAAAAAAGATTAGACATTGTCTGCAAATTAAGCATAGAGTTCTCTTTTATAATGCTATTATTAGACCAGTAATGGATTACGTAAGTGTTATCTGGTCAAACTGTGATAAACATTGTCTAGATCGTGTTTTAAAGTTACAAAAGAGAAGCAGCGAGAATTGTCATTGGTGCTGACAGTTATGCACCCTCTGTTCAGTTATTTAACAAACTCAAATGGATACCTTTCTTCGAGAATGCTAAATTAGCCAAGTGTTGTATCATATACAAGCGTTTGCAAGGTCGCGTGCCTCGTTATCTTACTAACTTATTAGTACTTACCGGTGAGACTCATTCACGGCAAACTAGATATGCTAAATTTAATATAGCCTGCCCTCGAGTTAATCGAAATACAGAAGGTGGTAGAACATTTACTGTGACTGCTTGTCGGGAATGGAATAAGCTACCTCTTCAAAGGAGTAAAGCAGAGACTCTCGAGACTTTCAAAAATTCTCTTTGGAATAGGATTTTTAAAGATCAGCAATCTTTAAATCATTTCTCTATATAAGTATTGTGGGTCACTGTGCTGCATGCTAATAATTGTTTCATAGTTTTATTACATTTTGCTAATTTTATCATAAGCTCTGATTTTTACCTATTTTAACTATTTTGATCTTGTAATGAGGGCCTCTAGTTTATTAGCATTTAGATGCTATTTTGAGCTACCCTCGATAAATAAAGACTTCACTCACTCACTCACAAACCTACTTTACCAACTATGCATGTATTCAACCACTTTGCACAGTTTATAGTGTTCGACTCTCAACGCTGAGAGGTCTAAAGATAAATTCTTCGTGTTGAGATCATCAAATATTTCCTCGAGTATTAAACATGTGATGCAATAAACTATCATCGGTAACAACCAAAAGATGTTGCCAATAAATAGAAACAGAAGGTTTATTTTTCTGAAGCCATGCCAGACACTCCAGGGGTTAAACGTACCCGCGTTCATGAGCAAAACGTGATCAAGAACGGCAACGCCTGCAATACCAGCCACCATGAACAATCAGGAGATGATCAGATAGCACCGTGTCTTGTACCTTACGTTTCTCAAGTGAACGCTTCCAGTCTGAATCAAGCATAAATTGGAAACGAACTTTTCAAAGCGGGATTAAATAGTCCTGTCTGTCAGAGGGAGCACAACCATACAAACCGTAACGTTTAATGCAACTAGCAGACACCACGTATCAAACTGAAGAAAAAAAATAGGACCTTTATAGAACATACAGACAAGTGGTATGGCAAAGACAAACTAAAAACCAGCAAATAGAGAATGACAATAGAGAATGGATGCATAGTTCTGTTTTTTTGCTGGATATGGATTTCGAAGTATCACGAGAGAAGCGGTCGAAGGTCGTGTCACCAAAGTAAACTCCGAATAACTTCATTACTTTCAGGAGCATGGTGTACACTTTCTCGGTGGCTCAGAGAAGGTTTTCATTGACATTTTGCTCAGTTGGTCTCTGTGAATCGAAACAACGAAGTTTTGACGATGCTTGCTCTACTCTTGCCAGCTCCTGGCATTGTAGTTGTGTCTTGTGTCCTGCGAAGCAATTTCCATCGGCAGTACGTGAGATGACATAGCTAAACTCCCCAACACTCAGAACTAACATCTGTTTTAAGATTGAGAGGATTTGCTTTTTTATTAGATTGCAACAAAAGGGAATATATTTGTTTGATCAAGCTGGATTGAAATTAGAATCTCTTTCCACACATTTGATTTTGCAATCAAATTACTTCTGTTATTCATGGTTTTGTTGGTTTGTGTTTCCAGTCCTTGGGCACGTAGAATTACATACACTTTTTTCGCCGATATTCACTGAGCCTCAATTAGATGAATTTCATAGGTAAATATTTGAAAAACACGCATTTTATTTTAAAACAAATCATTTCTTCGTCTGCCACCTTGTCAAAACGGCTTGTGGCCATTTAAATAAAAGACGCTTATGCGATTATGGCGTAAAAATGATCACCTCAAATACAACCAATCAGCGCGGAGAACTTTCAATAATCACCTATGTAATTATACTAAAAAGCAATGTTGCAGAATTCGACGTTTGGGAGGTCATTCAGGTAAATTTAAAACAGTACCGGCCCCAAAATTGAGCCCTGGGCAACTCCGACAGATACTGTAACTGGGTTTGACTGGGCTTTGCCTCAGCAGCTAACCTGGGTCAGCACGCAGCTATTTCAACGGCTCTCGGGATTGGCTTAGAAAGTGACAATGGACCTAAACAAACAACCACTCAACGATGGATCCTAACCCTAAAAACAATAGGGCTTCGCCCTAAAGGGACTAATAAAGTTAGAGGTTGTAAAGAGCTAGGACCCATCTCGGTAACTTGGCGTCTGTTGGATAAGAAGGACTAAAACCATGTCTGGCACAACATTATGGATGCCAAGGCTGGAGAGTTTGTTTTCAAGAATCCAGTGATTTACTGTGTCAAACCTCCTGGTTAAATCTAGGAACACTATACGCCTGTCCGTCATGCCTTTTGTGCATTACCAAAAGTAGCTAAATAGCCCATTTCCGAGTTGCTGCATGTCTCAGTTTCAAAGCTACTCCTGGCGCACGACCATTCAAATGAAAATGAGTTTCGTATTCTTAGTGCAAATCAAACTCATTTCCCTTTGAATAGTGGAGCACCACGATTCACTTCGAAACCGAGACGAACAGCAACTCGGAAATGGCCCATTGAGCAGAAGTTGTGCGATAGAAGGATTCAATCTGAAACCGAATTGCTTTGAGGAAACTAAATTGATTCTCTAACAGTTATCCGTATGGATGGACCTCTCTCTATGGTCTTGCTCAGCGTAGGTAACTCATTTCCCTTTGAATAGTTGAGCACCAAGACTCACTTCGAAACCGAGACGAGCAGCAACTCGGAAATGGCCCATTGAGCAGAAGTTGTGCGATAGAAGGATTCAATCTGAAACCGAATTGCTTTGAGGAAACTAAATTGATTCTCTAACAGTTATCCGTATGGACGGACCTCTCTATGGTCTTGCTCAGCGTAGGTAATGCGGAAATTGTCCCGTAGTTTGATGGGCCCTGTTTATCACCTTTCTTGAGTAATGGTACAACCCTCGCTTTTTTCCAGATAGAAGGAAAGATTCCAATTTTTATGATGATGTCAACTGTGAAGTATTAAAGGGAGAGGTGTGCGGGCAACCTCAGCATTTAAAGAAGCTGATCCTGTGTTGTTGGAACGTAAGTAGTCAAGTTTTCCACCCAGCCATTTCTGATATAAAATATGTAATTATTGACTGAGTGGGGGGACCGGACGGGAAAATATTTGGCCTGAGGTCATGGCGTATGGTCCGAGCGCGACCTGTCCGGCCCGATCTAAACTCAGTCAATAAGCATTTTATCATATGGGCTCTTTGCACTATTTAAGAATACTCAGAAGATAGGACAAAATAAAATAAAAAATAAAAGCAAAAATATGAACAGAAAATTTATCTAATATGTTGTTTGCATTTGCTTTTCTATCTGTAAATTACTTGGATATTTAAAAGGGAAGAAAAAAAAATTTAGCTGCCTTTTACTTGATATAACACCTAATATTCCTTGAGATGCTAGCGAATGGTATAAATATGGCGAATCTGCTTAGAACTACTAGTGTCCATTCAGAGACTTCAACTCTCTCGTACGTGCTGTGGAACCGCCATTTTGAACTTTGACTCGTCTCTCAACACCAAGAGTCGTCCTCCTACTACTGTAATTCGTATTCTACTATCGCTATTACTTCTACATGGTGATATAGAGATCAATCCTGGACCTGATCGGAATCATAGACTTTCAAAGAACAATCTTTACTGTCTTCTACAAAATGTTAGAAGTTTGAAAGCAAACTATTATGATACCTCCGCAAATACTATTCTCAATAAGTTGCCTTGTCTTCAGAACATCGTATATGGCAATGATATTGATATTATTGCCCTGACAGAGACTTAGCTCTCCGATCAAGTTGGGAATAATGAGATTTTGACTGTCGGCTTCAACATTTTTCCTTAGGACCGTCGCACTGGCAAGAGAGGAGGTGGTGTGCTTCTACCAATTAAAGATTCAATTTCAACTGAGTTGTACTCTGATTCTTTGGAGATTGTTTCCGTTATCATCAAATCACCATTCAAGTACATTTTAGTATCAGTGTGTTATCGTCCACCCGACTCTACCAACGCTTAGTTTCTACCACAACTTAATCGTTTTCTAAAACACGTCGCTGAGTCCAACATCAAGGACGCTGGTTTGGTCGGTCATTTTAACTACAGAAAGGTAATAGTCAAAAAGTGCGGGTTGATTCTTATTTTCTGAGACCGTGAATAAGAAGGTTGGCTGCAATTCGAAGCATTTGGTACCCTAGCATTAGGAGAGAAACCGGAAGTGTGACATACTTACCTTCCTCTCAGCAACATCTATAGTTTGTACCGCCGAAGATTCCTTAGGGTTCACCCACAAAGTAACCATACCTTTTTTTTTTACTAAAGATAGCGCTTTGCCCAACTGAATTTCTGAAGTTATTGAAAATTTAATGTTTCCATCACCAAAGTATCCAAGACGGAAAGAGGTATCTGCTGCCGGTAAAAGCTCTTCTCTGTATCTTTCCATCAAATACTCTTTAAGGTCTCTTACACTGTCAAATAATGGCACTTCTCCAAGGAATATGATTGTGACCTGTTCTTGCTTTTCTCTTTAAAAACACGTAAAGAAATATTTACTGTGGAAGTTGAAGTCGTGCTGGTTGTCGCAAATTTAACTTTAACTGAACCAACAGTGGAGACCGATTTGAAACTACCCATACTACCTTGCGGCCTTGGCTTATGGGATGATTGCTTTTCTTTTGACAACGTTTTTTGAAATAGCTGTAAACTTTGTAAGATCTCGTTAATAATAAAGTCTTCAGTAATAACTTAAATCTAAAAAGAAAACCCAGGACCAGAAAACTGGGATTTAGTTCAGGCTGAGTAGGTAAAGATACACCTGGGAAGATTGTGACAAGTTTCTTTCTTACGAATACGAAAAATGTTGCTTCTGGCGAAGAAGCTGGCGAAGAAGGCCGAAATAAATATTTTGCCGGCAGTGAAAAAATGCGGCCTGGGCTCCAGGCCGGTGCATCATGGGTAGAAAGGAAGAAGTATATAAGGAGGAGTGCAGCACGTGATAGTCGTCTAGGCCTCTGAATCAACCCTGTTCAGAGCTACGTTTTAATTTTTTGTTTTTCTTTTTAGTTTTTTCAGGTTTCTTTTTTTGCTGCTCTATCGATATTCTTACCTTTGTAACGCCTCCGTAGGAAAGTCTACCAATCGCTGGAGCGTGTGCCATGGTTCCTACCCAGATTTCCTGCTTTTTTTCGCCAAGGGTTTTTTTTACGGCAGATCCAACAGATCACAAATATCTCAGAACAGAATGATGAATCTCAACTCAAACGTTAGAAACACTGAAAACTCAGAGTTGCATCGATATTGTCAGAGAGAGGTGTAAAGTTTGTTACATCAATTTCGGTGATTACAATTCGAAGAGGGCACTTCATGAATTTTGTCTTTGTTAACCCTGGTATTTATTCATGTGCTGTTGATGCTTTTCTGGAAATCTCTACGTATTTTTTTCTTCCATATTTATCAAATCTACGTATTAGGAATGATTTTACAAACCTGCTTTTCAATGTTTGTTCACATCATATATCTTCCAGAGAAGACAGTTCATTATTGAGGGAAATTCGCGAGCCTGTTTGGTCATACATCATAGACGTTTGTGGTTCAAATTCCGATTCCTTTGGTTCCTCTACATGAAGCGCAGTCATAAACTGAACAGTTGACACCCGGCATAACTCGGGAATACATTTTTTGACAAACTTTGAATATATAGTTGTTCGATCTTCGATAAAGCGAGAGAAAAAAACGCGCAATTTGGAAGATATGACTACAGATTAGCTGCCATCAAAACCACGTGACATGTGAACAAACACAACAAAGAGTTCGGGCTTTGAAGTTCACCGGCTTTCATAACCAGTCTCCCTCCACTAACTATGCTTCTAAGGAAGAAGACAATGTTTGTAATTTGTATCATTACAACTTTTTCACCCGTACACAAGCTGGGTAGAAGCGCAGTAGTCCCATCCAGGGGAGAGTAATGCATGCATTTGCGGAGGGTTTACTTTGTTACGTTTTGTGTTTTAGTGACCCTCTCTCTTTAGTCGTTGAACAAGAAATCTGCTTCCCTTGGGCGCCTTGACTTCCTTCCTTCTTACACGGCAGGTTTTTGTTCCCTTTGTAAATACAAGCAGTGACTTCCTGCAGAACCGTCATCGAAGTCATGATCAAAACGATAAAAGGTGACCAAAAGTCATGAAAAACACTCGTCAGCCTAGCATGAGGTCGCAACCAGCGAAAGTGGCGGCAAATTGAAAGAACCCCGAATGGGTAGATGAGGGGTGTTCTCGGAGAAACTATCTGGAAAGGCCGATACTGGTAGGCATTGTCAATATTTGATGCAAAATACAAATAATCGCATTGGCAAGCATATTTTTTCACTTTCTGCGCCTTCAAAATTGATCAATGACCCTAGTTTAGACCATTTATTCTTTTAAAAAGAGACAACTTTAATATTCGATATCCCAAAATTTCTTTTTGAAATATCCCGTAGCCCGTTAGGTTTTCCACCAAATATCCCGTATCACTATAATGTTTTACCTAAATAGCCCCTATTTCGACAACCTCTAATAGGGCCCTCTCTATTAGTGTTCTGAATTGTTTATTTTCGTTGCTTGGGGGGAAACCCGAACGGTTACAACTGATAGTTCGTTATATTGATTTCAACATGAATGTAGGAAAAGTAAAAGCAGTCCGTTCTGTTGTAAAATATCTGTGCTTCCTGTCTTCTGGTGCATCAATACATCAACAGGAACAGGCCCATCGAGTTAAAATGGTAAAAGAAACATAGAAAAACACTGGATGCAACATCTATGTAAAATTTTGCTCTAGGATATAGTCGATATACTTACAAAAATGTCGACCTTAAATGTAAACCATCAAAGAAACATTTGTGTCAATGCACAGCGGCATATAACAGAGGATGGTCAAAAATGAAAGGCGATTAATGTTGAAAACACTTACCACAAAACACATCTATTTTGCAGGTGTTTACAGGAGAAACCTCGTGGGAACAGTGAGCATGCGCCGTTTGACATTTTGCAAGTTAACGGCTGAAAAAAGTGTTTTGCACATATTGCGTATATTACGTATTTTACAGATTGACATCGGCGTATTCTCTATACATTGCGCATATTGCGTTGCGTTGTGTATTTTACAATAAAATCCTTTAAACATATTTATATCTAGATAACATAATTTACCGAGTCGGGAGGCATGCATTGGTTGATCAGTCGACAAGATTGTAGTTTGACAGGCTCCCGGCTGACTGAGTGTTATCATGTTTATGGCTGTCCATTCCCAATTTTGGAACGCCTGAACTGATTTCATTGAATTAAAGTGAGAAGGCTGGAGATGACATCGATCTTTTCACTAGCTTTTTGTGGATTCGGCCGTCAGATAGATGGCACGATGACGATTTTGTGAGGGATTGAGACCGGTTTTCCCTGGGTTTCGCCCGGCGACTTCGTTGTGCATTTTTCTGCGGGTTAGGGGAAGAAACAGGGTAAATTACTCGAGGTTTTTTAATTCTCAGTAATTCTAGCACTGCTTTCTTGAAGCGACGATCCCTGTAACAGTAAAGAAGCGGATTGAATATCGTATTTAACTGGCCCGTGGAAGCTATTCCCATTATCATCAATGTCAATATTGCTCGGTAAGCGGGATAAATCAGTCGGATACGGCTCATTGCAGCTGGTAAAATCATTGATACCAAAAGTGCCACTGTTATCAGGGCAGTGGTCTTTGCAACTCTGTGTTGGAGTTTGGCTTGAACAAGAGTGGTGACTCGAGTTGTTGGATCGGCCTTTCGCTTGCGCAGTGTCAAGTATATCAAAACATAGAAGTGTATGATGCTAATCATTGTGCTAATGGCAATGAAACCTCTGTAGATAATCGAAGGATTAACAACTAGTAGTTTTGTTGTCTTCAGATCCATTATAGTTCCTGGAACTGTTGTGACAGCCGCTGCTGTCCAGCAGACTTTTGCTAGGCATTTGAGGTGACGTTTGGTCACAATTACTTTGTAGTCTTTCCATTTTTTTACGGCCACGTACCTATCCCAGGCAACAGTCGCTAGGTGTTAAATGGACGAAAACATCATACATGCCATTACGTTTCTATTTATTGCCACAAGGACGCAGACTCTTTCAAATGAAACTTGCCCGAAAATAAGTAAGGTTGCGATCACCAAAAGAGGCAACATCATAACAACTGTCAGAAGGTCGGCAATTGCCATACTAGCCAGCAAAATGTAATAGTTCTGTTGCAGTTCTTTCCTCCGTTTCACCACTATTATCACTGATACGTTCAACAGCACGATGATGGGTTGTAGTATCACTCCAATGGCCACTAAACTCAAAGCAAATATCGGCTGATTTGGATCCCAATTTAAGCCTGACTCCTCCAGGCAAAAAGATGCCAAATGTGAGTTCGTAACGTTTCTGTAGATTTCTCTTGTGTTGTTGGGATTCATCATTAATTAAGTGCCTTCCGTCAATTGGAAGAGTATACTCACCTTTCAAGGGCTTTAAGCAACCGGCTTAGGCTTCTTGGGATTTTACGTTCATCATCACGACAAAAGTTGGACAAATTGAAGACAAGATCAGTATAAAATGATCGATTTAAGTAAGTGACAACTTTTCATTGAAAGACCATTTGGCTCTATGAAAAAGTTCAAAAGAAACGGCCAAGAGCTTTTGAAATGAATCTTGGCCATTTTTCATTTCGCGTTCGATTGACCGTATTCCGGAATAGGAATACATGGAATAGAAGTTAGAAATCCTTTGTTTTTACGGAGATTCACATTGAAATTATCAAACACCTGCTAAAATGCTATTTTAACATATCTTTATTATCCTTGTCGTTTCAAAAGCGCCAGACATACCGTTTTAAATCATCACTCCACGTATTCGCATTCCGGAATTGGGTTAATCGAACGCACCCTTAATTGTTTTGATTCTTATGTGGAGACTCAGGAAAGATGCGCGATATTTTCGCTTGATATTATTTTCATAAAAGTAGTATTTGCTGTGTAATCAGTTATTGTCTATATTGCTGTCAAAAAGCACAGTAGTTACAAGTGATGTGCTTTGAGACAGCAATATAAATAATAACTGATTACTGGCATGATTACAGATATGGCCGGTGAGCATTAATACTCAGTGCTGACGTTTGTTAAGTATTCAGCTAAAAAGTAAAATTGACGTTTATGTGAAGCAATTGAGTAAATCCCGGGACTATTGCTGCTTTTACCATATTTATTACAGGTTACGAACTGTAACCCCGGTAGTCTTTTTACGCCTTTAATGAAAATGAAAAATGGTTAAACATGGTATATGCAGAAATTGTAAAGTCGACTTTGAAAAAAGAACTCGTTAATGGCGACGGCAAATCGTTATAATTTAATGTTTTTTTTTCATTGAAGTCAGTGGCTTCCGCCGTTGCGAAAGGGTTACGTTCTCTTTGTTGGCTTCAGTAATCATTCCTTTGTCCCACATTTCTCTAGACAAGTGGTTTGCATTGCAGTTAGATTAGAATATGGCATCTACAGTGCAACAATAAAAAATCCTGTAATTACTGACAAAAAATGGTTAATTTAATAGTGTTCGTACTGTGGCGAAATCCGACCGGGTTTTATTGCTGGGCTTGGCCTCATTTGTGATTACAATGGAACCCACAAATAACTGGATTGCAACAATAAAATATTTCAACGATCACACGACGTCGCCTGTCAAGCCAACAGCTCACGGGATTGGCGAGTTTTGTTGTCATTGTTGTCTTTTTCGTTACGCGTATC
>NC_090888.1:19686257-19693757 GCF_036669925.1 Montipora capricornis | reverse complement strand
GGTGAAACACAGGTACGAGTGGCATTAGCAGGATAACAGTTTGTCGAACGTCGTACATGCTGTATGATATATAATTCAACACTGGAAGCTTCTGTTCGTGACTCCTCGTTACACGCCTTCAATAACAACAAAGAACTAGCTTACCGCGAAGAGGCTCTTCGTTTTCTGCGACCTTTCGAGAATCGCGAATGGTGCTGGGTCATTCTCCTTCCCAGATCCCATCGTTTTCCTTAGTCAGCGAGGCCTTCGCATGAGAAAAGGAAGGGCTTTGGAGACATAGGAAATTCATTTTTTTTTCATTGGCTAGCTTGCGAACCGGAAGTAAAAATGGCTGATGTGGTGTGAAGGGGTCAGAATGATCAACGTGAACCAACATGTGGTGTCCCAGGACTTGTGGTAGCAGAGAAATAAGGAACTAAAAAGTCATATCCGTGGAGTGGATTTGAACCCAGAGCTTGCACTGTATAGGAACGTTTCCTTCCGCTTCACCACAAAAGATCAAGACACCGCCCTCTCAAACACATATTTCTTTAAGTCTTCCATATAATATCGCTGCTGAAAAATTATTAGGCCTAACCGACTAGGCTAGAATAATAATTTAAAGACCCAGGTTTGGCCAGGATGCATTGCGCGCTGTAAGCATTGGAAAAGAATTGAAACCTCGTTATCATGTAAACCAAAACAATAACAGACGCGCGAAAAGCATAATGGTCAATATTGGGTCTTTAAGCGTAAGCTTTGATTTTAAAATGTTTCGCTTTGTCGTGAAATTTGGAAACCGACCTTTTGCGTTATTTCATATTGTTTTTTTGCCTAGTGATAATACAACATTATCAAATATTGTTTGAAATATTGTCCCTGAGCAGCTAGCGATGTGGTGGTCAAGTGGTCAAGTGACGGGTTAATAAAGAACATTCCCAGGTTCGAGTCCTACGTCAATACACTTGGGCTGTCATTTAAATAATATAAGACCATTTCCCATAATCCATATCAAGTTTCCAATCTTCTAAATTAATGATGATAGTAAATTCAGAGCAAGTTAAAAATTAACGATAAGCGTTGCTTCAAGGAAGAGAATACGTTGGCGTGAACACATTCTCTAACTCTTCTTGAGTTCAGGCCACTTAAAGCTTCATATAGAGACTTTTCGAATGTAATTCTTTTGAGCACCGCCATGTTTAGTGCAATTGACGACTCGCATATGAATTCCGGGAGTCCTGGAATCTGGGACTGCAAATCTTATGTCTCCAGAGCCTTCCGTATGTCCCACCGGCTAAGAGAAACGATGGGATCTGGGAATGAGAATGGTGCTGGAAGCTTGGTGAGAGGTAGTCACCTAGCCCCTTTGTTTTTACCGCACGCCATTAAAAAAAACAAAACAAAAAATCACAAACCTCAGTTTGCAGGCTTACTCGAACCTGGATTTACACGTGGCTGTCGTGGTTGAAATACCTCTGACCATTTATTGGGTTCGTTTTCCTCAATAACTCAATAACTGGTGTCCAGTTACCACTTGGATTTTACTATCACTATTGTGTTTGCTGGAACTGTTACTTTCCTTACACGTCTTCACAAGCTGCTAGTTATAAATAACTAGGCACTTTATTCTACGTGCATAAAATCACATGGCATAACTACGCCTAAAGGTCACAAGGACTTTTGCAATAATAAATATTATTAAAATGGCACTGCAAGCCAGTGGAAGGTCAAGAGATAGAAATTTGTTTTACTTCTGAGGAGGCTTGTAACCAATTTTATTTCGTAGCCGATCAAGGGAGCTATGAGTTCACAGACACCTAGAGAAATTGTTGATGTTATGATAGGAAATCAATGATAAAAGAAACAAGTTTAACTTGGTAGAGATATAAGAACTGTGAAATAAGAGATGATCAGCCCCACGATCTGCAAGGCAATAAAAGCAATCATAAATCATATATTTTCTGCCTCGTTAAGTCTTTCTCATTGGAAAATAAACGGTGTATTGCAGATACGAGAAATCGGGGAAAACGTAGAATGATCATGGGTACGAATCCGAAGGCTCCTGAACACTAGTCTAATAGTCTAATCTAGTTACTAATTCGGATGTCCTACAACCGAACGTGACTTTTATATATATTTGATATATTTTTGAAATCTATTTAGAATAACTTCTAAGTTGATGTCTGACAGCCTTTATCATTCGAATGATTCCAGTTTGTTATTTTTAGCCAATTGGCTCATGTGTTAGACTTTATATAGAGCGGTTTTCAATGGAGTGCTGAAAGTAATTAGGGAATTGCTTTGGTTTTGCATTACTTCACTCAGTGATTGATTCAAAGTTCTCGAGCTACTTTTCAACCAATCAGAAGTGAAACCAAAACCAATCGTAGCTCGCGCGTGCACATTTTCCCGCGCTTTGTGTCTGGTACGTGTAATTATTTCGAGTTTGGATTGGTTTACTGGATTGTCTCCGCTCTTTTTGATTGGCCAAAGGAATTTCTTCGGTTTTGGTTTTACAACACTCATTGAAACTCGCTCTATGGGACCGTTTAAAAACCGTTTTTAGTGGTTGAATAACTTAATAATGAATCTTTGTGAACCCTGAGAACAGAGACCAAAGCCCAAACTGTAGCTGAAAGATTTTTTGTTTAATATGGGTATGGTTGAGTAACTTGAGGGACTTTAACGAATCTAACTACAACTTCTTCTAAACGAAACGCATCTATTGTGACTTCGGCGTGAACTATTTACACGGTGAGGTAGAGTGGCCAATCAAAACAAAGTTTGTAATTGAAAATCCAAACATCTATGAGATGAGAAAACAAACTTGTGAACACGTGAACCTGAAGTACCGCAAGTCACGCAAGTCATAATGATGTCAAGCACAACAGCGAAGGAAATGAATCATAAATAGGACGTTTTGACTATTTTTGATTTTGGGTTTATTAGAACGATATGTTGTTGAAAAATTCAAGGAAGAGGTTTAGAGGAGGAGGAGATTAAAACGATATGTTGTTGAAAAATTCAAGGTTAGCTCTCTTCGTTTTAATGAGTAATGTAAACAATCTTCGCACGTAGTAAATTCGATTAACCAGAGTTAATGTAAAAAGCTAAAACTGCCGAGGTTCATATGTAACACACGTAATTGAAGATTCACAGAAAACGGAATTCGAAACATTATGCAGTAACATTTGAAGGTAAAATAGGTATTTGTAGACAAGAATCAGTCCCTCTCTTTAATGGTTGAGATTCCTCGACACTCTGTATCCGACTTCTCGCCGTTCATAGAGTTGGCGTCCACATTTCTATCTTTACTTCTCAAGAGTTTATATAGGTTTATATAGACGAAGCTAAATCAATATCACAGATCGAGTGACCCCCACTACAGTTACTGTATGTTATCTTTTCTCCCGCCCTAACCATTCTGGAAACGAAACACTATTTCTCTATCAAATAGTTTCTTGTTACTCCACATGTACAGTGGTAAAATTTGATCTGAAATGACTGTTGACTCTTCTAGCTGTTTCATTTCTGTATATAGTTGCGTGCCTAAGCCTCAAAGGGACACCAAATGTATTTCTGTTAGCATTTGTACATAATGATATGCGTTATTTCCGAGTTTCCATTAACTCACCGAGAGTACAAGGGACTTGTTAACCACCATTAGTCCTCCAACAGTCAATCCCATTGGATCTCCGCGAAGGTGCATGAGGAAATGAGTTAACTGGAAAAACAAAATCAGCCGAAACTCTAATGCTGATTTTAGCCAGTGCCCGAAACAAATATGGGAATTTACACGCGGGAGAAGGTCAGTGCGATTCTTAAAATGATCCGCAAAATTGACTCAAGGATCCCCGATGCTGCCAGATTTTATAATCTGTGTACGACAGGTTTTATGGTTGTCGCACTGGAAGAATATCGGCCCGAGGTCTTGATAGTACGGACCCAGCGCGCTCAGAAAATACCGTTTCTGTAATGAAAGCAAGACTGGAATCCCCAAAAGGCGCAATCTGTGTAATAAAAATTGACAGAATTGTGTTGTAGTGAATAAAGTGAAAAAGAACAACCATCTACCTCAAAGTTTTCTTCCAGACCAGTGACACTCACATTTTGCAAAGTGTCATAGAAAGTGTGAATCTGTGGAAAATTAAAGCAAAGATTATGAGCTGGTACTTTTAAGTAACTGCCTTTGTATTCTTACCTTCAGGTTTTTTTTTTTTTTACTACTTTTATTCTTTTTCCCATTGAGAGAAGCAAACGAAAGACACCACTCACATTGAATTAATCTCGATCCAGAGCTGCTTCCCGCGTGAATTCCAATCAGAAATTTTAAGGTGATAAGCATATTCTTAAACAAAGGATAAATTATATTTCAAACTTATAAAAATAATGGATCATGAAATCAGCGAATATACTTCAGAACACTGAAACGGTCCATAATTTACCAATGAATGTTGCCTAGGACGGCTAATTCGAAAACCTGACCGGTTTCTCTAGTTCTTCGACTCAAACATTTAATTGATTAAAATTTTAATTATGATTATTTTTTCTATTTATCTGTTTGTTTCCTACTTAAAAGTCATCATTAACTATGAAATGAGCAAATGAAATTCTTTTCTATTCTATTCCATTCTATTCTTTCGCCAATTTCCGATTGATTGAAAGAAACATCTAATAGCTTAAACGTATACCACAGATTGTAGAAGACCTCTCCCCTAGATGCTGGCATATATTCTTCGAAAACCCTTCCAATCTTTTGAGGGCATTAATGTAAAAAGTTTCTTTTATGTAGCACATTGTTTTACCTTTTCACTGACTTGTACTCCATACTTCAAGACTATGGCTAGTTTCGCTGTTACTCCCAGGCACCAGTAAGTATCGGTGAGGATAAAGATAACTTCAGAAGAGGGAGCCTCGACAAGCTGATGAAAATTGATACATAGCAGGGGAATGTCCAAGACAAACGTCGCCAAAAGGAACGGCGAGAACACCTTGTCTGCCAAGGCCACAGTTTCACAGAGTTTTAAATGGTGTTGTCGTAGCGAACGAACGCTAAAAGGGGCGGGGTATTCTGAAAGCGCTTTCTTATTCAAAGATTCGAACATTCCTTCTAAAATTGCGCTTGTAATACAAAACAGCATGAAGGGTGTTGTCCATGAACAGCAAACAACCGCACCAAGTAATATATGAAGGACACGGTATGGAAGGGAACCCTTCCATGGTCGAAACTTTGCTGGCGAAACGTTTCCGTAAATGTCTAGAAGTATAGACCACGTCATGTTTAAGATGGTGAAGAAACAAACTAGGAAGGTAAGTCGATTAACTGACCTTGCTTTTATATCGTTGAAATCAGTTGCTGTCCCCAGAAAGTTAGTGATAAAACCAGTAAAACGAGAAGGAAGTTTTTTTCGCTCCAACAAAACAACAAAGCTTATGCTTGTCACCACTGCGCCCTGCAAATACCAATTACTGTAGATCAGCAACAAATAGAAATGGCGCATACGAGAAAGACCCTCGTAGAAAATGCTTATTACAGTTTGTAAAACCAGAATCCATTGGATCAACATCAGGCCTATACAGTACAAACGATGACAAAAGCTTGAAGGAGACATCTGCTGATCCCTGTTCATCGAAATGTCACCGTGGAAAGTTCCAGTGATTTTCATTAATCTCAAGATAGGACTTAACTTAGACGATAAGTCTCTAAGCCGAAGATAATGTTCTGGTTCATTATTCGGTGCTGGTGGATTATTTGCTCTACCCTCGATCTCCAAACTCCTCTCCGAGTGAGTCACATTATCAGTTACCTCGTTTACCGCGACATGAACCTTCATGATTGATTGTGAATGAATTACTCTTCACAAGAGTTTTGTAATCAACAGGACAATTTGTGCCTCTCGTACAGCAAAGCGTCCTGATTCTTCGAGCTTGCCTATCGGTAAAGTGGAGGATGTTCATTTAATTTAGAGCAACTGAAGAAAGTGCTTCCCGTAGAAATTAAAAAGCCATATGAAGAACTGGAGGATGCACAACTCCCATACCAAGCAGGTGTCAGCGGCAATTGTTGATCGCTTGGTCAAAACTCAAAAGTTCGAGTCAGGAAATATTACAGTCAGCACCGAACTACAGATGTCACGAATACGATGCAATTAGAGAAATGTTGTTGTTATTCATTTTCCATCAGATGAGCACAAACAATAAAGCAATCTGGCTTCAACGGATACATTGTCGGCTGTGATATCCAGTATAGATCCGCTGACACAAATTAATCAAGTAGATCTTGTGCTAAGCGCGAAAAAATCACTGTTTCTAAGTTACCTGGGTCAGTGATCACAATCTTCTCGACATATCATGAAAATCCTCTAATATTCAAATGTGTTCTTGTTTCGAATACACCTCTTATCTCTGTAGGGATTAGTGCCAGTAATTAACAATTTTTTCAATGAGAGTAATCAACAATTTTATCAATAATTGACAATTTCCTCACATATGAGACCCATAAGAAACTCTTAAGACCACTCAGAAAATGTAACAACTTTCCCCATCCTTTTGGAAGGTCGACCTTCATTCTGTCTGTCACATTTCAATGTAATAGTTAAGGACAGCAATTATAGTATTAATTCTCTGAGAGGATTTCAGCTTGCTGTGATTATATGCAAACTCCGTGGTGCAAGTTAAGTAAACGACAAGGTAAGATTTTCGCGAAATGTTGATACCCCTCTAGATCAGATTACCAACTGGTGAGAAACTTGGGAAATGGTAGTAAAGCCATTATGTGAACCGTTCTGGCAGAAATGCTTCACTATTTAAACTTTGCGAATAGGGCTGGAAATCTTTAAGGAAACGAAAGAACAATCTGGGAGGTAATGTTGCAGAAGTTTCCACACTATTGTCAAAGTCAGCGTGAGGCCATGATGAATTAAAAGTTTTGGAGCACATCTCCAAAATTTACAGATGCTGCCTTTAAAAAGCAGTCCTCTTTTGTCTGGAATACTAGCTGAGCCGCAGGGTTACTCAGGTTGCGTAACAAACGATTTTTGGTCGAGCAATTAACACCCTAGCACTGACAACCAATGGATAGGAACAGCTCGTAGGCCATGGGATTTATTTTATTCGAACAGGTGTAATTGCCTAAACGTTGACATCAGGCATTTTCTACGACTGATGAGGCCCACACTCAATCATTAAATCCTCCCAGGACATTTCGCGATTTCGCATTTGCCTTAAAGCAATTCAACTTTCACAACCGATGACTTTCATTGTCCCTTAGAACAAGTCGAAATTTATTTACAATTATATTTGTAAGGGCCTCGGTTTCAGTGCACCACCTCCCCTCCCCCACGGCACTAAGTTTTGTCCGTAATTCACTAATTGCGCAAATCCCATAGTACACCTCTTTTACCCCCAAAATTTTGCGCAGTCATTGTTTGCAATTTCTGCTGGGACATGAAGATGTCCCAAGAGAAATCTCAAACAATGTCTATGCAAATTTGTTAGGGGGCAAAGAAGTGTATTATGGGA
>NC_090888.1:19636257-19683757 GCF_036669925.1 Montipora capricornis | reverse complement strand
GAAAATACGCCACTCGGGTCCCGGATGTAGTGGCGTATGGAATCTACGAGTGGTTTAGTTCCCAGTAAAACACTCTCCTCCATATAATAAATTACCATATGACCCGTACGGCCCCGCGCGCGCTTTCATTGCAAAACTATTGAGAAAATCCCCGTATGAGGGCCGTACGCAGTAACGCGAGCTAGGCCAGAAAAAGCCGTCTGGCCCTGCTTGAATTTCCTACGGCTCTTCGCGAGATGCGAACTGAAGCAACTTTGTTGCTATATAAATCCCGACTTTTCGGTCAAAATGAGCGATGTTAATTAACATTCCGATAGCGAATTCCGTTTATTACCCTGACGACCTGTCTGATACGGAACTTCTTCAACAGCCAACTTCTTTCGAAAGTGAAGGGAAAAAGTCAAAACTACTCACAGATGAAGAAGTTCATAATTTTATTAGAAGCCAGCAACAAGCAAGCACCATCAAGAAAATCATATATGACATGAACGTATTCCAAAAATTTCTTGATGAATGTGGTGAGAAACGAAGAATCACTGAAATTGCCTTGGCCGAGCTCGACAGTCTTCTGCGCAATTTCTACATTACTGCGAAGAAAAAGGACACACATCGTACGAACCTGATACAATGTCATCCTTCTCACGAAGCATCCAGCGCTACTAGAAGACAGCAAAGCAAAGTTGAATACCCTCAAAGACGAGGAATTCAAGGTCTCGAGAGAAGTCCTTAAATCCAAGCGACAGGAACTTAAGAAAGAGAGTAAAGGGAACAAACCAAATGCCACAGTAGCCCTGACAAACGAAGATATTGTGCGCATCTTTGATGAAAATCAGTTTGGCACCCCTTATCCTGATGTCCTTTCGTGTGCTATGTGGTTCTTGCTCACTCTTCACTTCGCCCACCCAACAAGACACGATGCAAGGCAAATGAAATTTGGCGACATCGTTTTAAGAAAAGAATGGAATAGAGCACCTAAATGGAAAGCAAAACCCGTGACGGCGAAGAAAATGAGCACCAAAGATCTTCCGTCCGAACGCGTACGAGACATGCGACAGGAAATGTCCAGTGTCTTGCTTCAACGAGTTTGATAAAGGAAACCTCCACTAAAACAAGAATACAACTTCAAATATTTAACATAGTGTTTACAATCAAAATTGTTCAAACGTTTTCCAATGAAATCGTTTGTATCCGAAATAAACGAATTTCAAAAACGCTAGCTTTGGTTTTCAAATTTCCTAGGCGCCGCCATCTTGAATAATGGTGACGTGTTATGGTTTTTCTCTTGTATTTGCACAAAGAGCTTTTGTTTTAAAACAATAGGGCAACCATGACACGTCACAATTATTGAAGATGGCGGCGCCCGGGAAATTTGAAAACCAAAACAACCGTTTTTAAAATTTATATATTTCGGATGCAAACGCTCCCATTGGAAATTTCTCGAACAATTTTGATTGTGAGCATTATGTTAACGATTTTAAAGGTAATGTTCCTGTTTTAGTGGAGGTTCCCTTTAACAGGCGACCAACGGCGGCCAAATCACCGCTTCCTGGTTGTTCGTCACCGGAGAAAACCAGAAGATCAAGTTTGGTTCTTGAACAGCCCAATAGGGAAAAACAAAATCGGAAAGTTTCTTTCAAACGCCACGAAGTACTTACCATTGTCGAGGAGCGGTAATTACACTAACCATTCAGTCAGAAAAACCTGCTTCAAAACGCTTCTTGCAATTGATTCCGGAGTGTCACACAACAGTGTGGCCCAGCTAAGTGGCCACAAAGGCCTCAAAAGTCTGGATAGCTACGCTGTAGCATCTCATCAACAACAGCGTCAGATGTCTAAAATAAGCTTACTGAGTGGGAAAGAAAACTCGGAGACGAAACCAAATCCAAAACAGTTAAGTGGCA
Source organism: Montipora capricornis (assembly GCF_036669925.1). Lineage (NCBI taxonomy): Eukaryota > Metazoa > Cnidaria > Anthozoa > Scleractinia > Acroporidae > Montipora > Montipora capricornis. The sequence continues at coordinate 19,681,856 of NC_090888.1, read as the reverse complement.
GAACCGTTTAAGAGTCCAACCACACACCTGGTATATTTTCGGCAGCAAACATTAGTGTAATAAACATCCAGAATTTTTTCCTTGCTGAAGCCTCTGGATCAAAGCAATCTGCACACATTTCGCTCCCGAACAAAAGCCACCGTCATGTTATATTAAATCTTCAGATGAAAAAGATTGACTATTTCTCTTCACTTACTTGTAATCGACGTTCGCAGTGTATCACTAAGAGTGGCTTTTGTGTATTGTACTGTTGAACTTTAATCGACTTCTTGATTTAGTGAAAATAAGAACTTTTGATTTTAGATTATTCCGCTCAAAAAACATTGAAATATTCTGTACTTTGCAGTTTGAACTGTTCAAATACAGTAAACTGGCTTCCCAAATAAATGGCGTGATACAAATGGCCCTTTGAAAATGCGCACGAAACAAAACAAATGCTGGCCAAAAGAAAGAAAGAAGAAAGGAAGGAATGAAAGGAAAAGCGCGATGGTCATATGATAAAATGCTTATTGACTGAGTTAGGTCGGGCCGTATGAGGGCCGTGCGCATTAGCGCGAGCAGGGCCGGAAAAAGCTCGGTCCGTACGCCATAACCTCGGGCCAAATATTTTCCCGTCTGGCCCTCCCACTCAGTCAATAAGTACATAGTACGGACCGAGAAAACGAGGTTAGTAAGATATTTATTATATCTCTGAGGTCAATACGGCGCGCGGGCAAAAAAACTAGTCGAAGTCAAGCGGAAGGTTCAACTGCCACGAAACCTGCCGAGTCAAAATTCGAAAAACTAAATCTTCTTGGCTGTTTGAAATAGTTGCTTGCAAGATAAACAGTTTTACAAGTTTATGTAACGGAAGAAAAATGAAAAACTTGCTAGATAATGTTTTACCAAAATTTTAAATTTAGCGGGCCGTACTGTAGAACACGGCCCGCTACTTTAGCCAATCACAGCGCGCGTACTATCTGAGAGATATAATACGACACAACAAAGAGCATCTATATAAACATCTTTTTACAGTGCAACGCGCCTTATCGTGGCCACCAAACCATGCAACAAACTTTCACATTTGACAACTAGGTGTAACTGAGCTTGCTGGCCCAGGCACTGAAGAGTAGGGGCCCGAGACGCGAACCCTTAGGAACACCAATAGGCAGGGGATAACAATCCGATCTCTCTCCATTTACCGATACGCGCTGGCTACGTCCAAATAGATACGATGAGAACCATGCGAGAGCAGCGTCCGTGATGCCAAATGAGGTCTCGGCTCGGGCGTAACAGTACTGTGGCATGGTCGACGGTGTCAAATGCCGCACTCAGATCAAGCAACACAGGAATTAACACGTGTTGCTTATTTATATCGGACAAAATATCATTTGCAACTCTCAATAGCACTGCTGTTTCAGTGCTGGGCCCTTTTGCTGTAGGCAGACTATAGCACAGGAAACAGTTCGTTGTCAGTCATGAGGGTCACTATACACTTGGTCGAAGACAGCCCTCTGGGTAATTTTTGAGACAAACTGAAGGTTGCTAATAGGTCGTGGGCTCTTATGGGTCACCTCCTTAGCAGCTTTTTCAGGAGCGGGTTGACAATCGCTTGTTTCCATTCAGTGGGAAAGTGCGCAGTAGTTAGTGAGGTATTGACCAACTTTGTGATGACAGGAAGTAGAATATCCAGCAAGTCACACACCAAGGTGGTTGGCAGAGGAGCAAGCACACATGACTTTGTAGCCGATTTTTGAATAAGATCCGGTAACAAGTCGCTGCGACAAAGTATAAATGAGAGCGTCGTATGGTCTGTCATATTAAATAAGATAACTAATCTACATTCCCCCTCATACGAGATCACTGCGTCTCCACCGAACAGGCGTCGTGTCGCAGCGACTTGTTTTGCAAGTAGTACACACGGAGTTTAAAGAAATAGTAATTGCCGAGGCTAGGAATGCGTTTGAATAATTTCAACTACTTGCAGAATAAGACATCACGTCTCGAGTATCACATTCGACGCACGTATAAAAAGTTTAAAAATAAAATTCTTAAACGTTGTTATTTTATTGTTACACTTTTTATACCTGCGTCGAATGTGATACTCGAGACGTGATGTCTTATTCTGCAAGTAGTTCAAGATACACACGGAGGAACTTGTCGCAAAGACATGTCGCTGCGACTTGTCGCCTAGTGTGTCCCGGCCTTAACACATGTCGCGTCATACCAGTTTGTCTAATATTTCTAAGCGAATGAGAGCGCATTGGATATAATTTCTTTAAGGCCTTCTGACCAAAAAACTGCTCAGAAAAGACACGGCACATTTTAAACAAGTACAGCCCAGATTCACTCGACTCATCCAGTAAAGAAAAAAGACACAACAAGAGGTATGTGCAACTTAAAATATTACGGACGTGAATTATGTTGAGAAAACATCTTGCAACGTTAGATGGAGACCTCACTGGAAAACTCAGTTACCTAGTATGATTGCTGAAATGTAGCGAAATGCCATAAAGATATATTTTCATGCCGTAAAATCTACTTTCAGAAGAATCCTCAGTTTGTTTAGCAGGGGCTACTTCGGGAATATTGACTGAAAGTGACCAGTAAAATGTATTCTCATTTGGCAAAATATATTCTCATTCGATAGAGTATGCATTTTCATTTCAAGCGATAAATACACCTTATTGAATGGTTTAGCATATGATACGAGCGGATATTTTGGGAGCTGGGTAGTATTTTTTCGAGCCCCGCCAAAGGGGCGAGCAAAAATGGGCGTTGTTTGATGCTGATAGCTCGAGAATGAGAGAACGAGACCTTATGATGTATCATATACTACCTATTCAAGGATTTTGAACAAGGACACCTCGTTGTTTTATTGAACGTGTTAGTGTAACTAAAGATGAATAGGAAAATAGGTGAAGAGAAGACCACATTACGTTCATCATATTCCTTTGTTTGTGTTAATGCTACCAAGGTCAAAAAAGGCTTTTAGAAATGGGAGACTATTTTTGCGTTACTCATATTTCAAGGTCACGGAAGTGAAATCAAACGAAAAAAAACCCCAGTGATTCAAGCAATTAATTTATGACAAAATGCTCATGCTATGCTTTTCCGTGTTAAAGATTATTAAACGATTATTAAAAAACTGTGTATGATGTACTCAATGTATTTGTTTCTTGCCCAAATCTCGCTTTACAGTGACAATCTCCCCCTCGGCCCCCCCCCCCCCCACCCCCAGTAGCTGATTGATTTGAATAGTTTTAAAGTTTAAAGTGGTAAGACTCAGATATACCACTTAAGTGATCTGAAGTGTATATGATTTGTATACGGAATCACTACTTGTAAACTGAATGTGACACATATGTTAATGACTATTCTGCATTTAAATTATAGAATGGCCATCGTGTAATTTGGATACAAAATACCGATTAGAATAACAACTGATCATGAATTGTATCGCGGATTAGATTATATACCGCGAAGTATACACCTAAATACTGCGTTTCCGTTGCCTGTACTCTTATGACAGGCGTGGTGTCGCAGCGACTTGTTTTGCAAGTAGTACACACGGAGCGACTTCTCCCAGAGACCTGTCGCTGGGATTTATCGTTTTAATGTGTCTCGGCCTTAACACTAGGATCACATGTGGCGTTATGCCAGTATGTCTAATGGCATTACACATTAAAACACGCGGTTTCATCGTTTTTTGAAGTCACATGATAGGCGACCTTTCTTTCCGTACCTTATGTTACATCACATTTTCTCTGAAGCGCTCGAAATTTTTATGTGCCTACACAGCACTCTCACACTTCGGCTCTATTAGGCTGCCGCCTCGTCAGCCTCGCGTCTTCGCTCGGATGACTCGTTGGTAATAACACCTTAACTTTATCCCGAATTAGATATGTATTCTCGAATTATACACCGCGAAGAATATACATGTTACCTAAATACAGTACTGCGTTTCTGTTGCCTTTTACTGTTATGCATATGAATCATTAAGGATATAACTATTATTGTTCTAAAGACATTTGCATCACTAAGAATATACGTTACGTCGCATCCCAAAACTAACATTGTCATTTCCAAACTTTGAGAATTAAGAGCTTTCCCAGGGATTCCATAAACCCCACTAAGTTCTCATACCCAGGGGCATTTAGTTTCATAGCTACAGGATGAGGGCGTATTGGAATTTCAGGGGGATTATATTTCTGTGCGAATGAGGGCGCCCTGGAAGTCATTTCTTTAAGGCCTTCTGACCAAAAACTGCTCAAAAAAGACACGGCACATTCTAAAATACAGCCCAGATTGAGTCGGCTCATCCAGTAAAGAAAAAAGACACAACAAGAGGTATGTGCAACTTAAAATATTACGGACGTGAATTATGTTGAGAAAACATCTTGCAACGTTAGATGGACACCTCACTGGAAAACTCAGTTACCTAGTATGATTGCTGAAATGTAGCGAAATGCCATAAAGATATATTTTCATGCCGTAAAATCTACTTTCAGACGAATCCTCAGTTTGTTTAGCAGGGGCTACTTCGGGAATATTGACTGAAAGTGACCAGTAAAATGTATTCTCATTTGGCAAAATATATTCTCATTCGATAGAGTATGCATTTTCATTTCAAGCGATAAATACACCTTATTGAATGGTTTAGCATATGATACGAGCGGATATTTTGGGAGCTGGGTAGTATTTTTTCGAGCCCCGCCAAAGGGGCGAGCAAAAATGGGCGTTGTTTGATGCTGATAGCTCGAGAATGAGAGAACGAGACCTTATGATGTATCATATACTACCTATTCAAGGATTTTGAACCAAGACACCTCGTTGTTTTATTGAACGTGTTAGGGTAACTAAAGATGAATAGGAAAATAGGTGAAGAGAAGACCACATTACGTTCATCATATTCTTTTGTTTGTGTTAATGCTACCAAGGTCAAAAAAGGCTTTTAGAAATGGGAGACTATATTTGCGTTACTCATATTTCAAGGTCACGGAAGTGAAATCAAACGAAAAAAACCCACAGTGATTCAAGCAATCAATTTATAACAAAATGCTCATTCTATGTTTTTCCGTGTTAAAGATTATTAAACGATTATTAAAAAACTGTGTACGATGTTCTCAATGTATTTGTTTCTTGCCCAATTCTCGCTTTACGTTGACAATCTCCCCGTCGCCCCCCCCCCCCCACCCTCCCCCAGTAGCTGATTGATTTCAATAGTTTTAAAGTGGTAAGACTCAGATATACCACTTAAGTGATCTGAAGTGGATATAAGCACTACTTCTAAACTGAATGTGTCACAAAAGTTAATGACTATTCTGCATTTAAATTATAGAATGGCCATCGTGTAATTTGGATACAAAAAACCGATTAGAATAACAGTAGTAGATTCACTCGACTCATCCACTAAAGAGAAAAGACAACAACAAGAGGTATGTGCAACCTAAAATATTACGGATGTGAATTATGTCGAGAACAGAACTTGCAACGTTTGATTGAGACCACACTGTAAAAGCTCTGTCGCCTAGTATTGTTGCTGAAATGTAGCAAAAATCGATGAAGAATTTTTTTTTTCAATAGATTAAATATATAATACTTCATTGGGAGGGACGGCGTACTACATTTTCGCAGAAGTTGGTGATGTATCGGAAATCGAACGAGTGAACGCAGGGATTGAGATCTCTGATACAAGCAATAAGTGCCAAAATGCTGTGCAAGTACCAACCCATTGATGTACTTTGTTTATTTTATACATATTGAGATTCCTCTTTTTATTTCTTTATATTAGTTTAGCGTACAGTTCATTCAAAGTAAAAGTGAAAACACTGCTTTCACTTTCAAAAAAGTAGCTCTAAGTGAGTAAAAATTAGGTCAAGTCTACAGATTTTGAAACAAGCTCGTGAAAAATGGATCACTTCAAAATTTAAAAAAAAAACAGTTAGTGTTTAGCTTGTTGCTCTTTCCTTCCTTTTTTGGTTGCTTGCCTCGAGCCTGCAATGCTTTTTGAACGAGATGTTTAAACTCAAGGTCTTTCATTTTGTTCGTTCGATATTTACATGCAGGCTTTTAAGTGGTGGTTGAAGGTTGGAAAAAAATACTCTTAGATTCGTCTCCGTCTTTTCTTATGACAGTTATTATAAATTCACTCAAAAAATCATTCAGCTGCTTTGGCAGAATCTCTTCCAGTTTTCTCTCCTCATTTTTTTTTTTTCTTTCAAAAACGCCATTAAAATGGAAATAATGCGTCTTCAAAGACGCACTAAACGATTTAGTTCGTCCAGACGTATAATGCATCTGTCGCCCGTCCTTAGACAGGACGAATTAAGTGACGAACTAAAAGACGCATTAAATTAAATTGCCCAAAGTCCCCCAGACGTACTATACGTATCTAGTGTAAAAACGACCATTACCGCACGCTTGGACATATTACTCACAAGTGGTTTTTAACAACTGATTACTCGAGTGGGCCTTTTATATGTTTTGATCAATTTAAAACCGATAGAATTTTGAATAATTATCTCACACAAACAATGGACAACAATGTTACGCGTCGCTTGTTTTTCCTTTTTTGTTTGGCTTGGCTCGGTTTCAAACAGAAATGCCATTTATTTTATTTAACCCCACCGTCTTACGAATAGAAAAGTACGGAGCCCTGTTAGTGCCACCCGGGTGTGCGTATACTTTTTATTTACTTCTGGCGAGACTTTTTTACTTTGGGTATGACTCTTGTTTTTACTTGTGTCAGTGGTGCGACTTTTTTTTGCTGGCGCGACTTTTTTTATTTGGCGCGACTTTTTTTACTTGGCGCGACTTTTCTTAATTTGGCGCGACATTTTTTGTTTGGCCCGACTTTTTTATCTGGCCTGTCTTTTATGCCGGCGCCTGGGTACGGACCTTATGTATCCCTTATTATAGTGTAATAAATATTGTAAGCAATAATCCTATAAACCCTTGTATACCCCTATATACCCTTGTATACCTCTATATACCCTCAAGAGAGGATTAGGTGAGAGAACGGATCCCCCTGCTCCATCATAGTTTTTTAAAAATCTATTTTTAGTTTAAGTTCTCGTTCCCAGTGCCGCGCTTAACTAAAGTTTCTTTCCGTTATTACAACTGGCAAATCAGGGGCCTGTGTATGGGGGGGTGGGGGGGAGGGGGATCTGCTCGCTTACCTCATCCTCTTCATACCCTTGACTACCCTTGTAAACCCCTATATACCCTTGTAAACATTTGTATACCCTCGTATACTCCTATACTGCCTATATACCTTTGTGGACTCTTTATACTCTTGAATACCTTTGTATACCCGCATAAAACCTTGTATACTTTTGTGTGCCCTTGTATACCTTTAAGTGCATTTCTGGACATAAGTACCTATATATCCCTTACAAAAAGTTAAAAAGCGTTTGTAATTGTGTCGGGGTTTGTAGTAAAAGATGCTCTCTTGCTGGACCGATGTTTTTGATAGTGTCGCTAAGGTAGTTAGGTAATCCAGTGTGCCATACTGGGCATCCATATTCCATTATCGGACCGTCTAATAAAGCATCAAAAAACTGACATAATAACTTCGGTTTTGAAGCCTGACTTTCGGACAATTAGTAAGATACACAAGCTTTTGGATGCTTTCGTAGTTTTTTATCAATAACGCTCGAAACGTTGGCTTTCAAATTTCTCTATGGTGGTCAATATGAGATATCAACCCACTTGACAAACCCATTTCTGTACTACAGGACGAAACTAGGTGATGGAAAGTAGTGAAACTACCTCCTGTGGCGTAACGAGGTCAAGCTGCCAATTATATTGTAGAGGAGAACGAGATCTTAAGTGGAATGGCAGTTGCCAACTGCATAAATCACGCTTTTTCGGGGTATACTGAGGTATACAAGAGTACACACAGGTATACAAGGGTATAGAATGCAAGGGTATATAGAGTATACAAAGGTATATGGGCAGCATAGGAGTATAAAAGGGTATACAAGTGTTTACAAGGGTATATAGGGGTTTACAAGGGTAGTCAAGGGTATGAAGAGGATGAGGTAAGCGAGCAGATCCCCTTCCACCCCCCCCCCCCCCCCCATCAGGCCCCTGATTTGCCAGTTGTAATAACGGAAAGAAACTTTAGTTAAGCGCGGCACTGGGAACGAGAACTTAAACTAAAAATAGATTTTTAAAAAACTATGATGGAGCAGGGGGATCCGTTCTCTCACCTAATCCTCTCTTGAGGGTATATAGAGGTATACAAGGGTATATAGGGGTATACAAGGGTTTATAGGATTATTGCTTACAATATTTATTACACCATAATAAGGGATACATAAGGTCCGTACCCAGGTGCCGGAATAAAAGACACGCCAGATGAAAAAGTCGCGCCAAACAAAAAAAGTCGCGCCAAATAAAAAAAGTCGCGCCAAACAGAAAAAGTCGCGCCAAATAAAAAAAGTCGCGCCAAATTAAGAAAAGTCGCGCCAAGTAAAAAAAGTCGCGCTAAATAAAAAAAGTCGCGCCAGCTAAAAAAAAGTCGCGCCACTGACACAAATAAAAACAAGAGTCACGCCCAAAGTAAAAAAGTCTCGACAGAAAAAAATAAAAAGTATACGCACACTCGGGTGGCACTAACAGGGCTCCGTAGAAACGACCTGTGTTGTCTTTAAAATTCTCGACCAACGTGCAGACTACCCTGAAACCGATCGAGTAAAAGACTTAATCTAATGAATTGCTTTTACCGGTCGAGCGGTAAAAAAGGACAACAATGAAATAGAAGTAAGTGCTTCGCGCACCGCACTTTCACTTTGGCTACGCTTAGAAAGAAGAATGTTTTGTGGGAAAACATTTGGCTGCCGCACTCTGACCATTCCGAGTGTGACATCCAAAAAAAAAAAATAAGAAGAACGAGAATGTTCTTGCACACGACTTTGTTGACAAAACCCTTTGTGAAGAGCGTGTGCCGCCTTTCAATTAGGGTGCTATTGCCAGATTGCCACTTCACATTAGATCTTTTGATTGACAGTCACCGATTCATTAACGAGTGCAGTCGGAATTCCGTAATCTTTATCTATTCAATAATTATTCCGCGCATTGAAAAACTGGGCTCTGTAAGTACATGTCGCCCAAGACAATAGCATTCTGGGCGATGATACGTCAACTCAACAACCCATGCAACGGTGTTCAAATTACAACCGGCGTACTAACTTTGCGAGGGGGCGTGACTGTCAATGAAATTCGCACACCCTGATTGGCGGATAATTTGTAAAAAAAAAACTTTGTTAGGTGGCCACGGTAAGGAGCGTCGCACCGTAATAAGTAAGTAGACGCAAGGTCTCACTTGCGATGACTTGCGTTTCGTTTGGCCACGGCTTTTAAACGGCTAACCTGCTACGAGAAGCCAAAAGCCTGAGTAATACAGAAATTCGGGAATATATTCTCCCGTGATGCACCCCTTCGGACTTAAAAAAAATAGAATGAAAATGAAATAAAATCAATGAAGAAAAATGACTTGGGGATAACAAAAATTTTAAACTGAAACGGTGATGGCTAGCAACTGCACACCTGTCACCCACCCTGTGAACGAAAACAGTTGGTTTCATTTCAGTTTTTTATCGGTTTGATTTCTTTAACTCCTGCCTGCCTGAAAATAAAATAAAATAATCCGGCATGCGGCACGGAACATTCCAGTTACCTTGTTAAGTTTCTTCGATTACTCATTTTCATATCCTTCTATCATTCAATTCAAATGATCTCTTCCTGTAAAAAGTCATCTCTAAAATTGACATTGACGACATAATATCATTCTTAGGTATGAGGAAAATCATCGTTGTTACTTAAAGTGTATTTTTGTTTAGTTTTTAATGAAAACTCGAAGCATTCTGAAATCCTATCGTTGAAATAAAATTTGGTGGATCGCTGGTATTTGGTTACAGATAAGTTTCCATTTATTAGTTCATTAATTATTAAAATGTCTCAGGAAATCATTCAGCGAAAACTGAAAGCATACTCCTCGCTGTGTTTTTATTTTTGCCCCACGGTCGGTTTCATTCTCGCAATTATCTCTTACACCGTTAAAATTTTGAATTTCGTTTTTAATCTATAAGAACCAGAGGAACAATAATGCAGCTCCGGATATTGTATTTTGTCGTTTCTAATTCTTGTGACAGATAAGCAGATATTTAATTATTAAGCAATTTTGTGGCTTCCAAAGTTATGAGTGTCACGTTCTTGGTTGTAGTAGGTCTTAAGTCATAGGTCTCAGTTTTCTTGTCACCCGCAACGCAGCCAAAGTGAAAGTGCTCCGAAATTGAGGGTTTGCTTGTATTCAAAACCTAATGCTTGTCAACATAATATATATGTGCGAGCTTCTAATTAATTTTTCGAGATGATTAAATATTTAATTGGAAACAACTGCACGTATTCGTTTTACATTAAAAAAGCTTAAAAAGGAAAATGAAACATCACAGCAACGTCGCAAGCGAACTCAGGATAAAAGCTAGTTTACCTCCAAACAAGAATTATTGCTATTTTTATTCTTTTTTTAACGTTTGATGCAATGGATAACCGCGATTTGCTTAGCATACTTAATTGCCGGTGGCAGCAGAGTTTTTTAAAAAGCAAATAAAAAATTAATAAAGTTTAACTTAAAGTCATCTTGCTCACAATTTTGTACTTTTAACCTTGAAGAAGCCGCCCTACAGATAATTTGGAGTTTTACTGCCATAAGAATCAACCGCACCCAACAGGTTCTATTCAGTTTCACTTGCTTTACACTTCAGGATTCTTCATACCTGCACTGTTAGCTGATCACGACATCGAAAGCTCACTTTTTAACAAGTGAAAGAAAAGTGAAAAAAAACCTTTATTAATGTTGTAACACTACCAAGTGCTTCCCTTTAAATAAAGTGTTAATTTTGATTACTTACTTACTTAGTATCTCATTAATCATTTATTTAATTTAAGAAAATCGTACACCATCGGCTGAAGCTAATAAAAACTGATCTCCCTATATTATTGCAGAATAAACGTCGATGGTGTCAAAATGTCCTCTCAGATTGCACCAAGAGATTCTTGCATTATCAGTCTCTGTGACAATCCTTCATCGATTTCAGCCCAAACCGTGACAAACGAAAGGTCTTTAGAGGAAGCTGGTCAAAGGCAAAAAAATGCTAACGAGGAGAACCTAACAGCAATCGATGATCTGTACAGACCAGTTTTGAAAGTTATGAAGTTGTCGGGAGCTTACTTTGGAGCCACATCTCTCGCCAATGCGGTGAACTCCTCTCGTCCAAGATGTCATCTTTCCCAATTGTATTGTGCTATCGTTGCTGCGGGATTGTGGTTTGATTTTGTTATGCCTGTGGTCAGCGCTATTTTAGGGGGTAACATCTATCTTCATATCATGTTTATCAGTTGGTGTCTGCTTGTTGCACTTCTCGGGACGACGTGCTTAATTGTCCTTCCCTCAACTGCAACCAGAACGTCTCGTTTTGAAACCTTCATCCGGAAGGTAATCTCTCTCGACATTGAAAGACCTTATCTAGAAAAGGTCAAATCAAGGTTAAAGGTATATTTGATCATGTTTTCGATTCTCGCTATTGCTTCTGTCGGGGGTGCTTTTTTAACAGACCTCCTCTTGGAAATGAACATTGCCAACGCGTGGCCTTGGAAAAAGTGGTTTGTCTTCAGAATTACTTCCCTTATATTTCTCACTTGTAGTATTGGGGTTTGGTTTTTCCCGATTCCCTTGTTTTGCGCAACTTGTTTAATTCTCGAAGCATGTTTTGATGATTTGTACAATCTATTGTCACCTCAACATCCAAATTCTTCCCACTCCAATCTACTCAGCATAGAATCTCTGAGACAACAGCATCAGAATTTGTGTCAACTGGTGGAGGCTGCTGACAGCTTGTTTTCTCCTCTTCTCCTTGAGATTGTTGGGTTTTCTATTCCCGTGATGTGTTTCAATTTTTACCAAGTCGCTCATTCCCAGAACAAGAAAGACTTGGCTTTTGTCATCAGTGTTTTGTTCTGGCTTCTGAGTTCAGCAACAATCTTAACTGTTGTGTTGATAAACGGGTCAAAAGTCAGCGAAAAGGCAAGAATTTTAATTCAATCATCTTATATTTTCATGTTGTAAATGAAATTGTTCAGATACCACCAATTCATTTTGAGCCTTGAATTTACTGGATAGGTAGACAACTTAGCTCACTTACAATCAGAGGTTTGGTCTATTTTTCAAGTATGACTAATATTTTGGTCCACTGCATTTCTGAGGCAACTGCGAAAGACTTAATTATGACTAACAGTACAGTCGGAATTTAGATCAGGCTTGTTACAGTGCACTAGAAAGAAGCAGTCGAGATCGTCTTAGGGATTTCCGTTTGAGAAATGCAGAGACCGTGCGTCTTCCCCGACTCTCTCCTTCCCTGTAGGAAATTTGTTTTGCAAGGTTCATTATATGGTTTGCCAAAACGAATCAAAAGAAGACGTATAAGAACTCGTATTAAGTGACTTTTATTCAGTGAGTGCGATAATTCATATTACCTGCCAGTTGGCTTAATATCTTATAAAAGCAAAAAGAGAAAGTATTTTGGATGTGGGAATTTATTCAGTTAATGATAACAATAATGAAGAAAAAAAAAAGATTTAATACACAACAATTTTTTTTGTTTGTTTTCCTCCAGATCCACGCAGTTCAAAAGATTTTGCCAAAAATGCCAGCTGCAGCAGAAGAAGAAGGAAAGGTTGAGTTATTTTACTTGATGATACCCAAAATTTCCTCTATTAAATGTAGTCCGGTAGCAGAAGAAAGCAAGCCAGGGTTTATTCCTTTGGTGTTGTCCTTCTGTCAGCAAATTTCTTGTCACTGAAAGATAGAACAGATGCCTAACTATCCGTTTAACTAACTCAAAAGCAATTTTTTGAAGTACTGGATTACCTAATGACAATCGTTGCATTTGGTGTCGAATCGTATATAGTGGATATATAGGTCACTAGGCACTCAGGTACCGCCTGAACATTAATAGGTGATCTCCGAGTTCATGTCTGCCTCCTCTTCAAAGTGCGAAGTTTTTCTTATGAAAATTAGTTTAGAAATTAGTTTAGTAAAGTAGATCTAATTACCATCACAAAAACTTCGCACTTAGACTCACTTTGAAGAGGACGCAGTCATGAACTCGGAAATGGCCTATTTCGTACTCCCACTAAATAACTGATTTCTTCGTTTTTGGTTGAAAATGCTGCTCTCGGTGCAAGTGAAAAAAAAAGTGATCTGGTTTAAAAGGAAGATGTATAAGGGATTACAAATTGCAATTGAAAGTGCTAAAATTATTGTCAATTGTCACCCAAAGACTGAATTTAATATTCCATGTGCTCCTACCCATAGTACACTTGGAACTTATACTGAACATACGTCACATACACTACAATCTCTCCCTTCCTTTAAATGAACTATTCACTGTTCGTTTGTCACAAAATAGTACTGCTAAGAAATGTATCTAATGACACCCGCCTAGACTTGAAATATAAGTGGAAAAATATAAGTTTAAACGTCGTCAAAAAAAGTACAACTCGCAATAAGATAACTTCCAAACATATATAAAGAGAAGTCTCAGTCACATTTATAGTCCTTGAGACCATCAGGCACACGGCTAAACCTTGGTCTCAAAGAATAGTGATGACGCCAAGGTTCCTGCTTCTCGTCTGGACATTCGACCCGTTTGATTCAGCTTCCACTGCCTCCTGTTTATGCTAATGGGTCTCTGTTTCTTCTTGTCTTGTTCCTTTTTTTCCTTTTTATCAGCGGTTTTCGTTTTCGAACATAAGATTCCTTTTGGTCTTCTTACTCAACATTGTCTTCTTTCCGTTTCTTCTTTTCTTTTAATCTCCTTTTCATTTCAAATTTCCACTATATTTCCATCACCTTTCCTTGCTTCATCTTCAGTATTAGGTTTCTGATATTTTCCCTCCCCATTCTCCTCTTTTGCTCTCTTTCTTTCTCTCTTACTCCTCTTTCCTTCTTTACTCACATCCTTCTCGTCCGCAGTTCTCGTCTCCTGATCGATCTTCTTCCTCGTCATTATCCTCTTTTGTTTTCAGTTTGTTTTCTCTCTTTCTCTGCTTCGCTTCCGGGACGTAATCTCCCAGCCTCTACATCTTCTTTCGAGTTTCTCCTATCTTTCTTTGTTTTCTTTCCTCTTTTAAGCTTTTGGCCTCTCCTTTTTCTTCCTCAAAGTCAGTTTTTTTTCTCTTCCACTTTTCCCGCTTTTATTTTTTCTTTTAATATTCTTTTCTACTATCTTGTCTTCATTCATTTCTTCAACATTTTCAGGTTCTTCCTCTTTACCCTTTCCAACCAAAGGAACCATAGCTTCAGTCTGATAGAGGAAGTTGAGAAAAAGTTACAAGAGCTAGAGCAAATGGACATTATTGAGAAGGTGCAAGGTCCAACACCTTGGGTCAGTCCGATTGTTGTAGTCCCAAAACAATCTGGGGAGATTCGTTTGTGCGTAAATAGGCGCAGACCCAACTAGGCGATCATTAGAGAAAGACACCCTGTCCCAACGGTGGATGAGGTTCTCTAAGATATGACCCAAAGCAGCGTGTTTTCAAAGTTGGACCTTAAGTGGGGTTATCATCAGCTGGAGCTGAGTGAAGAAGCTCGAGGGATAACAACCTTTACAACACACGCTGGTCTGTACCGTTATAAGAGACTAATGTTTGGGGTAACATCTGCTGCTTGAACTATACCAACATACCATACAACATGTTCTTCACGGATGTGAAGGTGTACGTAGCATTTCTGATGATATCATTCTTCATTCTAAAGATGATCGCGAGCACGATGAGAAGCTTGAAAAGTTGCTGCAGAGAGTGCAACAAAGAGGTTTAACCTTAAATAAAGAGAGGTGCATGTTTAAAATACCCCAGTTAGAGTTCATTGGATACCTCCTATCTACACGCGGCATTGGCCGTACAGAATCAAAGGTTGAAGCAGTGGTCAAGGCAAGAGAACCGAAAATTGCAGAATATATTAAATTGAAAGCGATGGATAAAGAAGGTGAGAAAGGCAAAAGAAAAGACAAAAAGGTAAAAACAGACAGCGATCAAGCAGGAGAATGGCACTTTTCTAGTATGCTGTACTACTGGCTTAATATCACTGTCCACATGAATCTTAACTTGATATCTAATCACTCAACTTGCTAACCCCTTCAAAACATGCTTGATATTTATCATGTCTTGGGTACTTACAATATTAACGTGAAGTCCCAATCTGAGAACCTGCAACTCTGTAGCTGTCTTTCTGCCCAGTATTGGCCTGTCTTCATTGCAAATGACAATATTTAAATTCAGCAGCAATTTCCTTTCCGGCTACACTCACCACTGCCTCAAATTTTCCAAGAGTGTCTAATCGTTCCAACGATCCGTGAGGGTATAGTTTCTGGATGGATCTCTCAGGCTTGCACTTTTTACCTTTGGTCTTCAGCTCTTCCCATGTCTTCTGATCCACAATATTACAAGAAGATCCCGAGTCACTGAGTACACTTTTAATAACCACACCATCAACTTGCAAATCAATAGTTTCAGATCTGTTTCCTGTGCCTGATTTCTTGAATTCTATTGTAAAGGCATACTCATCCTCCTCACATTCCGTGTCGGTTTTTAGACAGTTAACTCCACCACGTTCGCTCTTTTTCTTTGTCTCGCTTTTCTGTTCTTGTTTACGCTTAGATGTCTTGCAAACGGAAGCAAAATGTCCCTTCATAAATCACTTCGCACAGGTCTTAGATCTTGCCGTACAAATTTGGTCACATCGGTAACACTTCGTCTGATCCCTTTTTTACAGTAGAGTCCTTTAACTCCTTGCCTTTGGTAGCGTTAACACTGACATTTCTATTTGTGTCGTCCTCAATTTGCCTCGCTTGTGCCTGTGAAAGTTTCAGGGATCGAGCAATCCTTTGTGTTTCCTCCAGAGTTAAAGCCTGGCCTTTTATTAGAGGTTTCCGACGAAGCTGCGTAGACTTGCATTTATCGATGATTTGATCCCGGATTTGATCCCGAACTACAAATTGATCTACTGTTTCGAGTTCCTCTTGCTTCATCTGGCGAAAATGTGACGCTAATATGGTATGTTTACTTGAGGTGTAAAATGTGCATCAAGTGTTCGCAGCGCAGCTTTATAGTCGTTGTCGGTTTCACCTGCGGGTGCACCAGGATCGGTCAGAGTCTCAAACACTTCTTGCACATCCTTACCTGCACAGTGCATGCAACAGTAACGCTTTCTTCCGAGTAGCTGCAGTACTTCCTCGACCATGGACATAAAATTGAATAGCTTTCTTCCATCGACGCCTTAGTGTTCCCACATTAGCTTGTGCTATCTCCTTTGCAATCGAACGGAGGTATTCCGCGAAGATCATCATTAATCGCCATAACTATCGCTCAAATCTCTTCAGGGCACTCATCAAACTGTTTCTATCCTCGATGGCAATTAAACGGATTTAACCCTTGAAACAACAGATTTAACTCGGATCCAACTACAACATGAACTGTTTATTCAATATTCCATGTGCTCTTACCCATAGTACACTTGGCACTTATACTGAAGATACGTCACATAAGCTACAGTAAGTAACCTTCTTTTTCGCTTTCAAAAAGGTTTAACTTAATCCTGACATACCTATTACGATCACCGGTACCTCTTCTAACGTGGAGACTCGGTGTAGTCTGGACGGCCAGGGATCTAAGTTGCATTCTTGTAACAAATACTGCGGTCGAGGTAGACACCGATATTAAAATTAAACAAGAAGTACATTAACACGATAATTAGAATCGAGATTTTTTAGTTGAATGAGTACAATCATTTGGTTTTATCAAACCTGCGCCATAAATATTAATGAATAACCATAAGAAATACATTCGAGCTGAATTTTCGAGCGTTCGGACCTATCAACCC
Organism: Montipora capricornis; assembly: GCF_036669925.1. Classification (NCBI taxonomy): domain Eukaryota; kingdom Metazoa; phylum Cnidaria; class Anthozoa; order Scleractinia; family Acroporidae; genus Montipora; species Montipora capricornis. The sequence goes on along the minus strand of NC_090888.1, from coordinate 19,664,929 downwards.
TTCGTTCTGAACAAAATCAGTTATTAGTTATTTTTCTTTAAGGTGCTGCTTCTTATGATGGACCTTCAAGGCGAACCAAGAGGCTTATCTATAGGAGGACTGTCTGTAATTACAAAATCGCTTTCTATATCGGTAAGTATAATTTTGCTGATGTGATCAGCTCCAAATCGCAGCACTCAGTTACATTCACTGCAGAGTCCCTATAGTCGATCAAGACAGTTCAAAGTTTTCGTTTAGGCCGGAGGCCAGACGTTTCGTCCAGTTGTTTACCATTTCACACCCGGTACTTTGACAAAATAAATTTGTAGATTTTTTGACTTCTTTTGTTTCATTTGTTGTTGATTTTTTTTTTCTTACCGTAGAGTTCCGATATAGTAGCGACCCTCGTTACTTTCGGAATTAGCAGCCTTTGGGGGTCGCTACTTTCGGGGGATCGTTACCTTCACGGGGTCGTTACCTTCGGGAGACAAAAATCGCTTACAAATGGAGCTGGCGCGAGCTTTTTTTCCGAAATAAAAAAGGAACACTGTAAAATAAAAAAAAAAGAACAGCATTTTATTTGCATTCCATATGTATGGATTGTGTTTCATAAAAAGAAGATAACAACGATAAATGCTGCAAAAACTATATAAAAAACGGTATATAGTTTTCAATTTCAATTTGAAGAAATGTTACTGCTGTTAATACGAAATTATACTTGTTTACTGTAGTTCTTACATCGCTACATCAGTGCACCTATGTCAAGGACGAATGGTGGCATAAGGCTTCCCGTTGTTGTAAATTAAAGTGCTTTATCGTGAACAATTTGTGACACGGCACGAACATATTAGTGTGCATTAAAATTCTGACTATTGATCGACAAATTAATGGTATACGGTACACCATTGAAAAAAACTTGGTCCCGCTACTTTCGGGGGAAGCGGTACGTTCGGGTTGTTGCTACTTTCGGTATTTACTAGCGGCCACTAAAAATTGACGTTAATTTCGGGAAAGGAAAGGAAAGGAAAGGAACTTTATTTAAGTGTCTAGTCGTTCTAGCGCTGGAGCGCTAATTGGGGACACTGTAAACTGAAATGAACAATGAAAGTAAATCAAGTCAAATGTTGGTTTTTGAGGAGAGGGGAAACCGGAGTACCCGGAGAAAACCTCTCGGTGCAGAGTAGAGAACCAACAAACTCAACCCACATATGACGCCGAGTCCGGGAATCGAACCCGGGCCACATTGGTGGGAGGCGAGTGCTCTCACCACTGTGCCATCCCTGCACCCCCAGGGGTGCAGTGCTCTCACCACTGTGCATCCCTGCACCCCCGAAAGTAATGGGGTCGTTACTTTCGGGGGATCGTTACTATCGGAACTTTGCGGTATGTCAGGAAGCCATGGGTTGAAGAAACACAAGACAGTCACGCTCAATAAGTCCTCTAAAATAAGTGGAATGATCGTTCTGTTGACATTTCATTCACGCGATAAGCTTAATTTTTTTTCTCCAAACTCAAGAATGTAGAGGTAAAGTAATTTATAGGGGATCCAGGCCTCCTTGATGGTTCACTTTCAATGCAAGGCACTTGCAATTGACCTTACAACGAGAAAAAAACTCTGTCTGGTACTCTCATTATCAAACCCTGTACTGCTCGTAGTCTAATCTCTCGCCGGTCTTTGTGGCAGGTCTGTGTTTATGGATATCTATATGTTTTTGGCAATAAACGAAAGCCACATATGCAAGACGTGTATAGCTTTTCTGAAATAAAATCCATTTCTCTTAAAGTTTTAAACAGGGCAATCCTTACGTTTCCTCGAGCAATCGCAGCTTACCGTATTTACTCGATAAAACGCCGCCCTCAGTTAAACGCCTCATGCAGATGGCAGGAAAACTACCAATGAACGCCGCCTTCGAATAAACGCCGCACACAATCAAATGAATGCGTCGTTTATTCGAGTATTGTAAGAAAGAAACAAGTACACGTTACAACTCGGTAATCTAAACAAGCCTTGGAAATTTATTTTTCCGTATGACAACGTTTTACTCTGCAACTGACCATTCTTTGCAGCTCTTTCATCAAGCTACTTTTTTCAAAACAATTTCAATGCATATGTGCAGTTCCATTGTCAAGGCTAAGAATTTTGGCGGTATAACAAGGCAGATCTCTCTCTGGAACTCTGAAGATGTTTCTCTTTTTAAGAATATTTACAAATGAACTACTGTAATTGTTGTCAGTGACACAAGAAATATGATTTTGAATAAACGCCGCATAGGTCACGCTCAAAATTAGTAAATCGAGCAAATAGGGTTAATTTTTTTTGTATAAGAGAAGGCCTGGCTTGTTTAAAACTATTTAGAAGCGTAATTGTTATGTTAAGACCTAACGGTTTAGGTTTTTGTTGTCCTTTGCAGATTGTTGGAGTGATCATTTCATACGTCGCTGTTATACTGTCTTTGCCAAGCTAACTTAAAAGTCCTTAAAAGTAAAGCGAAGATTCAGCGTTGACTAAAGGAGACCAAAGGCGGAGACAGGAAGTTGCTTTCAAATTATTTAACCACATTCTCTTTTGAAAGAAGCATTTGCAAAAATGAGGTTGGAAAAAATATATTATAATGAATCATATGTAAACCGTGTTGGATCATTGTACTTCATCTAGATGGTTGTTCTTTTTTTTTTTTATTCTTTTGTCTACCATTTTTTTATTAAGTACAATTACGTCAATATACGTAAAGTTCTCTACACTCTGTATTCAACGATACTTTTAGTAAAATGGCTATTTTATTATTCACTTATTTCTGCTTGACAAATGCGTTACAATACAGTGTGACAAAACCAGAAGTCTCTCTACAAAGAAAAGTTCTCTGAAGCCGGCAAATTATTCCTAAAATATACTTTCATTAAGACTTAAGCTTGTTGAATCAAACTCAGTGTTAATCATGGCTAGCGGTTATGCTTCTGGGCTCGTTTGCAAAACGTTGCCCAATAATTTAATAATATCCTAATAATAATAATAATAATAATATTAATATTAATATTAATATTAATAATAAATACGCCAACATGGCGGCCGTTTACAGCGTACATCTTTGATATTGGACATCCACGTTACGGTCAATTGACACCTGTTCAAACATCAGCTGACCAGTACAAGTCACCATAACCCTGGCCCGACTTTAGAGCTCATCGAGGTCAGCTGTACTGGTTTTCGATTGGATCGCAGGCTCAAGTCCGGTTAACTTACTGTAAGAATAAATAACCAGGGAGCTTTTAGGCTTGACTAAATCTATTAACATTAAACAAGTATTCGATGAGGGTGCTCTTTATATGAAGTGATAGATAACCAAACCTATAAATCAAAAGCGAAAAGTCGCCATGATGAATTCTTTTCCAAAATAAGCAACCTTGACCAGCCTTAAAGCAGCGTGACAAACAAGGCAAACGATTGTTATAAAGTAAAGAAAAGGAAAAGAAAGGAAAGTAATTTCTAGTCGTTCTAGCGCTGGAGCACTAAATGGGGACTCTATAAACTGAAATTAACAACTAACTCAAATCAAGTCAAATATACTTCTAACAGTTCCGCCTTACCGCAATATAAGATATCAATTCACTTTTCAGACATCTTGAATTTAGCTACCATATACCTGTAATTTACTATACTCTCTATTTCTGTTCAATAGTTTGTTTTATTTTGTAACTGTATACCTTTTTTTTCCTTTAAAATAAAATAAGACAAAAAGAAATTAAAAAAAAAAAAAAAAAAAAAATTGGGGAAACACCCTCTCCTTGAAAGGGATTGAAAATTTCACCAGAGTACAGCTGAATCAATTTGATTTGATTCCAGGGGGAGACCTTATTTTTAATATCAAATTACAATATTCAGTGGGGATCAGTGAAGAGGAAAATCACTGCTAATAGAGTAGTGGATGGGCTATTAGGCTTTGTAATATCAGATTTGCTTTAATAACTTTATTTCAATTGCCATTTTTAATCGTGTATTGTACCCCCTTGATGGTGCCAGAAAAACACAGAATTGTCATCTGCATGTCAATTGCTTTTGAATACTTTTTAAAAGTATTATGCTCTGTCTAAACTATTTCAGATATTAGGCTGAACAAGATTTGCATCGCCCAAAGTAGAGACAGATTTTTAAGCATCATGGATGCTATTGGGGGTGATGTTGTATCTGAAATAGTACTTCATTCACATGCACATGATTCAGGCAGTGAATAAACTTCTCTTAGAGGGTGTTTACATGAAAAAAAAAAACTAGCACCGGCGCGAGTTTCACACCGGGATGACTTCTTTTCCATGATGACGAGGAGAATTCGTATCGTGTTTACCTGAAGTCACACCACATATCGATGAAATACAAGCGTGAATCAGTATTGCAAAATAAGGCGTCTATCAGGAAAAGTATGCATGTGCTACCCGTCCAGCCCACCAAGGAGGCCGATTTCACACCGGAAAGAGTGGTCGTTGCTCGTTTACAAGATACCGTTGCGAGATTTCGCGCCGGAACGTAATTTTTGCTCCGGTGCAGCAAACGGGGTGAACTCGCGCTGGTGTGAGACTCTTTTCAGTGATATCATGTAAACAAATACAGAGCTAAAAGAGGGAACGGGAGTGAACTTGCACCAGTGCGAAAGTCGCCCCGGTATCATGTAAACTCCCCCTTAGTGTTAGTCAATCTAAACTTAAAAGTTCTTGCAAAATTCATTCTAAAGAACCATAGAAATTCAGATATGCATTGGATTGGACATTTTGCTACAATTTATAAGGTTCCCTCAGATGAGTTGAACAACAGCAACCAAATAGTGGCTAATATTACCAAAGACTTTAGTAATATATTAATGCTTGTTTTTGAGGAGAGGGGAAAACCAGAGTACCTGAAGAGAAACGTAAGAAAAAACTCAGAAAAATCCTTAGAAAAAACCAGAAAAAAAATTAGAAAAAGTTGATCGAACGATGTCGAACTTGGTTTAATGGCTTAAGAGCAAATGCACTTAACCTCCACACTTCTGAAACTACGGTTCACGTTGGCAATATGAAGCTAATGCTAACAATTCATTGAAAGTGAACCGAATAAAAAGGCTTGGTTACTAAGAATGCCATCGCTTGTTAACGAAAGGCAAGCGAGTGCTGTCACCACTGCGCCATCCCTGCACCCCTACTTCAATTATTGTTGGAGGTTTTGCCGAAAATCGCAGGTTTGAGCTGATCAAACCACGTTTCTAGGTCTTATCTGGCCAAGAAAAACCTAAACTCTCCCAAAAATTGCTTACAAGTGCATTCGTTGCAGATAAATGTACTGCAATCCAATACAAACTTATACGGCGTTTAGAGTTCTGACGAAATAAACAATGATGCCAAGAAAACTCGACAATGATGTCTGCCGTAAGCTTGAATGGCGACGTGATGTGTGATTATTGAAATATGCCATTCCAACACGAAATTGCGAACGTTTTCAGGCATGCATTAAGAAGGAGAACATTTCCTAAAGTCTAACCGTTGTAAATAAGTATTTTGTCTCTCGCTCTATTTCTCTCAGCTTTACGGTGCGATTTTCCACCAAGGAAAATTACCTTACATTACATACTTAATTGACCGCTTGCGATAGGGGCTTTTCAGGGCCAATGAAACAATCAACGAAACAACAGAACACAACTACAACTGTTAAGAATCCTAACTGGCCGGAGGCAAACCAGTTGGCTATTTACAAGTGCAGCTGGGAAGTTGCACCAGGGACTACCAGGAACAAATTCAGCGAGTGGTCAGAGCGGGTCTTGAACCCGGGATCTCCGGATCTCAAGGCAAGTGCCCTAACCACTGCCTCCAAATTGCCTGATACTCTCTTCCCCAGAGACTGTCCTGCCTCCCCACCTCCACCCCGACAGTATGGACTTAAAAGGGAACCTCCACTAAAACAAAACAACTTCAAGCCACAGAACATAATGTTTGCCATCTTGAATATTTGTGACGTGTCGTGTTGCCCTATTGTTCCAGAACAATAGCTCTTTGTGTCAGAACAATAGGGCAACCACGACACGTCACAGTTCTTCAAGATGGCGGCGCCAGAGAAATTTGAAAACCAAAATAAGTGTTTTTGAAATTCATTTTTTTCGGATACAAACGCTTTCATTGGAAAAAGTTTGATCAAGTTTAATTGTAAACATTATGTTCTGTGGTTTAAAGTTATTTTGTTGTTTTAGTGGAGGTTCCCTTTAAGATCTACCACGGCTACGGCGACGAAAACGTCAACTAAAAATATAACATTGCACAATTGTTACATCTCGTTTATACGGTGACGTAATACAATATGCGCGGATTGTCGTAAAACTAAATGTATACAAGCGGTTTCAGAGTAAAAATAGGGAATGAATGGCTCACAATTGTATCCTCACGTTGTCGCCAGAACTTCAAATTTGGTGTTTTCACGTGGTTGTTAAAAAGATGGGCTGAAATGCGTGCCACACCTGCAGCACGATTATTTTTCCTCGTTTAACCAATGATATTCTTGTTTTGTGGCGTTGTCGTAGTCGTACCCGTAGTCGTTTCTTAAGGTAGCTCAAACCAGTTTCAACACTTTTAAGAGACCTTATTATTAGAAGGATTGGCACTACAGCACTTTATCACGTAACAGCAATGTTATGGAACCATTTGAAACAAAATAATCAATTATTTTCAGTCATTTTTTGACGTAACAAGTTACCATGTCAACAGGAAAGCCTTGCAAAAACAACCCTAGTCGCTCATATCTGAAAAACGACCTTGGGGACCCCAATTTTTTTATTGCACAAAAGTAATCAGCAAGCCAAGATGAAACTCTGTGGAGCGGATTCAGCGCTACCTTAACTTTTCAATTATTTAAGGTGGCTTTAAATCCGCTACACAGAGTTTTTTTAAATTTTGGCATGCTGATTAAATTGCAGAAATAATAAATGGGGGTCATCGAGTTCGGTTTTGAAATATTGAGCAGCTAAAGCCAAAATATGGGGTGTTTTTGCAGGACTCTCCTGTTACCACGGTAACCTTTAACAAAAAATAACTGCATCTTGTTCAGCAATAATTAATTTTTGATTTGGTACCATAACATCGCTGTCAAGTGATAAAGTGTTGTAGTTTCAATCCTTCCAATAAGAAAGTGCCTTCAAAGTGTTGAAACTGGTGGTGGCTGACATAGTTTGCTAAAATCGACAGGTTTGCGAGATCCCGCGTATTTTTTCGCTCTCCCGCGTTTTAAAAAGCGGACTTTTTTATCACAACAGTGCGGAGTTTAGTTTACGTGTAAAGGGTTACCGTTCAAAGTTCCCTGATGGAAGATGAACATTACGAACTTTTACCAAGCTTAAGCGGAGAAGAAGTGTCCGATCAATCAAGAGAAACGATGCGATACAATAAAAAATTACTCAGGACTGTACTGGAGATTATTGGCCTTCAGTCGTTTTTGTACGGACCTCGCTGCTCTTTGCCCATATTGTTACGACCTCGGGCCAATACCCCCCAGTACGTCCCTCGCGCTCGGTTATTAAGAGGTTAATATTAATTATATTGAGATGAATGTTGGGAAGGACAAAGGTAGTGATCAAAAACATGGCAAAATTTAACAGGATTTTATGATTGTAGGAAATTAAACACTTCATTGTTTTGTATTCCAAACAGAAGAGTTTAGAAATTCCGTCTACCTTGGAAAATAATAAGCGTGTTAAAGGAATAAAACATTGTGTGATGTATTGATGCAGTAAACACATAGAAAATAATTTAAAGGAACCACTCCAGTTGTAGCTAAAGCCGACGGGAAACGCTAATTCATCGAAAGTAAGGGATTTTTTTAAAATTGCTTTTATTAAAATTGTTTCACAGGTGTTCCAAGAGGATATTGTTTGGTCAAAAGTTATTGCTTTTTGCTAACAAAAGATGACAGCTAGGGGTTGTTTGAGTATTAAAGGCATTTTTTGGTATACTTGATGAGTTTTCGTCGTCTTTTATCTTTCTGTTCAAAATTAAGGGGCAGTAATTAAATATTGCATGGTTATAAGAATATTAAAAAAGAAACAGCATCTGTGAGGTCTAACTGTAACACCATTGTACTATCGATATTGGATTATAACAAAGTTTAATTTAGAAGTCGTGGGATGAGTTTAGGCATGTCTTCTAGTGTGATGCCTGCAGAATTCTCTTCTCAAGAGGCTAAGGCAATGTCACCCGACACTAAAGCTGAAGCATCATTGGGCGCTAGCTGCATTGGTGAGTCGAAAGGACCGGAGCAGAATGTCAACGATGGGCTTCTTCGTGCTGCTGAAGACGTATATAGTCGTCTGTTGAAAATGATGAAATTTTTTGGAGCGTACTTCGGTGATACAAACTTTAGCCGTTTTTCTAGTGACTTTCCTGGTTCTACATCTAGCGAAAAACAGGGATACATCTTTGTGTTTTACAGTTGCTTGGTAGTTGCTGGTTTGTGGTTCAATTTTGCTGTACCATTGGTAAGCATGTTCCATGAAGGTCCCATGTATCTCCTTTTATTCTTTGATATGTGGTGTCTATTGGTAGCATTAAACGGAACGGTCTGTCTGGTTGTACTTCCACTGACGGCCACTAGACAGTCCCGCTTCGAAAAATTCATTTCCAACTTATGCTTATTCCACACTGGGAGTGTTAACTTATTCTTGATCAAGTTGTGTTTCTGAACATCGGTACGTTCAAGCCCTGGAATGTTTGGGGTGGCTTTAGAATAATATTTCTCCTGTTTCTGTTCATTGGCATTGCCTTTTGGTTGTTGCCGATGATATTTTATTGCATTACATGCTTAATACTCGAAGCATTATTTGATGATCTGCATATGAAGAAGTTATCATTGGACCTCACAGCGTTGAGAGGTGAACACTGCAAACTATGCAAGGTTGTTGAACTCGCCAACAGCCTGCTTTCACCTCTTCTCTTCATGGTTGTTGGGTTGTGCATTCCGTTCATCTGTTTTGCTCTTTATTATATTGTTCATCTACCCGAGGGTGAGGCCCTCGCGTTCATTATTTTTACTCTGACATGGCTTTTTGGCTCATCCGCTATGTTAGCTGTTGTCATGGTGTTCGGATCAAGGGTGAATGATAAGGTAAGAAAGTAGACAAGTGTGCCGTAAAAACTTTGAACATTGAACAAAAAAATCTCCATATACATCCTCAGGATACATGGTTCTAAACGTTCTCTAAATCTAATTCTAACGGGGTGATATTCTTCTCTTGAATTGCAAATGTCAGATTGCCAGATTAATTAAGGTAAGTAAACAACGCCCCCAACTTTCTCTTGAATTGAGAATGCCTGAAGGACAAAGGAATCTCTTTTGGGCAGAAATCGTTCCATCTTTAACTCCATCCAAAAGCAGCGAAGCTGCGCCAATTCTTCCGACATGCGGTCATCTGAGGCTTAAGATAAAGACAATTTCTTTCTTACTTTTTGTTTTTGTTTCAGGTCCATAGCATTCAAAGGTTCTCCAGCACATGGGCAAGTCCAACGTCGGACCACAAAAAGGTGCTGTTTGAGTGACCAAAATACAAACTTGAAATGCTATACTTGTGCGCGCTCTACTCTTGCACAACATCCATTGTCCACATCACCGGTTTATACTTGTTGAACCCCGTCATAAACATCGTATCTATTTTAGTTGCATCCTAGTCATGGATGAGAAAAAAAAGAAGTTCCCCAAATTGTTTTATTTTCTACCATCGCAAATATGGATGTTCATGCTCTACATTATGGACCTGCAAGCAGAAAACAGGGGTGTTTCGATCGGAGGTGTAACAGTGATAACAAAGTCGTTGTTGTTAACGGTATATCCCCAAACTAGTGACTCACATTTTGAAGTCATTTCTTTATGTTGACATTATTGGATCCATCAATTTACTTTTCATAATTTTAATATTTTTTCAGGTTGTTGGAGTTATTATTTCATACTTTGCTGTTATGTTGTCGCTTCCGAGCAATTAAAGGAGCCACGAAGCTGCTGATTGTACAATCGTAGTTCATGAAGACAGCAACCAATTTGGATTTCACAGTCGTCAATTTTATAAATGAATAATGATGATACATAGAAAAATACATGATTGACAAATAAAATGCATATCATTATAATACACAATACTTGATAGTAACGTTTGACAACAACAACAACAACAACAACAGCAACAACTTTCGAAGTGCGTACCTATTGTAATTAGCCCTAACCCAAGACACCCGAGTCTGGTGAGATCGCCGAATGACAGAATGTCATACTTTCGTTATGTAAAAAGAACCAGAACACTGAGAAATAAAATAGCCTGACCTGATTCGATTTTTTCCTCGTAATACAAGCAATCCCCCTTAAACAAGGATGAAGCCGCGTAAAGGCCAAAACGCGCCATTTTCCCATCACTGATTTTTGGGGAGGGGTGCTTTCAATTTTCCATTTAATGTGACCAAGATTGTGTTCAGAATACGCTGTTGAACTGCACTAGTGAAACGACCTTTTTTCGTGCTTTTGATTCCTTTAAGTGTACTGAACATGACGTCAGAAGATTGACAGCAAAATTTAAATTTCAACTATTGACAAAGTACAAGTCCCCAGTTTGATTGACCATGAAAAGTTTAAGTCAAACTGAATGCATATGAAAACAAACTTTTAAAGCTCAATCGATTATAACCGTTTAAATGTAAATTCCCGCCACTTGCCTTTTTTAGGAAACTGAAAATGCGACGCCTTTAATTTTGTTGTTTTAGTTTGGCTTTGGAAACTCTGAAAATGCTTTAAATACATACCACCCATGCAGACCTATTTTACTCGATCAGCTTGCCTGCCTTGTCGATGACTTTGAGGGTTAAGATCCCAACAGCGAACTCATCTGCTTTGTTCTCAGCCATTGTTAAGGCGATCAAAGAAGTCTTATTTTTAATGTGTTTTATTATTTCTTCTTTTCTTAGTGTTGTAATCTTGATATCAAATTGTGAACGGGTGACTATGTAAGGAAATGTAAGGATAAAATAGAAAAAGTAAGTACAAAGGGAAAAAGACAAACAAACAAAATATGATAAAAGAAAACGAAAACAAATTCATATTATCAAAAGAAAATATAAAATGAATTTATTCTGATAGTTAATGAGCTCGTGATATGGATTGGGTTACTAATGCCAACTATAGGTTAGGCTTTTAAAACTCGTGAAGATTAACCCTATAGGTTCGGATTAACTCCTGAACGTTGACATCACAGTTTTCAAGCCAGTTGGGGCACAAAATTTTGTTTATTTGTTTTTTTTTACTTAGTTTTTTCAAGGCAAGTCTAATTTGAATCAAAACCCGGTGATATAAACCCCCGTGGTCTACCTTTATTCTCAACACGTATTCATTAATATTGAAAAGACATTTGAATTCAGAGAAAGCCCATAGTCAATTTATTACACCTTTCAACCCACTGACGCTGCATATGAAGGAATAAAGATGCATCGCGACCCCGACCGCTTAGAAACTGACTTTCAAGAGACACCGAATTACGTACGGGAAGTACATAAAATGCCGTCTTTCATTTCAAACGATACCGTGGTCGACGTTGAAGTCGTTGCGAAAGCAGATCCAGGGGCCCCTTCTCAGCCTACAAAGGAAGAAATGGTGAGGGCATTGCAGCAAATTTACATCCCAATAATTAAATGTTTGAAGCTGTTCGGACTGTATTTTGGAGACACCTCGTTGGAAAAGCTTGAGGAAGTGGCTTCTGCGCAGCGCTATAGAACGATTTCGTTTTCTTTCTTGCAGTGTATTGTGAGTGTGACATGTCTTTGGCTCAATGTCGTCATGGTTTTCGTCAGCCTCTGTTTCGAAGGGATCGAAAACGCTATCGTTCTCTTTATATCACTTACCAATCTCATATGGGGGCTCCAAACTGCTATCAGTGCAACTGTTTGCCTTGCCGTCCTTCCGTTAACAGAAGGAAAGCCATCACGTTTTAAAAAGTTCCTTCAAAACTTGATGGAGTTAAAGATTGATTTGGGAAAATTAAAGTCACGTTCAATCAAAAGTCTAATTGCAGCTTGTGCAGTCTGGATGATGTCGGTAACATCGAACATATTTACATTACTGTTTGTTCGGGGAATTTATGTTGGAACGTTTCAGCCTTGGAAGAACTGGTACGGATTTACAGTGTTCAACATCATAACCATCCTTACCTTTTTATTTGGAGCCTGGCTTCTTCCCGTGGCCTTCATCTGCTTTACCTGCTCAGTGGTCGAGCACTTGTTTGAAGAATTCTCTAAAAGAGTATTATCTAGCGACGCTCAAGCTTGGCAACTTGATTTGGCGGCGCTGAAAGAAGAACATCGGAGACTTTGTGGCATTTCTGAACTCGCAAGCAAAATGTTATCACCTCTTTTTCTTGTTCAAGTGGCCGCTCACATCCCGTTAACCTGCTTTTGTTTCTACATTTCTGTACATCCTCCTGATTTGATGAATACTGAGCCTTATTTGGATGAAGTGTATTACATGACCGGAACTCTGTATTGGCTTTTACTATCAGCAGTGACTGTGGCTGTGATCCTGGTGTTTGGATCAAGGGTAAACGCAAAGGTAAGCAGCGATGTAGCAGCTTTGGGGAGGTTCAATGTTATTGGCTTCCTATCCAAAACGAAAAAAAAGCGAACCAACAGAAAAAACAATTTGACTTAAGAAACAACTAAAGTTCCTACCATGCCAACTATTACCCAGTTTATGACAACTGCTACAATGCTTAAGATTAGTGGACTGGTGTATGTATATTTGCGAAAAGATGATTGACATTGTTTTGTTTATTTTGTTATGTTACGTGTGTACATAAGAGGAGTAAATCATGGTGGAAGATTCGGAAAGCTAGATTTAAGTCGTTTAGGGGCGGGCGGGCATTTTTAACAAGCTGAGCGGAGTTGTGACAAATCTTTGGAACACAGGCGAGAACGTCATTTTCGGTAAACTAGTCTCTTTGTACTTTATAACTGACAAATGCACCCTTCTGAAGTAGGCAATGTGACAGACAAAAAAATGGGCAGGGCAAGCCTTGCGAAGGTTATAATTATAAACTAAAGAGAAAAATTACTTTGACGCTAAAACTAAGGTCAAAGTGGTTAGACAAGCAAACAACGTGATTGGTTTTACCTTTTAGGTCCTTTAATCAAGCTATATAGGATTTTGCTAAACCGTTCGCGTTTTGAAACCAAACCTAAAGAAATATTTTATGTAACTGGGAATGGATAGTAAATTTCAGATTTCTTTCACAGATTCATAGTTTTCAAACAATCTTGGAGAATACCAACGTTTCTGATCAGGATCAAGTGAAGGTGAGAATCTAGTGGTTTACCAAAGCTTCCTATAGATACAAGCAAGACAGAAATGGCAAGGCATGATCGTCATGTCTGGAACTTATTCAGTTCTTTGATGGATCTCACCGCATTTTTTCCAATTACACTCATTGCCATAAAACCCCTGTTTTACAATGTATACTGGAAGAAATTTCAGGTTGTAGTTTGAAAAAAAAAACAACAACAACAACAACTTAAGAAAAACAAAATCCGCTCATCGGATAAAAACGAAAAACACTGATGAAAACACATTCATCGAAAAGTCGGGTGTCGCTTAAATTGGGTCGGTGCACAGGTATTTCGGGGACACAATTAAGATGCGGCAATGGCATCATGAGGCAAGTATTTTGGAGTTTTCAGCACTGGATGCCATTTTAGGTCAAAAACCGGACTTCCGAATGCCATTAATCGCTCTTTTGAGTGAGGCCAAAGTGTGCCACAACTTATATTATTTACTGTTATTTTATTAACGATAAAAATCGGAAAAAAGGAAATGTTAACTTTACTGTTTTACACTGACAGTTGCTGGCATTTATGTTTTATCTCAATGCGGAACCAAAGGGCCTATCCATTGGAGGACTGGTCGTGATCACCAAAAATCTTTGCTTAACGGTTTGTATATATTAACTGATTCCTATGCATGCATGATGACAATGTTGACGGAACAAGTATCGCTTATCTGAAAGTCTCCAATAAAGCGGCAATGAATCGTGGCTTTACCTTTTGCGGTAAGTTGTAAGTTAAGGAAAGCGACGTGGTCCATATTGGTAAAAAAAAAAACAAGCAAGTTCATACAGCTGTTTTCGTCCGTCACCAAGTTTCTCTGCTCACGAGTACATAAACTGAAAACAGAATTAAATTTCCAACAAATTGCACCTCGTCATTAGTGTTCTTCAAGGACCACGCTCAAGGCTTGTTCTTTGTGCTCACAAAATTAAGAAGAGCAAAAATGTTTCGTACTGGCTGATTATCTTTGATATTCTCTCTATCTTACCATAAATTTCCATAGCTTTTTCCGGTGTTCATTTGACTGTTTTGCCATGAAAGTATTCGATGGGGCCGGACTTCAATGCGACAGCTGACTGGCACTAGACTTAGTTTCATACAATGGCCTCGCTACGCTCGTACGATCGATTCTCTATTTTAGAACTGAGTAGCATGTAGTAGATGGATAAATAACTTCGTCCAGGTTCGATTCCTATTAGGATTGTTTGATTTTATTTTCCGAAGTCATTTCCCCGGGTCATTATTGAAAAATACAAGCGATACACCACAGTCTTTAATCTTTATCGCGTTAAACATTTATTATCTCCTTTAGTGCATTTACAAGAAACCCTAATTTAACTATGTAGCCTTAGACCTTTCAATAACAATTATATACATCCACCAGAGATAAACTCAACAACTCTTGAACTGTATTTTGTTCAGGAGTGGTAATACTAGTAATAGGACAGATTGCTCTAATCTTTGGCATCTATTTGTCTGCAGATTGCTGGAGTCATCGTGTCCTATTATACAGTTATGCTTTCACTGCCAAGCTGAAGAATAAAAGCTGAACCGTTAAGAAAATGGATTTTTGTATTACTAAACTTTCTAATGTTTTAGTGGTAGTGAGGTTTCACGGAAATGATCCTCTTAGTAAAGAAATTTGGAAGTTTTGATGGGACCATTTTAACTTCAGCACGATGGCACAGTAGGTTAGTGTGCAGCCTTGGTGCGAGAGGTCCTTTCAGTGTAGCTTAAGTCGGTTGAAATACCCGTAAAACGGAGTACGGATGGAGAGTGGGGAGTAAAATGAGCGCGCACCGTCGACCTCAGGTTTGTCAGTTGAATTCCAGTTACGAGTTATCGACGTTAAGTAAGGTCAGGGATAGCTGCGGCTTATGTAAACAGCATTGGATTGATGAGAGTGTTCAACTCTTTTGGAGGTGCAGCAATGATGATAAAATAAACATAGCTCCCCTCACATATAGTGCCTCACTCTTTTCACTAAGGTAGAGTTTGTGGAAGAGGCAAATTTTCTAAGGAATGGTGCGTATTTTCACCAAAGAATAGAATTTCGGCCAGAAAAGTTCCTTTAGGTACTGCTCGCTTGAAAAATATATATTTGAGAGGAAAGAAATCGCTCCAATAATGACATCAAAAGCAAAAATATTCGTTCCGTTTTTTGAGTAGGAATAGTCAGTTTACTCCTCGCAAAAATTCATTGTGAAAGCAATAGTAAAACAGATACCTCGTTTCACAGATAAAGGAAATGACTAATTGTAAAATAATGTGTTAACAGACTGACTGTGTCCCCTTTTAAAATACTTGAAAGGGTGGGTGTTTTTGAAAGCTTATGCCAAAATAAAATATCAAAAGAAATTGCATTTTGAACCTTGCTCTTGTTTCTAAAAAAGGTAATAAATGCTTGTATAATTATAGCTAGTCTGTAAGGAAAAAGTCCACTTTTGTTTTTCAGATAACATTTTCTGTGACCGTATATGAAATAACAAGGAAAAAAATTGAATCGCCTCACGTAGCTATTTTTGTCCTGTTTTCCGAGGCCTCCATAGGTGTTTGAAATATTTGCATTCGATCCCACTCGACTCCAAAAGTCTCTGTTGTCAAACGTAGCAATGAATATTTAACAATTATTCCATGAGCGCGCGTTGGATATGAGGTGGTAAATAGCCAACAAGGCGCGTTGCGACCAGTCCCGTATCAAATAAGCGCGAACGGAATAACTGTTTTATTAAAATTTCCTACATTTCTGAAATGTTCTACTTACACAACGGCATGCAGGAGGTTGTCTCCATTTTTACAAAACGACCGACGACATAAGGTCATTACGGTATATGAGCTGATAACCGAGATTGAGTGAGCCAATAAGGAAGCTAGAAATGCACTGTCCGAAATTGAAAATTTAATGATGTGTATTATTATATTAAGTATGCATTATTTATTACATTGGCGGCGACCGCGAAATTCAAATGGTTAATGTTTTCATAAGCTGGTAAAATCAGCAGCTTCTTGGTTTCTTTATTTGCTCGGTAGGGACAACATAACAGCAAAGTATGAAATAATGACTCCAACGACCTGAAAAAAGGAAGAAAAAGTAGATAGGTGCACCCAACAATTTGAAAGTAAATGTTACCAAATGAATTTATAACAATATGAATCCTATGAGAGGATGCCTCTCTTGATGAATCTTAAATTTAACAACTTACCGTTAAAAATAACGACTTTGTTATCACAGTTAAACCTCCGATTGAAAGACCCTTGTTTTCCGCTTGCAGGTCCATGGTATACATCATAAACATCAGTAACTGTGATGGTAAAAACAAAGCAAGAATTTAATGAATGTTTGTTTTTGAACTGGATACAAATATTTATATCAAATAGACACCATCATAGGGCGGGGTTGATCACGAATAAACCGATTTAGGATGTTTTGCAGGAGTAGAGGGTGTCCAAGTATGACATTTCATAGTTTGTATTTTGATCGCTCAAATAGTACCTTTTTCTGGTCCGATGTTGTACTTGCCCATGTGCTGGAGAACCTTTGAATGCTATGGACCTGAAACAAAAACTAAACGTGAGAAAACAAGTTGACCTTATGACCATGTCGGAGGATGTGGGGCATAAAATTTGCTTTGAGGTCTGTGTTCGATGACAGTGTGCAATAGAAAAAGTGCTGACATTACAATGCTTAGCAACGTTTAGATGGAGTTTGAGGCTGCGGTTGCAGTGATTTCTTCCCAAAAGAGATGCCTTGTTTCCCTGATGTCCTTATTCTCTAAGCATCAGATGATCATGACGAACGACGTGGTGCACTGAAAAAAGTTTGTTGGCGGTGAATGTTGGACAACATTATTGGTACTCTCAGCAGTGCATTCAATATCCTTCCCTGGAATTTTGATTCTCAATTGCAATGCTTCACTGCATTTAGATGGAGTTAAAGATTTAATAACTTTTGTCAAGAAGAGATTCCCTCTTCTTTGTCGGGGGAACTTATATAAGGCATTTTCAGTTCAAGAGAAGAATAAATTGTGTATAGAGTGAGGTTTTGAGCCTTGTTTCGTGAGTATGGTTGTGGGTATTCTTAATTTCCTACTGTTAATTAATAAAGATAAATCTGCCATCTTGAATTCAAGAGAAGAACACCACCGTATGAAGTCGACGCAGAGAGTATTTAGAACCTTGTATTCTGAACATAGTAAATGTGGACTTTTTTTCTAATGTCTTACCTTATCATTCACCTTTGATCCGAAAACCATGACAACAGCCAAGAGGGCTGATGAGCTAAAAAGCCATATCAGCGTATTAAGTAGGAACACGAGGGGCCTTTCACTCTCTGGTAAGTTAACAATGTGATAAAGAGCAAAACAGATGAACGGAATGCACAACCCAACAACCATGAAGAGGAGAGGTGAAAGTAGGCTGTCGGCGAGTTCAACAACCCTGCATAGTTTGTGGTGTTCATCCCTCAACTCTGAGAGGTCTAATGATAACTTTCTCATGTGCAGATCATCAAATAATGCCTCGAGTATTAAGCATGTAATGCAGTAAAATACTATTGGTAACAGCCAAAACGCAATGCCAATGAACAGAAACAGGTTATTTATTATTCTAAAGCCAATCCAGACATTCCAGGGCTTGAAAGTACCGGCGTTCATGAACACAACTTGATCTAGAATGATAATACCTGCTACACCAACTACCACGATAAAGAAACAGAATATGATCAAATATGTCCGCGTCTTCGACTTCACATTTTGCAAGTTAACACTCCCCGTGTGGATTAAGCGTAAGTTGGAAATGAATTTTTCGAAACGGGACTTTCTTGTGGCTGTCAGAGGAAGTACAATCAAACAGACCGTTCCGTTTAATGCTGCCAATAGACACCACATATCAAAGAATAAAAAGAGATACATGGGACCTTCATGGAACATACTCGCCAAAGGTATAGCAAAATTGAACCACAAACCAGCAACTACCAAGCAACTGTAAAACGCAAAAACGTAGCCCTGTTTTTTGCTAGATGTAGACTGACCAGGAAAGTCACTAGAAAAGCGGCTGAAGTTTGTATCACCAAAGTAAGCTCCAAACAATTTCATAATTTTCAACAGAAGACTATATACGTCTTCAGTAGTACGAAGAAGCTCATCGTTGCCATTCTGCTCCGATCGCTTGGACTCAACAATGCATCCAACGCCCAATGATGCGTGGTCTTCAGTTTCGTCTGGCATTGCCTTAGCCTTTTGAAAAACGAATTCTAGAGGCATCACTTGAGAAGACATGGCTACTTATCCTTCAACCTCTAAATTAAGCTATCTCCCGATCCAAAAGAGAACACACTGACTCAAATTTTAATAATCTTCTCTAAATTAGTCTCTCTTGCTATTAATTTTTAATGTGGTAATAAATGAGCTGGGTTGTTTTTCTTTGGGTATGTAATATTTCATACATACAATCCGCACTCAATACACTATATCATTTCTATTTTTTAACCGATCTCTGTGCTACAATATAAAAAAAATCCAAAATCGATAACAACAATGAAGTGCATCCAGTCTTATTCCAATGGGTTCAAAGTCCCTCTACAATCGTAGAGGTAGAGCATTCGAATTTTCAAAAGTCATATTTGAAAAATTAAGAAATCTCGATCAGGGTTATTTTTCAACGTGCCTTTTTGATTGGTGCTAGTGGGGTGCATCCGTCAGTTTGAAATTATTCTTCAAACGAATGTCAATTCACAGAAACAACTCCTATGATCTTCAATAACATGGGAAAGCACAGCTGCTGTTTTCAGTAATTATTCTTTATTTTTTTTCTTTTCATATTTTATTAACATACAATATTTCACCCCGGCTTTGAACAGAAAGGCACGAGGAGACGAACACTAATCACAAAAATTAGAAAGATTCCCTGGCCCTCCATTTCTTGTTAAGAAAAAAATGTTTGATTTGACAATATCCTCTTAGAACACCAGTGAAACAATTTTGTTAAAATCAATCCTGAAAAGATCCCCTAATTTCTAATGAGTTAACGTTTCTCTCACTTATTAAAGTTTTATTTACTAGGCCTTTGAAGATGCTTATTATTTCATTTTACAAGGTAGAGTTTCGTAACTCCACTGTTTGGAATAGAAAGCATTTGAATAGTTAATTTTCCTGTTATAACAACTAAAAAGGACGTCTGCTGATTTTGGCATATTTTTCATCACTGTCTTTGCCAGTTACCAACTTTCATCTTATTAATTTATTTAATTAATCATCGCATACCGTTTGAGGTAATACGAGTTCAAGAAAGATTACTTCAGTTACAAATTCAGTGGTCGAGTTCATGCAAGAACGTTTTTATAAGATGTAGTCTATAATTGTAATGATGGAATTATAATACTGCCCGGAAAAACTGGGTGCTTGGGTTGTTTTTTCGTTTTCTTTTTCTTTTTTAATTCATTAAACTGGTAAACCTGAGACAAAAGCTGAAACCTTACTGCACTAACTTTATTTCTTTCACAAATTAAATGAAAATGTGACAAAAGGGTAAAAAAAACCCTCCAATATCTGTTTTGAAAGTTATTTGAATCATTTCGATCGAGTAGCAATTTACAACCCTTATATTTTCATTTTGACTTGAGTACTGCTGTTGTCTCAGGGGCCGTGAAGAGGGAGGGCCTGGGGGACTATATATATATATATCCCCCCCCCCCCCTTGCACTTTTTTTCTTTTTTTCTACGGTGTTGTTTTCTCCTAAACGTTTTCCCCCTCCCCTCACACTTCCGTGAACAATACCAAAACCTAGCCCCCTACTATCAAAAGTACTCTGCGGCCCCTGTGACAGTTTTCACAACAATTTTGTTTGAAAAATTAGAAAATCATTTCAAACTCCTGTCTTCACATTCCTGTCGACTTTGTCTCTCTATGTGCGTAGTTCCGTTTTATTTAACAGATTCAGAATGCGAAACCGAATGGTATGTTAGGTCTTTGCAATTTAAGCTTTTCATTGAGAGATCAAATTCCGAAAATGGCATGTTTTGACAACCTTTGAAACACGCGAGAGGCTTATTAACAATTTATTATACTTGTTAATCCCAGTCAACAAATTAAAGTTTATGTAGATTCAATCTTTTGAAGACTTCGATCTACGACCGTGAAAGTTTCGAGTTGCGTTCGTTCAACGCCCGTTTGGAAAAAGCAGTACAGAAGCTGGCGACATTAAAAACGAGTTTCTGGAATATAAAATAACTTGATACCGCTTCCAGGGTTCAATGCGTGAGTATAAAGATCGGTGGGAAAATTCATCAACGGGTTACCGTTATTAGAGGCACTGTTAAAGTTTATTGTCTACGAAATCAAAGCAAAGAATTTGTGCGTAAATACAAGGACGTGGTCTGGGTCACCTCACTTGATAGATTTGTGGTATTCAGTTGATTAATTTTGATTATACATAGTTGATCAGTAGTAATTGCAAATGACTGCATGCGCTTCAATGAATATTAAAACACCGTATAGTATTTAAATTAAAACGGCTAACGTTTCTGAATGTGAATGATCAAAAATCATGACCTTGAACGCTGACCATTTGTGCGGATCATACCCATATCAAACTTTGTTGAGTACCTCCCCCTTCCCCCCTCTCCCTCCCCCTCCGGGATTCTAATCCAACAGGAAGGCGAACAGCTCTGGATTGAAAAAGCAAAAACTGGTTCTTTTAATGATGATGATGCTTCACGATGAAGAGTAGAGTAGAGGAGAGGGTTATCTCTGTAGAGGTATATTACTAGTCTTGTATTTGTGATACTCCATGAAGTTTCTTCGCTTCGCTTTTTTTATTGTCAATTATCTGCACAGAATCTTGCTCTACGCCTTCGGCCGCCATTTTGAAAGTGAGTTCGCAATGAGTTGTGGATGAGAAAAATAAGCCAATTTGATTGGCCAATTGAAGACACGTCATTTCATGGCAAGCAAATTTCAGTACACACCAGGGAGCTTGCTCCTGAAACAGACTCGTGCAACAGATTTGCCCCTGGAGCTTGCTCTCTCATATCAAACCAGTTTGATATGAAGGAGCAAAACTCGGGAGCAAAAGTTTTGTTGCGCAACATAATGTTTCGGTTTATAGAGTCATCCAAAACACAAGCAAAGAGTCACTTGAATCGCGATAAAGAACATTGCATGCAATAGTTTGGTTGTTCAGTTTTAGAAGAATCATAATGCATATTGCAGTTTTGGATATGAAGATTTCCCGCCTCTCAGACATAAAGCTTACCTTAATAATTAAGTTGAAAGTTTTGATGTCTTGATGTACAATGCAGATCGCTATCGAGAGAATGATGCAGCTCTTTTCTGAGTCTACAATTATAACGAAGTTAATTGAAGTGAATATCATGCACAACTTTACCCTCGTAAAGTAATAATTAAATTGTTGTGCACATGAGCTTCGTTTTGATTTAGAATTCAATAGTCAGTTACTAAAACAGAGTCAAAAGGAAAACGTTGTTATAGCGATTTCCGAATGACTTTGAAAAACAGTTTCGGTAAGTGTTCAGCCAGTGGATAAAAAGATCAAAACGTGGCCTCTTCGTTTTCCCGCCAAAGCAAACCCTAGTAAGGGGAAGGCATTGTTCAATTGGGCAATCATGTTGCAGTATGACGTCAAAGCGTAGTATCGGTTGATTTTTAGAACGTTCTTGGGCATGAAGTTTTTTCACCTGAGCGTTCGCTCAACCAACCAAAAGCCGCGCACGTTTGTATCCCTTCGATAAACCAATAAAATCGTTCTATTTCAGTTCGTTTGTTGTTTCTGTTTTGTTCGCGCGTTTTCATTTCAAGGTCATACGAAAATCGCTCTATATAATCGAATGACGTTTTGGTGTTATCGTGACGCAGTTTTCAAGTTCCAAAAGTGTCTGGACAATTGAACTGTCAGAATTTTTTTTTCTCGAGCGCTAATTGGTCGAAACTGTAGTCGATAAGAGTACAGAAGATGGAAACGACTTCATGGTGTTGCGATTTGGTTTCTTTTTCTCGCGCGCGCGAATTCAGCGACCAAGAAAAAACAACGCAGAAATGGACGTCAAAAGCTTTTAGTGTTTAATACTGTTAAAATATTCCATATCGATCATAGAAATGACGTCAAAATGTTCAAAACTTCGCAGTGAAATCACTTGAGTTTTGAACATAATACACCAATATGTAGAGAAAAGTGACCTGCTGTTCATATTAGGGGTACTTCATCCCTTACCCATTTTCCCCACAAAAATTCTGGTCTAGTTACCTGCTTTTATCTAAGGGGCTATGGGTTGAGACATGCAAAGTTGTGCAAATAGTTTTGCTCGAGTAGAGTCCGATTTGGCCTTAATTAACAGTGTCTGAGTTCCCCAATTGGCAACATTTCAAGCACAAAATAATGGGACTTGCTTTTGCACTTCTTAATGACAGAAAAGTGATTGCCTAGGTCTTTTGGACAATGTAGTGTTTTTCCTTACGTTGTTTACCAACAAAGGAGACTATAAATTGCATCGCACTGTTGGTTTACAAGAAGGGGGATTTATCTCTTGGACCTTGAGCTTCACCTGAATTTTCCTTTTAGCGAAATCTGGTTGGATGCCTGTGCGGATCTTGCGGCAAGGGCCTTTTTACTGGTTACGAGCTAAGTCCACCAAAACGTAACCTTTAAAGGGCAGAACTATTCGACCTCCAGGGCTATCTGAAGGAGCAGACATCGGTAGCTGGTCTTCGGCCTTTCAAGCAACAAAATAGCTGATGCTAGTGTCAATAGGATGCTGCGGATATTTAAGTCAAGAGAGAATTCGTCTCAATCGGTCACCTTCTTCGGAAATCTACGACCAAAAGGACGATGTAAAGCAATACGCGCGATCGAGCGTGGTTTTCGGCTGAGCCGTCGTGTATGGCGCAATCGACGTGGCAGAAGTCCCGTGTTCGTAGGTTTTAGGTAGACCTTAGTCTCGACTTTAGACGCTATTTTCAGAAGCTGCATACCGAGGGAAGGAAGTACACAGTTGTCTCTGTTTCCACCGTGAATTTAATTGAAAAGTGGCAGTTAAACCTCTAACAATCCTTTGGTAAATTTGCACAGCTTCGCTTTTAAAGAGGGAACGCATTCCAAGGTAAAATGTGGTTTTCCAATTTTTTTTATTTTCCGTCAACTACGCGGCTGTCTCTCTGAGCCTAATTAGAATCTGTATTCATTGATTATCTTATGTTCCCAACAACAACCACTGGCTCAGTATAAAATAGCCTGATTAAGCCATCCCGATTTGACCCTCGGACATACACGCAAATTCATACCCCCACCGGGATACAAGGGAGGGGGGAGGGGGCGGATGGACCCCTTCCCGGAGTTCTTTATATGTCGTAGGATTTTGAAACGACTTTACCTTTAGTGGAAAGCCTTTGATCTTCTTAACAAGATGCGGTACATTTTTGGGGTGGTGGCGCTACTGGAGGTCTGTGACGTCACCAACAATGGTCGCCACCTTGGCCGCCATCTTGGATTTTACCAAGAAATAGAAATCAGGTTAAAACCTCCACAAATGGTAATTTCTTCTGCTTTATAAATACATGAAAAAAAAACACACATGAGCAAGCACTTTCCATGATTTTAGTCGTAAGATTAACTTTTATTGTTGAAAGAAGTTGGAAAACACTTATTTGTACCCACAATTGGCTTGACCGCCGTGATTCATGCTACTTATTTACGTCATAGCTCGTAACCATAAAAACTGATTATCACTAAACTTGTCTCAAAACGTGTGCGAGGGATGAACGAACAGCTACTGAAAAAGTTAAGTACTAATCTTACATCCTCTAGGGGACATCCGTCCGAGGTTTAACAGTCAGTGTGATACGTGAAATGTGCACCGATCACGAAGAATGCAGAAATTATACATCTTGAGTCTTACTGAAGCGGTATCTCGTGATTCAATCTTCCAAAAACTCGTTTCTCAATGTTTTCAGCTTCCGTGTGGTCTTTTTTAAACAACAGTTGAATAAAAGCAATACGAAACTGTTTAATTCTTACACAGAAAATAATTGGGTTCAACAACGAGTTGAGAACTGCTGCAGCTCTGGCTGTGAAAAGAGCTATGTACGCTAAATTCACTGAACTGATGACATAATTTGATACCAGAGCTCGTGCTACTATAAAGGGCAAATAACACAGTATTAAAAAGAACAGAACCGTTGCTGTCAGTTTAGATGCTTTTTTCTCCTTTAAAAATTTCTCCCTGGCTTCTAACGAGACTTGCTGGCTAGCGATTTGTTTTTTATGCCGACTTGTTTCGTGGTAAAGCAAAACTTGGCAGAAGAAAATAGTGGCGATGCAACAATATATGACAAAATTGTCAACTCTAAAGTAAAGGTTATCATCAACTATTGATAAAGGCACTGTTAATGATAACTCTGCGATCCACATGAGAGAGGATAAACATATGAGGCGATTCTTTGTGACGATGGTTTCGTACTTCAGGGCATGTTTAATGGCAATGTATCTTTCCACATTCATCATGGTCAAGTGGGACAGTGATGCACTACTTAATACTCTCAAAGCGATTGTCGCTAACAGCGTTCTTACACAGTACGTACCAGAGGTGTTTCCTCGCAGTTCTGCGATCATCTTAGAGATAGAAAGAGGTTGGCCGATCACTCCCATAGCCAGATCAGTTGTCGACAAGCAGGCGAGTGCAATGTTAGTGTTGGTATTCAATCGGTGTTTAGTCGCAACAGCGATTATGACCAGTGCATTCAAAACAGTTGTAAGTGGACAAGTAATGATGTTGACGACGGTGATAAAGACAAGCCAGCCGTAAGCTTCCGGAGTAGTATGATCGAGAGTTCCTTGCGGAATCGCTGGATCGCATCCACGAACTGTGCTCGCCGCATTTGCAGAGGCTGAACTTGAATTCATATCTCCTTTTTGGTTGAGCTTTTCTAAAGATGTCTCTGTAGCCTAGGTAGGACTATCTGATTTTGTTGGGGTGACGATCTGTGACTCACTTTTATCTACTTTAAAGGATTACTTTTTTCGTGGGTGTTAATCATCAGAGCTCAAATGTCGGAAATAGTCTTCTTAAGAAAGAATTTACCTTTCATGGAAAGATTTCCTTAGTATTAACAGAAAGATGATTTTAATGGCATCAGCTAAAAGTCACCAATCCAGTTGGACAAAAAATACAGGCCAGAATATTTTTAATTAAAAAGCGTCCTTGATCTCTGTGCGAACGTGCCATTCGGTGCATTTAATATTTTTATTCCGATCGAAATGACTCAAGAAGACATTATAAGGAGCTTATGCAACGACGACGGCGACTGCAATGAGGTCGTCCCAAAAGCGATATAGGTCTAGCAAAGCACCAACTTGGCATGTGCGTCACGCTCTTTGGTACTTTTCTTTGCAACCACTGCACGCCTACGATGTGAAAAAGCCTACTTTCACGTTTTGTGGAGCACGTGAAAACAAGGCTGTAACGACTTTTTGTTTTAAATTTCCTGAACTTCGATTCCGTGTTTTAGAATCTAACTTCGGAAAAAAGAATCTTTAAATTTGACGGATAGAACAAGATGGAATAAGGGCGATAATGTTTGAAGCAGCGCAAATTCACTAATATATTTCATTGACGTTTTCGTAGCCGTCGCCGACGTTGGTGCTGTCTCAATGTCTATTTATTATTGGTCAAATATTTTCCGTTTTAATTTAAAGACACTGAACAATACCCACATTACAACACAATGCCTAAAAAAACTGTTCCCGCAACAGCCACCAAGAAAAACCCAAGAAAACCCAAAATATCTGAATATTGCTGAACATGGCGTTTCATCCGTTGTATGCTGTTTTCATTAGCGAAAATAAAATTTAAAAAAATTAGAATAGCCAAAAAGCGTCCAGAACACTTCACCAACAACAAATTTCTTCGTTTGATTAGCCAAATCATGACTAAACACAATCATTAACTTGATCATATATACATCAAGCGTTTTCCAATTAAACGAAATTGGAAAGACTTTTTCCGCCCTTTTAGGTAATTAGATGCAAAGTGATGTCAAAGTAGATTTGAGTTTTAAGCACCTCGAATTCACATGGTTTAATACAAACTTATTTTTTTGTATGTAAAATCTGCTTCAAAGCAAACAAAGCTACCAAGGGTAGCAACATTAGAAAATAATGTAGCAGTAGAATTTTATCAACGAAGTCTTAAAAGATCACACACATGTATGGCAGAGTATACGCCTCTAAAGTGGTGGGGTTTCTCAAGAGCACCTCCTGGTCAAATGGGTTTCATGATAAAACATTGTTTAAAGCCAGCGAGAAACATGATAAACTTAAATGAACTAGCCTGAATTTTTTGGCATGTTTTTCAAACGCTTCAGGTTGCTATTCAACGGTCACGTGAAGATCGAATACGCTTTCATCAGTTGTTGTTTTTCGTTTTTTGCAAGAACAAGGAATCTATAAAGGAATCGGAGAATAAGCCAGGTTCTAAAAGCCATAGGGAATTTAGGCTGATTTCGCGATGAAAATAGACACCATTTTTGCCGTTCATTCATTCGTTATTGTAAAAACTCATTTCATGGCAACTTGCCAATGCCACTAAAAAAAATAATACAAAGTTGGCAAGTAAATAAAAAATCTAGGATATCTTCCGTTTCCTTATTGGCAAAAAAACTGCTGTTTTCCTTTCCGCCTCAAAAAAATTTACGGGTGAATATCGCACATATTTTGTGCGTCATTCGTTTGTCTTCCTCTACTTTTACAATCAGCCATACAGCCATTTTTTTTCCCTTTTAAAAACTTTGCTCATTGTATCCGGACTGACTGTCTTCATAGTCGGGGAGCTAATGTATTTCCGTGGGCATTTTATGAAAAAGGCAAGTTATTAGTCTAGTTATGTTCAGTGGACAATAAGGAACCCAAAAAATGTTGTTGACAATTTTGAAAAGCATTAAGAGAATATTTATGGAGGTTTAAAAAGTGACCTGAAAACGAAATGAAAACGAGGCTAAAACGTTACAAGAGGCCATACCTTTATTTCCAGTTCAAGGAATCCCAACCAAACTCTCCAAATGCACTAAGGAGACAACCTTGAATCCAGTAGATTAGATATATCTATTAACAAAGGTCGCGTGATGGACCTAGTACGAGATCGAGGCTGATAAGCTATGAGTAAAAATTATAAATCTGTATAGTGGAAATCGTGGTCTAACTCACGAGATATACCAAGTAGACAGTCCTGAAGCTGGTTGAAGTTGCTATAAGTCCTAAACTTTTTTTTTCCTTGATGAGAGTCACACGATTGACCTGGTGTGGAAACGAGACTGCTAAGTTCGCTTGATAAGAGGATAAATTCATATTAAGTTCTGGCCAAACCATGTTGTATGCAAAAATGTATACAGGAGCCGGCTCCCGTATATCATAAGTACGGTAACTAGAATAGCCACGGTGTCATTAATTACAATGAAAGAGGACTGGGATCTCACTACAGTCACTACCTACTGGTTAGCTGACATTTGTTATCAAAGTAGCAATCCGCCATATTGAACTTCCGGAAGATATAGTGCTGTAGTCATGACTAAAAAGGTGGTGAACTATAGTCTTTGTTTGATATGTCAAGAGGAGAAAAGCGAGCAGTTTGTGCACAATTCAAGTCCACATGAAAAAATTCTGATATCTACGGCCCGGCGACAGTGAAACAGATACTTGACGGGAACAATGCCGGGTGAAACGGCGCATGTTGTCACTCTTCAAGCATTATTGGCGCTATACCAGAAGGCATTTATTCAGAGCACTCAAGAAGATTCAAGGAGCGTCGCAGATCTCTCAAAAGAAGTTACTGATGCATGCACCCAAGCAACAAATTATGGACTGAAGGAGGCAGACTATAAATTGCTAAAAACTGTTGAGAAGCAAGATCTTGTGGTGACGTGACAATTCATGCGCAGTTTATCAGAGCCGTGCGTACAAGTGACTGGAATCTACACCTTCAATCTCTTCAGGACTTCACCAAATACTTCTTTGCCCATGATTGCCTGAATTACGCCCGAATGATACCACTGTATCTTGCAGAAATGAATTGTCTACCAAACAACCGATCCAGATGTCTATAGTGAGTTTCTCTCAGGAAACTGGGTAGTAGATAAGACCTCTAGCGTACCATTCTGTGCGCTTGGTGTAGATCATGCACTTGAACATGCATGATATGTCAATTGATCGATGAAAGTAAAAGCAGGCCTGGATGGAATCACGCTTGACCAAACTGCACGGATTGCGGCTGAAATGGCAAATATTGCAGATCAAGCAAAATATATGGCAGGTTTAGCTTCCAAGATCCAAAAACGACAT
>NC_090888.1:19621257-19631257 GCF_036669925.1 Montipora capricornis | reverse complement strand
ATCTTGTTTTCCTAGATATATGACAACTTTTATCACATGCTCCCAGCGGGGTTTTAGATCTAAGATAAATATATTGTTAATTATTAACAATATATTAAATATGTAATTTAAAATACATAAGTATATCTTACACACTCAACTCAAAGTCAGATGTTAGCCTATTGAAGTTCATACTTTTTTTAGGAATGGTTTTCCAAACAAGGGTATATAATGCCTGACGTCTGAAGTTTAAAATATGGTGGTCCATAATAACAATAATTATTATTATTCCATGAATATCGGTGAAAAAAAACCGAGATGGAGTCGAGGTTTTTATTCGCTAATATTCACCTCACCTTCGGCCAATAATAATAATAATAATAATAATAATTATTATTATTATTATTATTATTATTATTATTATTATTATTATTATCATCTTGTTTTCGCACATTGGACTTCCAATGGAACTTCCGTACTCCAGGAAGCTTGGTAACAATAAGTCTCCTCAAACTTCTAGGACCTTCCTAAGAATCCTTTCCGTGTTCAGAATAACACTTTTCTGAAGCTCGTCTATCTTGGTCTCTATACCAATATTCTCTAGTCTCTTCTTTAAATCTTTTGGAACTGTTCCAAATGTTCCGATTACAATAGGAATTACCATTGTTTTCATTTTCCATAACTTCTTCAATTCTCTTGCTAGATCCTGGTATTTCACTACCTTCTCGACTTTCTTCTCCTCAATACGGCTATCATATGGTATTGCAAAATCTATTATTTTGCAACATTTATTTCTCTTTTCAACAACAATCCTGTCCGGTTCTCTTGAGTTTGATATATTCTAGCTTTCATCAGATTCGTTGCAAGCGCCTGTTCTTGTGCTGCCATAATAAGACTTTCAGTCTCCCTTTTTACACTTCCTTTCTTTAACCAAAACCAGGATTCATTCCCTCATATTTCTTCCGTCTGTCGTACAAATTGTCCGTACATAACCTTTTCCCTCCACTGTTCCTTTCTTTCAATTTTGAGTTTTTTATTATCAATCATTTCTATTTCTTTAATGTAAGTAAGTGAAATAATTAAAGTTGTTATTATTATTATTATTATTATTATTATTATTATTATTATTATATTTTTTTAATTTTTGTTTATTATTGTTTTAGTATAACAATGCACACACGGGTGATTATTTGAAAAATATGCATTGTCTTTGAAACAATTAATTTCTTCATCTGTCACCTCGACAAAACGGCTTGCAGCCATTTTGAAGAACTGCTTAAGTGACAATCGCGTAAGAATTACCTCAAGGGTAACCAATGAGAGCAGAGAATTGTCAATAATCACCAATGTAATGATACTAATAATTAAATTCACTTTAAGTGAGTTGTTCTTAGCCTTATGAAGGGGCAAAAAGCCTGGGGGAACAGGTGGGTGGCCCATCACCCAACCTTGACCTTAAGCCAAAAGGAAGGAGCACAGAATTGGGAACTTTTTAAGTTCATTTACTGTATCTAACCCCAAGTTCAATGCATGAAGTGACAAGACCAAATGGACTGTAATCTCATTTATTGGTCTGTATATCTTCTGCTTTTCATCAAGAGCTGAATAGCAAAAACTTATCAGGACAGATACCGTGGAAGATCAACAGATGAATCAGTGATGTAGCATTGTTCTTCCAGTCTCACACGAAAGCATAATTCCAAGTTGTGCTTCAAAAAAAATAATAAACTGAAGCTAACCATTTTGTTATAATGTAGTTTTCCGTTTTGCTTACTGCAGAGGTTTTCATTTGATGCCCGGCCAAGCGACCAGTATCATTTCCTAGTCATCTGGAGCCAAAAGTTGGTCTCCTCAGGTCAGTGGGTACCAAAGTTTGAGGTGTATTTAAATATTATATTGATCCAGGGCATTTCAAATTATTACAGTGGGAGTTCAGTCATGTTTTGTACGACTAGCTAGCATGGTGAATGTAACATCAAACAATGAACTGGTCAACCAATCAGATTTCTGGAAACTCTTTGTTCAGCTCTGCAACGCAACTTTGTACTAGCTGAAGTCAATGAATTGGACAACCAGGCAAGTCTCAATGTACAGCCGTCTAATTCAATTCGTGCTGAAGTTTTTAAATAGTTCCTGCATGTTTTTTATGTTTGCACGCCCCCTTTCTTATTCTCTGACTTTCTACATGTTTCTATTGTTTTTAACGTCCCCTTTTTTCCAATAGCTTTCACAGTTTTTACATATTTTTACCAGTGTGCACGACTCCGGATCGAGTGGTCCGGGTTCGGGTCCTGGCCGGGGACATTGTGTTGTGTTCTTAGGCAAGACACTTTACTCTCACGGTGCCTCTCTCCACCCAGGTATATAAATGGGTACCGGCGAAAATGCTGGGGGTAACCTTGCGATGGACTAGCATCCCATCCAGGGGGGAGTAGAAATACTCCTAGTCGCTTCATGCTACAGAAACCGGAGATAAGTGCCTGCCTGGTGGGCCTTCTAGGGTCGTAGCGGACTTTACCGTTTGCAGATATCTGTGCTACACGCTTCAATCTTGGAAGGTATCAATTGTCCCTTACCCTACATCGCTTTGAACGTTTCCGAGTGTTTATGTGAAAACGAGGTACGGACAAAAATTGTACAGCAACAAAGATAAAGCTTCAAACAAAGTGTACATTTGAGGGGTGCTAGGTAAATACAATACGGAGTCAAAATGACTCTTTCCCAGCTCAGTTGAGATTTAAACCTTGAGCTATGCAAAGGTACAAAACGTTCTTTCAGTCTCTTTGTGTCAACATCACATTACAATTTTTAGTGAAGAAAGAAAGAAGAAAAACTTTTCTTCAGTTGGTTGAAAGCAATTAACAAAGAGAGCGATTTCTTCTCAAATGAATTTTTATTGTCGTTAGCAGAAAATTTGATAAGAAAAGGAAGGATATCGATGTCGGTGAAGTACAGAGGATCTTTCCAGGGGCTACTTTTGTTTCTTTTTTGTTTTTTTTTTGTTTTTTTTAATCATCTTTGTTTTTCTTTCTCTTTTTTCTTTCAATAGAGACTTTTATGATTGAAACCTTTATTAAAATAAGATCACCAATAACTACGGTGTGCACAAAATATTATTAACGTCTGGGGATTACTGATTAAAAATTCGCAGCAAGATGTTCATTGATAGGATACAATGTGATATGGAAACCCGGCTTATTCAAGCATCGTGGTCTCAATATTAAATTTTATTGCAGTTCAAAAATCATTCTTAAGCACAACGGGTTGAGGCCAAACAAAGGTATCGTAATTTCGGAAAAACAGTCAATTGATTAACCTTGAGTCAGACGAAAAAGACAGAGTTTTTCTTTTCCTGCTAAAGAAAATGTTCTTTTAATTTTAGAGGATTGGGGGTTTGAAGAGGAATTAACACATGTACATAATAGAGAATATGAAGACGGCCTGGCGTAATTAAGCTTTTTTTCTTTTAACACGTAACTACAACCTTTTCCTCTTTCAAAAGAAATGTTCTTTTATATTGCAAATTAACTTTATGTATTCCCTCTTTTACTGTAATTCCAAGCAACCAATTTTTCGGCATTCTTCACGGTGGAGTATATGGGGTATAATCTAACTTGGCAAGGAGAGCATAACAGCAGCATATGAAATGATGAGCCCAACAACTTAGAAAACAAAAACAAGGCTAACTCCTTTGTTCACGATAAAATAATAATTTTATATGCATGATCACCGCAGTCAATTTAGGAAGCGTTTTGATCAGTCGCAAAAAGTCTCGAATAAAAATCGATGCTTTTGAATACTAGCTAAGTTTCGTAAACGGTAGTTGGCATTTCAACGGCACTTAGATAATGTTTTCTGTTATCAGTTTTTTTTTTAGTAAAGAAAAAAAATGACCAAATAACGTATTAAACCCAGGCTATTGGATTAGCAGGGTACTTCACTCATCACTGCACTATCGAGTAGCACAGCCAAAACTTACCGTCACAGAAAGAGATTTCGTCATGACTGACAGCCCTCCAATGGAAAGACCCTTTGGGTCACCTTTCAGGTTCATCATGAAGATCAGTAACTACAAAAATAACAATGACAGAGTTAATGTTTAACAAATAGCAAAAAAAAAATTCCTTATCCCATGTACCTTTCAAGGAAAAACAAGTGACCATTCTGAACGGTTAATATTGATCATTTAACAGGCATAAATATTGTGCTACTAAACGTGCTACCAAAGAGGCTTTTATTCAATACCGTGAGGTCTTTTACAACAAGCCAAAGTACTCATTCATTCTGTTCACGGTGGAGATTAACTGATGTCAGCAGTTTATAGACTCAGGAGGAAAATGCTTTGCGGAATAGAATTGATGTTCTTTTTATTTGTCACTAGAATTCACATTGTCAAGGATAATCATGAGAAGCACGCAATATTAGTGACAAAGATAGTATGATATATATGCTCCGTTAGTATGGTGATACTTATTTATTTAAAACTGCCTAACCTTTCCTTCTTCTTCTGATGCTACAGGAAATGTTTGTAAAATCTTTTCAACAGCGTGAATCTAAAGATAAAAGGGATAATCCGATGAGTTACACTCGGCGTTCCTAGTGTAGCCAACGAAGACTAGAAGATTGGGCGAAGTATATAGCTCCTCCAAGATAGGTCACTTCACTAGTTTTCTTCTGCTACGTAGCTGAGTGCACAGAGAGAATATTTGCCTTGTTCAATGACGTACTCAACGCTAATAACAGCACACACGTACTGAAATCCTCTATCATGATCATAAGATACATAAATGCTATAAAAGGCAATTTTAAGTCCAATCAATACAAATCTGATTATCAAAAGGAAAGCATAATGCTAGTGATTTCTTACCCTTTCGCTGACCTTTGACCCAACGATCAAGACGACTCCGGTGATTGCTGATGAACTTAGAAGCCAAAACAAAGTACTGACGACAAATGCGAAGTCTTTATCAATTGTATTACTGTTAATGGCGAGGTAAAAATTAAAACAGATAACAGGGAATGAAAAAGTAACGATCTCAAGGACGAGAAGAGACAAAAAGCTGTTCGCCGTCTTCACTACTTGGCACAGATTGTCATGCTGTCGCCTCAGTGCGGCTATGCTGAGCGAGTTTGAATAAGGTGGTGACATTCGTTTGTAAAGATCATCGAAAAGAGCTTCAAGAATGAAACATGTGCTCGCAGAATAAAGCGAAGGGAAAAAGCCACACACCACACGCAAAGGTAAGGAAGACGAGGGACGTAACTCTAAAGATAAACCATCTGCTCCAAGGAAATGCATTGCCGATATTCTTTTTCAAAACGATATCTGTAGCAAAGGCACCGAATATCGCAACAATGACGACAAGTGAAAAGATGATCAAATATACTCTCGATCTTGACTTGGCGCTCTTCAGACAAGGCCTAACCATGTCAAGGGAGATTACCTTGCGGATGAAGGCTTCGAAACGAGACGGTCTGTAAGCCTTCGAAGGAAGGACGAACAAGCAAGTTGTTCCGAGAAGAGCGACAAGGAGACACCAACAAATAAACATGACATGGCGAAATATATCACCCTCTAATAAAAAACTGACCACGGTCATGACAACATTAAACCACAAACCAGAGACAACGATTCCACAATAACAAAAGGAAATATAACTTGCTCTTCTTGGACGAGAGAATTGCATTTCCGTGTAAGGGAACGTGTCTCCAAAGTACACTCCCGACAGCTTTAACAACGTTAAAACTGGTCTGTATACATCCCCAAGTGCCTGAAGAAGCTCTTCCTTAGCAGGGTTAGCGTTTTCAGTTGCTTCAACGGATGATCCTTCATCATTAACTGATTTCGCTGAAAGCGTTGACTTATCATCGCAAATACTAACCACACAGGATTCTTTAGGTGACACTCGAGATGCCATTTTTGTACACAAGATCAGCGGTGATCCTTGAATCGCAAGTCACCAAATAAGAAAAGATATTTAACATTTGAAGTTGTGAAATTCTCATCAATAAATAATAAGGCATCGTGGGTGTTTCTAGATTGGTGACTATGTTTATGTTGCGGTGGTCTTATTTGCAATGGTGGTCTATGAAATTAAGTGAAACAATTGGACTTATAACTTAATAAATTAAATACAATATCTGGAGCTGTTTTACTGTTCCTCTGATTCTTATCATATGATATGATTCTTATCATATGATTCTGATCATCTCAAAATTCTAACAATGTAAGAGATGATTGCGAGCATAAAACCGATAGTATAGAAATATAAATAGATTTTAATACACGAATGCCCTAGTTTCAGTTTCGCTAAATCAGTTCCTGACACAATTTTAAACATTAATGAACAAGTAATTGGAAACGTATGCATATTCTTAACTATATATATAGAAGGTGAAGTAAACTCGAAGCGTGCGTTCATGAAAGACCAACTATTTTATTACAAACCCCAAAACACGTGCTATATCACTATCGGGATCCCCGAAGTACGCTTACACAAAGTATCATCCTAAGACGTACGTTACGTAAGAATATAACCAAAAAAAATATGTAACAAAGAAATCGACGTCCTTTCCCTTTGCAAAAAAAAACATTTCCTGTTAGGATGAAAATTATTGGTTCCTAATTACAATAACGGCAGAGATTATATAACGATACACAAGAAACAAAAACTGCAGAGGTTAGACACAAATTGGTGATTACTAAGGATTGGTATCAAGAACTGTTCGAAGTAAAATTCTCCAAAAACAACTCTCAGTCTTTGCCTATTTGGCACTATTCATCGTCACATCCTTCATAAGTCACTCATGGTTGAAAGTCACTTTCGAGGTTTTATTCATATCCATATTTTACTGGTGCTTTAACGATACGCCTTGGTCGGGAGTGTTTGGACGTTGTCTGATGGGTTAACAGCTTGTTGCTTCATGGAGGCTTTGGCCTTAGTGGACTATTAGTGGACTATCCATAGCCTTGGTGTTTCGTATTTCACTGGCATGCATATTGGTGCGCCTTCTTCCCGTCTTTCAGAAAAAACGTTTGTCGTAGGTGGAGTAGGGGCATATCCAGGAATTGGCTTGCAGTGGACCCGGTCTCTGAAATATTGTGCTCCGGTTGCGTCGTCTTCCACGGTGTATGATCGCTGTCCGTGCACTGAGACGACCGTCCCACTTGACCATTGGGCCTTTTTTTCCTGAGGTTTCTTCGTAAACATGACTGTTTGATGTTGCTTCAGCCCTGGTGGTTCACCTCTGCTTTCTCTTTCATTTGTTCTTTCTGCGTGCTTCACACTTCTATGGACTGCGTTAATGCTGTTGGTGCTGTCGAACAGGATGAGTGGTATTAAAGGTAGGTCTGATTTGCGTTCCTGTGAAACATCAGCTCATAGGGTGAAGGGGCGTTTGAATCTAGTGGTGTATCCCGGATGTTCAGAAGGACCTCTTCCATTGACGTTTCTTCTTCATTGGACTTTTCTAGTAACCTTTTGATGAGCCTCCCAATGGCATTTTCACAGCGGCCGTTCTTCCACTGAGAGTGAGGGGTCCCTGGCTTGTGAACGATGTTGAATTTCAAGCAACGTTATTGGTCTCGGGAATTGTACTGTGGGCCTCGATCACTTAGTACTTCCGTAGGGTAACCAAACTGGTTTCAGACACTCTGAAAGTGTTCTATCACCGTATCTGCTTCTTGGTTCTTGATTTGCTTCAACCACGGGTACCCTGTGTGATAGTCAACTATGCAACTGTACCATCGGCCATTATGCTGGAAAATGTCACAGCCTAGAATCTGCATGGCATTGGTTGTGATCACAGGGATAACCGCCGCTTGTTTCTGTCTGGGTTGGTGCTCCAGACAGGATGGGCAGGTTAGAATGAGCCTCCTGATCTGTTCAGACATGACAGGTCAAAATCACTTGTCTCCTGCTCTCTGGATAGATTTGTCCACTCCTTGATGGACTCGGTGCAGCTTCTGGAGCAAACACTCACGCATTTTTTGCAGGACCAGGATCCTTTGGCTCTTCACAAGGCTCCCATCAATGACTGCAATATCATGTCTGTAATCCAAGTAGGCTGTGGCCAACTCGGACACTTGATTACGGTGTTCTGGCCATCCTTCCTGGCATAGGCGATCTAGCTCCTGGAATACTGGATCTTTCTTTTGAGTTGATCGGATTTTGTGGATGTCGGATTCATTGCCGCGGTGACCTCAAATATCCCAATTTGGCTGGTCTCTGAGAATACTGGTCCTTGGTTGGGCGCTGGCGGCGGCACACACCTTGAGAGGCAGTCGGATATGTGCATCTAAACACCCTTCTTGTATTCGATCGTGAAATCGTAGCCTTGACATCGCAGTAAAAGTCGTTGCATCTAGGTGGTTGTGTCTCTTATATCTTTCTCAATGATCTGTTGTAAGGGACTGTGGTCGCTGACTATCTTGAATCTTCGTCCATAATCATACTGTCGGTAGTGATTGACCGCCCAGGCGACGGCAAGCATCTCGCATTCCAGGTTACAGTATCTCGTTTCTGCGTCAATCAAGCTTCTAGATGAGAAATTGACTGGCTTGCCGTCCTGCAGTAGACATGCAGACAGGCCCTTTTGGCTGGCATCACACCCGATAGTGATTTCTTTCTGTGGGTCAAAGTACTGCAGTGTCGTGTTACCTTTCACCTCGGCCTTCAGTGCTTCGAGTATCTTGGTGTGTGTGTCTTCCCACACAAATTCTACATTCTTCTTTATCAGAGCGCGGAGGTCCTGCGTCCTGGCAGCCAGGTTGGTTATAAACTTTCCCAGATAGTTCAATAATCCTAGCAGTGACTGTAGCTCCTGCTTGTTACTTGGCACAGCCAACCGCTTGATCTCTTGGATCTTCTTTGCGTCTG
This sequence comes from Montipora capricornis, assembly GCF_036669925.1. Taxonomy (NCBI): domain Eukaryota; kingdom Metazoa; phylum Cnidaria; class Anthozoa; order Scleractinia; family Acroporidae; genus Montipora; species Montipora capricornis. Next base: position 19,622,399 of record NC_090888.1, on the reverse strand, counting down.
GTTTCAATCCCTTCTTTGTTAGGGTATGGCCGAAGTAATTGATCTCCTCCAAGAGGATCTTTGCTTTCTTTGGATTGTATCATTGTATCTGCGACTGACCACTGGTTGCACTTTTTCATCTATCTCAATCCGGTATTGGTAGCCTTTTAGCTTTGCAACGCCTTCAAGCAAGTCATTGGCATCCTTAATGACTTGGGTTGTATCCTTCTTAATCTCGATGGGCTTCTTCACCTTTAGAGAATACTTGGATTTTGTTGAGTCTTGGTCTGGAGCTGGAGAAACTTCTTATTTTCTCCACAGTACCATTTTTGACCTCACTCACGTCATAGCGGCCATGGCAGTCCTTGCAGTCTGTCTCCTCCCCACACATAATCTTGATAATTTTCATCGCACGGGTGAATTTTAGTGAGAACAGGTTACTGCCATAGTCGAATACAAAGAACTCGACGTGTCGGCCAACGACATCATTATGTCGAACACAGTCCATGCGGAATTTCCCGTGGTTCCTCAATCTCTTTCCTCCATAGCCTGTGAGTTTCACCTGACTGTCGTGCAGAATTCTCTCTGCGTCATTGCCAAAGATTTCTCGGAATGTCATATAGTTCATCAGGTTCGCCTGAGCTCCGGTGCCCTTGAGCTTCGTTGTACTCGCATCTGGTAAATCAAGCTCAACAGTGGCATACAATACATCAGGCGATTGATCATCGTCTAAATATACCTTGGTGACGTGTTTGGGCAGGTCCTTGCCAAAATGCTTCTTGGTAGAGTTTTCAGCCTTTGCTTCTATGGAGTCAACTCGCACTGTAACCTCGTCAGTATCATAATCTGAGAAGTCTGCTTCGCTACCTCCTGAGTCTGCAGTTGCTTCATGAAACTTCTTCTTGGGTCCCGATATTTGTTTCTGTTGGCCAGATCGCTCGCTGGAAGCGTCGACGATTGCCTTGCTGTGGCACTGTTCAGCAAAATGGCCCTTCCTTCTGCATTTACTGCATTCTTTCCTGTAGGCGGGGCACTGTTTGGGACCATGTTTGCGTCCGCATCTTTTGCAGTCGTATTTGTTTTTGGTGAATCCATCACTGAAAGTCTTGGACTTTTTGCTAAAGGGCTTCTTTTGTTGTCTGAGCTCCTCTGCGCTTTTAGTT
>NC_090888.1:19613757-19616257 GCF_036669925.1 Montipora capricornis | reverse complement strand
TCATGAAATTTAAAAGCTATAAAGACAGGCAAAAAAACTAGTCAGTGACCTCCAAAAGAGACTGAAGAGGTTTTAAAATGTAACTGTATTGGGTCAGGACACATTAAAAGAAATTTTAATTTTATCGCCAGTGCCTTCTTAATCTTGGACGGTGATTGTCAAGACGGAACGCAAGAGCTCTAAAATGGAGTTTTGTTAACCTTTCTTCTAAAACTCAGACTAGATTGGCGGAAATTTTACTACCATTTTGCTACAAGCAGTGTTTCTTCTTCAACTCTCACACACACTCTAATAGTCTAAGTTTGGTTTTGGTTCAGTAGAAACCATAATACGTGGACTCTAGACCTGCAGAACAATGATAACAGAAGTCAACTAGTAGCTGTGACCTCACAGCTAACAGGACCAGCTAACAGAGCCAGCATCCAACACCTCGATGAAAATGTCCAAGCTCATAGTTACGGAGCATAAATGGTAATTACAACGGCCATCTTATTTGAGTTAAGTGAACTGAAGCCATTTAAGTGATCGGAAAACACTCTGTGTTTTTTTTTTTTTTGCAAATATGAAAACGCTTTACCTCCAAGCGCTCTTCAAAGTCCGTTACGTTCATCGTTCCCAGAAGGTCGTAGAAACCGTGTATCTAAATATGCATCATAAGAAAATTTCATCAGCATCCTCTCACTCTGATGTCTCCAGTTTTTAAGCAATTATAGTCTTTTCGAAATGAAATAGGTTCCATAGCCTCCGAGTTGTCGCTGTTCGTTGTAGTAGGTGCTCATTGTAGTAGTCACGCTTTCGGAGGACCAGCAAGTAGGATGCTGCTTTTAAAGGTAACATCATTTTCATACCTTCGAACATGAGTTTCCAAATGAGTCCATTCACCAAGTTTCATTTCATTTATACATTAAGGGGGAATGCCTAAGGAAAGACAACAATACGACAGGGTGTCCTTTTGCCAGGTCGACCTCAGAGCGAAAAATGAATATTTGGCCGAGAAAAGAAGCTTCGAGGGCAAATATAAAAATTTGAGGACAAAGGACATTATCAGACAACATACCAGCAAGCCAGAGAGGGGTTTATTTTTAGTTTGTTGACAAAGTGTATTAAATTCTCTGACTCAGTTCTGACTCAGTTCTTTAAGTTCGCGTAGGATTAAATCTCCTAAGTGTGCTCATAACTTTCTTCACCTTCAAGACGTTAACAGCATGTTTTGCTGACTTTCTTGTACTTTCCGGAACAGCATTTACGACTGACCAGCTTTTTAATGTCACTATCACTAGACTTCAGAAAACGAGTATGTAAAATGAAAACTCTTCTGCTACCTTTTTTCCGCCGACTTTCACGGTTTCTTTTCAGCTGAAATGATCCCTGCAGCATTTCGCACGGCAAGTATTCACGCAAACGGGGGTTATTGTGTGATAAATGTCCTGTGAGTTTGCACCACGTGACGTAAATTAGCCAATAAAATCGTCTAGTTTTTAAATAGTTCTTTATGTCCCATAGGGTTATGATTATTGAGGGGTTGTGAGACGGGGTATACTGTTTATCGTTCTAACTCAAGAGACTAGAGAGTCTAACCATTAAATTGTAGCCAGATGTCATTACAAGAGTTAAGCACTTTCTTCTCAGTTATATTATTCAAAGACTAGGAGTGTTTGGCCGGCTGAAGTTTTGATCCCGCGACCTCCCAAAGAGTAGTCTACTGTTCAACAGCTGAGCCAACTTGTCGGCGATCAAAGTTTGGAGAGAGACTATATTTATTTCATTTCTGCAGGAACGGTTCACCTGATAGCTTTACTACCTTTCTTAATTCCGAAAAATTAAATAAGATATTTGAAAATCGAAAAACTTTATGTCATAATGAGTTGATCCACTAATCTGACTGATTTAGAAAGAAACAGCGATTTTGCCACAAACTACAAGATCTATTACAATTTTTTTTGGCTTTACTCATTGTGATTATCTGATAGAAAACTAGGACCCAAAATGAATCAAAACTATGCCTTAATTGAATCATATTCATGGCATGTTCAGTCAGGTGTCGATTGAAATCTTTCCTACCGCGACCATTTTGACCAAGCGACCAACAACCGCTTGTTGGGACTTATGCATCCTGCAGCTCCTCAAAGAGCTTATTAATTTCTACGGGAAGCAATTTCTTAGTTTGATGTAAATGAATTGATTTGTAAGCTCGAAGAAGTAGGAGGCAAGGGTGTAGGGGGAAAACCGTCCTCTTTAGTTACAACACTTCAATAGTAACACAAACCCTAAACGATAACATGGAGGTTCATTTTGTAGACGTGGAAACCGGTGGGATTTACTCGGAAAGGAGTTTGGAGATCCGGGCCAGAGCAAATAGTCCACAATCACGGAAAAATGAACCAGAACTTATTATATTCGGCTTCGAGATTATTGAATATCACTGGAACGTACCACGGTGACATTTCGATGAATAGAGACTAGCAGATGTGGGCCTGATGTTGAGCCAATAGATTCTGGT
>NC_090888.1:19596257-19601257 GCF_036669925.1 Montipora capricornis | reverse complement strand
CGCATTTTAGAGCAAAACAAACAAACAAATCAACTTTTTCTTTATATCCAAAAGAGTACAGATAATTGTAATTTAATTCCAGTTGACAATAAAAATTCGATTTTCATTCCTGAACAAAGGAAGAACCGATTAAACCACTTTAAATAACGCATCCGTAAAAATAACAAACGGTTTAGTGCCCAAGGAAAGAATTTGTGGAGTAACTTCTTCCGCTAAGTATGAGCTATTACTGGTATTCTGTTTTGTCGTTGTCGTTCTCTTTCGCTCTCCTTTCGTTTCTGTTCTAGACATAGGTCCTCCAGGCATCATGTAACCTTATCAGAGCTTCTAAAGATATGCCAAAAATTACAATACAGAGAAAACAGCAGCTCTAAGCAAATAACAAATAAACACTTTAAGTTTACGTCCCGCTGATGCTTGACTTGACTAACTGCGTAGCCACCAGTGTGGACCACAGATATCATGATATGTGGAACTGGATTGAAACCAGCAAAAAATGCAGAAAGAAAACATCTTCCAAACCGTTTTCCACCTGAACAGGGAAAGCGTACGAAAGCACACAGAAAGCGCGCGAAAAATGAAGCCTCGCTTACGTTCAGGTGTTTTAACCCGGGTTGAGCCTGCAATCCAATCGAAAACCAGTACCTGGTCAGCAGTCCATTTCAAAAAAACACCTGATCTTGGTGAGATCTACGCTTGAGCCTGCGATATGGTCACGTGATACTGGTCAGGTGTCAATTGATTAAAAAATGGATGTCCAATATCAAAGATGTAAGCTGTAAACTAGCATGATACTGTTCACAATGGCATACATGGAGGGGTGGACGTACGGACGGACGGTTGATGACGTCATGGCTATAAAACCAAGATTTGTCGCATCGATGGGTTACCATATTTTCTTAACAATGGTGCTCCGCGCGTTCGGCGGGCGCGGAGCTCCGCTATAAACAGACAAGGCGTGCAACTTCCAAGACCGTTCAAGGCCAAATGACTCCAGAATTTAGCCGAATTTCTCCCACTTCCAAAGGTCGCTCGCTTCCCAGCCTTGGGCATGTAAAAAGTCGATAATTTTGCTAGCATCGTGCCAAAAATTATCGCCCTTACACGGCTCTGCAACCTCAAAATCCTGCTCGATTTTTAAGCTTCGCTCAGGTTTTTGTTATTGCTTGATGATGTGGACAGAAGTCATGCACCATTGAATTTGATCAAATCAAATTAACCAATCAAAAAGCACAGATTAATAATTTTGTCTCTCTTGGAAGAAAACTGTGCTTTTTGATTGGTTAATTTGATTTTGATGACGGTTATCAATTTCCAAAGATGCATGAGCGGTGTCCGAATAGTTTAGCAATAACAAAAACCTGAGCACAGCTTGAAAATCGAGCAGGATTTGAGGTTGCAGAGCCGTGTAAATGCGATGATTTTTGGCACGATGCTAGCAACATTATCGACTTCTCTACGTGCCCAAGGCTGGGAGGCTAGCGACCTTTGGAAGTGGGAGAAATTCGACTAAATTCTGGAGTCATTTGGCCTTGAACGGTCTTGGAAGTTGCACGCCTTGTCTATTTATATTGTATGTGGCGACACGTGGGATCTGAAGAGGAAACTGAAGCATACCAAAAACCCTTCAAATCACTCAGGACAACGCAGAAAATAGTAGGTGAGTGAACTTTATTTATCTGGCTGTCCATAAAATGAGTTTTCGAAAACAAACATCGCAATTTGAAGTTTTTATGGTACATTTTCCTCGATCACTTGAATCGGCCGTTACAACTGTCTCAAAATAACGTAACGTCACGCGCTCTCGAATCCTCAGGGTTGTCTGCCTGTGTGGAGACCATATCCTGCTAGACAATCATGCGACCCATCACAATGAAGGGAGATATGCTTTGGGATGGTGGATGGGTCAGCCCGGCATGGAAGTTGTTTATTTATCAACGTACTCACCAGAATTTAATCCTATTGAGTTAGCTTTCAACAAAATGAAAACCGTTGCAAGACAGGAGAACATTCGCCAGTCGTTTCATCGGAATATCCACGTTGGAGTGTACAATTGTGTTGAGCAAATATCAGAGCATGACATGCGGTGATTTTATAGACACACAGGGTAATGTATCGTTGTTTGATTTTCACTACTTTTTTTAAGTACCCACTGGAGCTACTATGTGTGGCTTATTGTTTGCAGAAATGAGAAAGGACTGAAAGGTTTAGTGTAACATATCATTTTAGTTCAGACTGTGTGGCACCAGCTGTCTGTGAGGTTTTAAAGTTCAGATTCCGTTGTTGTTGTTTGTTTGCTTTTTTTTAATGGACTCTATTTAAGTAGAACTAGACGCTCCAAAAAGAGCGTACGTTGGGTTGCCTGTGGTACGTGTTACACAAAAAAGGAAGACACTAAATTGGGTGGTATTGAACTGCAGCGTTCCAGTTAATTTTTCAAGTGGGGCGTTATTAAGACCATTTGAGGGCTCACTACATGTCGCGCCAGCAGAGGCCCTTTGGCTCACACGTTCACACGTTTAATTATTTTGTAATGTCCTGTCCTGTCTCCTAGTTTTCTAAGCTTTGGTAATAAATTCAGTTTAAAGATAAGAAAACACGGTCTTGAGTAAAAATCACTCGTTTCTTCTTTAAATAAATAGTCTGCAAAAAACTAACTGCAAATTGCTCTGACGGACGTTTCCCAGCATGTCTTGGAGTTGCACTAAGAAAACGTATATTGCAAACACTAAGAAAGGACTGAAGGTGTTGTTTGCGCTTCATAAGTCCACTTCTTGTTAGTCTAATCTGATGCCAGGTCAAAACACTGTTTGGCTTTACGTTTTCTCCAAAGAGTACCGTAAAAGCCAGAAGTTGACAGAAAAAGACAAGCCAAAAGACAGATGAAGAAAAACAATAACATAGTTTTTATATGTAACTCTGAATCGAATTCTCATCGAAAGACTATTGACAATCGATCGTAAAAACACTAAAATTTCTGCAGTCTCTGACTTTTATGAATAAACGAAAGGTCATGATGTTTTGTCAAAGGAAGAAATTGATCACGTGCTAGGCAACCATAAAGGTGCACTTGATGACCTTCTGTCAACTGAATGAACTACGGGAAAGAATGTTAATCGTTCGTCGTTTTGAGAGTAAAACAGCGTACTTTTTAGCCAAGAAACATCCGTCTTTGGTTTCTTAATTTTGTTGTAACATTTAACTGAATATTTGCATTTCATCTGTCGGGTCAGGAAGCCTTCTTTGTCGGGTTCCTGAGAAATGTATCTATTTTGACTTAAGGATGAACTATTTACACAATCGCGAGGTTGAGCGCCTTGTAATTGAAAATCTAAACATCTATGAGATACAAAAACAGACATGCGAATTATCGCAAATCACAATTCCGACAAGCGCAAAAGCAGAAGAAATGGTTAAGTAAATATGAAGTTTGTTACTATCTGAAGGTTTTTGTTAGAGTAAAGGGATATATTGTCACGCAAAAGATGTAATTCATGACACTCGAAATTGGCAAAAAGCGTGAGTTTCATGTAAACAATCTTCGCACTAGTAAGTCGTAGCAATAGATTGGATTAACCAGGTAGTTAAAGAAATCTTGGTGGCTTCCCAAATAAACTTCATTTTACACTACAATGACAAAATCATTTGTCAGAGAGAAAAAATTCCTGTCTCCTCGCGTATCACATTTCAACACACGTGTGCAAATTTGTTAACTCATTTTCACAGCGTCCCGATTCCTGAGAAATTTTTCTTCTTTCAAATATTAACAAAAATATTATTCCTCGTCAAGCTTTGCATCTTTTATGTTCAAATAACCGCTACAAATATAAGATTTTTAAACTATCTATCCGTAGACATTTTTTTCATAATTTAATATCCTCTGTCAAAATTTGCACAATAAATCAAAACACAAAAATAGCAACGCACGCAACAAATTTAGTCGCATTTTAATACCTCTTCGTCGAATTCTCATGCTTAACACAGGAATTTTTAGTTATTGTGAAAATCTTTCTCTATTCGTTAGCAATCATCCTTTCAAATTGCAGAGAAATCGACCCGTCCGCGTAAGCTCGCATATTACACAACATAATGAATTCATAAAGGCCACCTTTTCCAGCGAAATATTTTTTGAAACAAACAACATATTTGCTATTACAGGCAAAAACTCCTTCCTATTTCATTACATGCGTGAAGAGAAGAAACTAAATCGTGTCAAATTATATACGCAATTGCATAGATTTCAGGATCAAACCGTTTCAATGAAGAACCTTTTCCTTGAATAATGAGCACAAAATAGACGGCAAGCTTTCTTTCAAATATTTCTTGGCTGTCACATTTCCAACTATTCTTTTAACGAGAAGACTGTGCAGACTTCAATACAAATAAATACCGATAGCCAGACAACAGAGATCACAGATCCACTTAAGGTGTTCGATTCGTTCTCTGTCTTTGTTGAACCCATAAATTACCAGAGAATTTTCCATTTGGTTTCAGTGTTCTACATAAGAGCACACTTGGTAAAATATTAGAAATACAGCTCAATTTGATTTCGGCTCGACGGGTGATACATTGTTGTCGAAGTCCATTACTCGTCGCTTTTAAGATTCCAGGTATTTGTTTTTCACCACCTTGTTTATCCAACTGACTTTCCATTATTGAGCTCCATAAGGGTATTGTATTTTGTTTAAAGATCCACTAAAACGCCATTCGCGTTACATGACTTTCGACGCCATTTCAGGTTAAGTTAATCATTCTACTGTGCCCACCAGAGAAATCTACGCATTTCCACTACCCTCTCAATCCTAGGAAAATACGCGCAGGAGGCTCTATGCAGAAAGACACCACTTAGCAGGGGAGTGACAGGCAAGACTTTTACCGACAGGGAAATTGAAAAGAAAAGAAAAACAAATGAAACGCGACTGGGATTGCCATACTGGCAACCCAGTAGTTATAATTCAGAGACATAGAATAAAGGGCAAGCATTATGTTCGAAGCGTTTG
>NC_090888.1:19581257-19583757 GCF_036669925.1 Montipora capricornis | reverse complement strand
TATTCGTATGCACATAATTTTATAATCTAGTTTTTAAATGATTGTCATCGTAAAGCGGTTTTGAACCTTGGAATTATCGCTATACAAAACAAAGTTATTATTATTATTATTATTATTATTATTATTATCATTATCATTATCATTATCATTATCATTATCATTATTATTATTATTATTAGTAGTAGTAGTAGTAGTAGTAGTAGTAGTAGTAGTAGTAGTAGTAGTAGTAGTAGTAGTAGTAGTAGTATTATATCGGCTTTAGATTGATCGAGGGAAAGAACCAAATAATCCGACGAAGAACCGACCTGCACAGACATGCCATTGTGACTAGCCGTTAATTCATCGAGTCTCGGCCTGAACAATGTGCAAAAACGCTTAAAGTCCATGCCTGACAATCAAAGGCATTTCCTGTTCTAGGAATGCTTACAGAGGTGGCAGTGTATCCAGTAGTCAAACACGCTACCCTGCTCTTCTTACAGATCCTGGACGCAGTTTAATAGTTCTCGTCGTCAAAATTCCGTACAAGGAAGCCAGAATAGCTCAACTAACTGCTGAATACCTCGCCACTAATTTGCCTAAGACAAGAGACTTCGAAACAGTTGTTCCAATTTGTGGAAAGACCATTTGCAAGGGATCTCTTTTTACCAGTATGAACGAAAAAGCAGTCCTTTTCTACATGATGTAGTCGTTAGAAAAGGCCGACCGCGATATTAAATTACCCGACCACTCCGACTTAAAACCGGTTTCAGTGTGCGATTAGTATTCCATTGTTTTTTTGTTTTGTTTTGTTTGTTTTTTTTTTCTTTTTTTTCTTTTTTTGCAGTTATTAAAGAAAGTTCAAGAATTCGCGATTTCTTAACGATCGTTTTATTGCATCCCCATGGCATGTTGACGTTAAACACAATGATGACATAACTTAAAGTTTGAAACATGGTGACCTTTTTTTTCCTTCTAGAGATGAAAAGGTTAAGCTGGTTTGACAGTTAAGTGTCTTTGAAATAAATTGAGATAATGTCCTCTCGAATATCTGATTAGCACGTAAAGATTGAAAGGACATCTGTTTCCTCTAGTAGCAATTCCACTGTCATGTGTGTTGAGAAGGGAGTTTAAAAAATGAATGCGGCTACAACAATGACAACTCCACAAGAATATAATATCATGGATTAAAATAGGACAAATAATCGTGTTACACGAGCGGTACGCATTTTGGTACACTTCTCTTCCCCGCTTGTAATAACAAAATAATGATGTGAAAAGACGAAGTTATTTCGGGTTTTGACGACAACAAGAGCATGCAAGAGTGTTTTCCCCATCAGTATCCATCTTAACTGCAAAACTCTTTCGTAAAAATCCAGTTATGGAATAGGGATTCCCATATTGATGGAATAATCACGAAATACCAAAGACTGAGCGCAAAATTATATTTCATGGGACGTTTTCGTTGGCATAACGGTAGTCCAATATTGTTTGCGGTTTACCTGAACGACCGAAACAAAATCTCGACAGAATAACCAGAAAGTATGGCTTCCACTAACTGCATTCCTATCCAATTTCCTCTTTAAAGTTTTCCTCGTTAAGGAGCGCTAATCATAACAAATAAACACAGTGGGAAACAATCTCTAAAAACACTGTTTGTTTGTTCTCTCTACCTGCAGACATCTTTAGAGGAATTCATTTCACCATTTACTCACTGAAACTTGTGAAGGATGGTCTTGCCTTTTCAGTGCTGCAATAGATCCTCTGAAGAGCTCATTTCTCAGTTTTCACTGTACCCGTCCAAAATTCTGACCGTGGGACATAATGCAGGCAGTTTGTTGCATGATCAAGACAACGTAATCTTTTGGTAATATAAATGTCGTCAGTCCACTCACCGAAAAACAAACACTGATTTTCCTTACCATACACTCAGAGGAGGTTACTACAGTTCTGTGTCTTCAAGAACGTGAACTTTTAAAGTATACCCATTCATTGTGTATTCCTTAATTGTTTGCACTTCTTGGACCTGAAGAATCTGCAATAGCAACTGAGCCACTTTGTCTGTTTTTGTAGCTTTGTGATGTCGTGGAACATGGTCTTTGTACAACTCTTCTAACTCGTGTTGTCTTGAACTTGATAGCCTGGCAAACTGTTGCTCTTTTGACTGCTTTGCTGTGCCAATCTTCGCGAGCTTTAGAAAAAACGCCGTGTTCTCGATGCTCGTCTTCAAATTAGAAACAGGCATTCTGTATTCCTGAAAGTCTAATCAGTAGCCAGTCTAGTTTACTGATGAAATGTGTCTAAGAACGGCGCGTTCAAGCCGGATTTTCCTATTGTGATTCGGTTATGATTTAGACTGTTTACTGAAAATACAGGCGTTCATTCGATTCACAAGCTTATATTTCTGTTTACCTTGAATATGCGAGTTCCTTCCGCTAATTATGTTGTGGTCTTTGCCAGGACCCTCCCTGACCCAAGAATAAATCACTTCAGTAGCTTACAACGGAGGAGGTTTTAAGTTTAG
>NC_090888.1:19566257-19576257 GCF_036669925.1 Montipora capricornis | reverse complement strand
AGAGGTAAAAGCAAAATGGGTAAGTTTGTAGTCGACGTTCTCATATTGAACGATTTTTTTTCCATGAAGGCATTAATAATTAATGTGAAACAAATGGTGATTTCTACTGGCAGAATACCGAGACGATTCTTTCATCGATCGGTTCATAGACTCAGGGTTATGAAATTTAGTTGTTTCCAGTAGGTGCTGTTTCCGCATGCATGGATCGATTTTCATCCTATAGCCTTCATGAGTACGAGTGAAAATCTATTGTTTTATGCTTCACTTGTGGAAGTAAAGTGCGAATGAACGAATGAATAAGGGATTAAATTCTGTGTTAATAATAGATCGAGGAATTATGACCGAGTGATGGTCCAAAAGTCTGTGCTATTTACGTAACCGTTCTACTGTGACTCCGTCGTTGTTGTTATGTGCTGTCGTAGCCCACTGGAAAGTGAAATAATCGCCTTCCTTTTTAATTTTTCGATTATCCTCAGATTTCGTTGAGTTCATCCTTGTCTTTTCAACTTTTACATGGTCATAAAACAAAACACATATAAAAGTGCGTTTAATTAATTTGCTTGAAGGCTTGTTTGTGAGTCAGTGTACATAAGCTTGCATGCAATGTTTGTTTGGAGTACCAAACAGGGGTCACACGCCATCTTTCAAAGCGATCACGCGATCAGAATTAACCCAGTGCGGCGTGACGAATGAGCTCGACCAGCATAGACGGGCAGGCACCATGCCATTGAGGGCCTCTTAATTCAGCATGTTCTCTACCTTGAATTGACGATTATCGTTAATTGTTAATTTGCTTTCAATTTACTATTATCGTTATTTCAGAACACTGAAAGCTTGATATGGATTATGGGAAATGAACATATTTATTTTAAAATAAGTAGAACCCTAATGTTTGGACTCGCAGGACTCGAACCTGGGAACGTGTAATTAATAACCCCTTTCACTTAACCACTAGACTACCACATCACTAACTGCGAGGATGTCATTTTTTGTTAATGTCAATAATTTTTTCTTCCAAAAGTGCCGCTGTAAACGTGTATTAAGTGAAAAATGTCGGTTACCAAACTTCAAGAGAAAGCTAACCATTTTAAAATCAAGCTTTAGACTTAACCATTATTCAGCAATAATTTTATATATATAATAATTAGTTTTGGTAAATAATCGGCACATTTTTAGTCAGTTGATCTTTAGTGGTTAAGTGGATAAAAACAGTTCCTTCGAACTGGGTGCTCCGGGGTTCAAATCCTGTCCAGGGGCTGCTTTTACTTTTTTTCTTTTTATTTGCTACCACAAGTCCTGGGACACAGTGTCCTAAATTAACGATAATAGTAAATTGAAAGCAAGTTAACAATTAACGATAATCGTCAATTCAAGGTAGAGAACATGTTGCTTAATTAATAAAGAAGAACCCAGGCTGACTCGGTTTCCCATATCTTCCCTCACAACTCTTTGGGACCTGGTTACCGCGATGGAAAGAGAATACAGATGACGCAATTCAAAGCGAGAGTTTCTCGCCAGGATTATTCGTTGGTTTTCTCTCCTGAAGGGTCGATAATTTTTTTTTTTACCTTCCTTTCTCTCTCCATCCTTCCAAACTGTTCACACCAATTTTGTTCAAAGAAAGTTTCGAAACATTTCCCATGCCTCTCCGTTTAAGAGTATTCTTTACCGAAGGAGTGGAGGTTCCTTATATTAAGTGATTGCAGAAACCCATAAGGGTTGAAACGTGTAACGCGCGTTCACAGCTTCCGAATATTCATTGCGAACTGATTGGTTGACTGTTTCAATGCTAAGTACCATATTTGGAAACCCCTCGCTGCTGTTGTTCCAAATATGGTACTTAACAAATTGAATATTCAGAAGCTTGTTTCTCAGCACACAAGGGGCCGTTACACGTTTCAACTCTTATGAGTTTCTGGTGATTGCAAACCAATTTCTAGAGACGCTGAAAACAAAAACGAAATTTACAGAAGCTGGATGACGAAGAAAAGGAGGTTACGAGGGAGGAGAGGTCTATTGTTTGTGTCATTTAACATGGCATCCATTTGAGTCAGTCTTCAGTGTCTCTGGGAGTTAACGAATATTCCCCACAGTGAAAAAAATAACATTTCGTTTATTCATCAGTCCTTTCACGGGACCACATGGGCCCAACGAATTGACCTGCTCCCCCCGGAGGGGGGGGGGGGGAAACCCGTTGAAGCCGCCGCCTGAATTGTTCAGGTGTCTACAAAAGTGACAGTTACGTTGCGTTGCTTAAAATGTCCAGATAAGTGCGACGATCACCTCTTATCTTTCATTCCCGACACTGCGCATGCTGTGGCACGAAAATCGTATAAAATAATCTGTATTTTTCTGTGCGGATACATTATTCAGTTGCCCGAGTGTGGCCCCCAAAACACTCAACAAATCGCGCTAAAAACAAGTTAGTTTAAGACAAATGTAGTCTCCTTTGCAGCCGTTTTTTGGATGTCACGCAACGCTCCCCGCAAAGAACACGGGGGAGCGTTGCGTAACATCCAAAAAACGGCTGCGAAGGAGACTAAGACAAATGAAGCTTAAACAAGGACATCCTTTTAGATAACGTATACTGTCCGCAGTGGCTTAGCTTAAGTAAATGCAAAAGAACAGAAGGGTCCTTGGTTAAGTAGAAGGGGGCACCCTTTTTTCCAGGCTTCTTTCGTCTTGAGCTGAGAATGACGTTGGAAGAAAGCGGCAGCAAAGCGCAGTAAATACCTGACAGTTTGTCACAACTTCTAAATTCAGTCGTTGGACCGATGAAAGACATTTATTTAAACTTCCTATAGAAGCATGATTGACGGTTTTTAAACATCGCAGTTGTGTGCGTTACTGCTTCGGTAACGAGAAGACAGCATGAAAACTTCAAGCCCAAGTTGTTCAAACGATGGATAGCGCTATCCGCCGGATAAATCACTATCCAGTGGATAACTCAATTGGTTTTGCTAGTGTTTATCCGCTGGATAGTGAGTTTATCCGGTGGATAGCGTTATCCATCGTTTGAACAACTGGGGCCTGGTTTGGGCGGGTGCAGCGCTCTAACAGTTGAGCTATCGAATATTGCGTTTAAGATTCTGTTGTATATATTTTTGTGCCTATTGTTTTGTGAGCCAATCACCAGAGCCTTGGAAAGAGCAAAATCGAACCCAGGCTCTCTCTCTCTCTTCTCCTCCCTTGCCGTTTTTCTCAATATAACCTCCAATATTCCTTACCTTTCAAATGGTAATGGTGATGTCTAACTAGAACTTTCGATAATACAGTTTGGGTATTAAACCACACATGACTTCTTTAGTAGTAGTAAAGATATAACTGACTACTTTTTAAAACGACCAAGCATTTTCCGCTTAATTACCATTAGAATATAAGGAGTTTATCAGTCAATTAGGAGAATTTTCTTCAAATGATTCCTGAATTGAATCATTTATCCTTCTTATTAGACTTTCTGAAACAAAGATCTCATGTGATGAAGAGTTCTTTTGCAATTTACTTTATGAGGATATGACAATTTCTGAACATATTCATACTAATTTTGTACGAGGGGTTGCCTTCTATATCAAGAATAATTCACACGGACATGGAGGTTTTCTATGATCCATTCTCTTTCCTAGCAGTTTCCAAAGTGACGTCACAATAAAAGTGGTATTAAGAGACCCTTAGAGAAGCCTCTTTTGAATTGCTAATTTTGTTTTCGAGTTACTTCGAATAAGATATTACCATTTGAGCATCGTCGCAGGAGGAGCTTGCATTTCGCTAAAGGCAAATTTTTCGATATTCTACGTCTTCCCAGAGACTTTCGGAAGTCAACATGGTAAGCTTCACAGTTTCACTTCCCTTATTCTCATTTTGGAAGTTTATTAGGAATAACCAGTGAAAACTATCGAACGCAATGTTGGACGAAGTTCATTCCAGACGAGAAAAAGCCTGCCTAAATTAAATGGAAAAATATCACAAATTGTCGAACCGATTTTTGCCACTAACTAAAGAAGACATTTTATCCTGGCTTTTCGTGTTGTTCTGAAACCAAGATTTTGGAGGTTCGTTCCATCGCCGTTAATTTAAGTTGGCTTCTTTAGTTCGTAGTAAGATTAATTTGTTTATGCTAAATGAATGTGTATGCAAGAATAGATGGCTGCAACCAGGCACCCAATAATATTGCAAGGTGAACAAATTTGCACAACGAACTTTTATTACCAAAACCTCACGGGTAGTAATTTACCCGAAAATTTACGATGAAGTAAGTTTAGCAAAACTCGACAAATTGCTCTCGAAACTTCCAGGCAAAAGGGCGTATTTTGTGTGTAACAACAGACGCTTGATGAAAAGACAGCACATGATTTATTGAGGCCTATGTTCTTTCGGAAATACTAGCGCAGAACCCTGACGGCAGCTATTAGAAATTTTTGACCTAATGATACTCATTTTAAGTTAGTGTAAACTTTCTACCTGACAAAATAGCATAAATATGTACACAAGCTTAGCGTTTCCCTTTACGCAACAGCGAGCTTTAATGCTTTTAAAAGTCAATTTATACGTGTCTTTGTTGTGCGGATAACGGAGAGAAGTAGTTATGAACGTTAACAATGCAGGTTGGACGATAATTTGGAGATTCGTATCAGTGAACAAATGCCTTGGGTAAAGGCAAGTGTTGATTTAAAAGGAAAGTATTAACTTTTTAAATCAGATTATTCATTCATGTACGTTCTGATTAATTCGAATTTTATAATATATGCAGCTTTCCAATAGTTTATTTGATAATTTATATCCGTTCGGTTATGTTTGTTTTCCAGGCGGCATTTTCGGAGAAAGAAAAGGCAGGTAAGATACCGTTAAAAGAGCGATCTATAGCCCATTGTAATCGATTTTTGGATGGGTTTATAAATCCCAACGAAAGGATTTAGACACCGTATGATATCAGGTCGATGGAACGTTTCTAATTGAGTAACACCTATCCAGGTCTAACTTTGACAACACGGAACCAGCAACCCGAGCAATGGGACCAATCGCAAAAGGCACAAGTATGACCGCGGGGAACCAATCCGAATTTGAACGAATTCATGGAATGGGTACAGTTTTTTTTATTCTGGGTGTCTCCTTGGTTGAGGAAAAAGATCGCGTCTACCAAACCAATTACGGAAGGGAATGAAGTTAAGCTCGAGCAAACGCATATTACTTATTATTCTAAATTAAAAAGTTGCGCTAACCAAACAAATACATGAGAGGTATTCTACAGGTCAAGAGGTGAAACGCATGAATGATCATCAGATATTGTTATTCCAATATTGTTTTCACGAAAAAATAAATATTGGTAAGGTAAACAGTGATCAGAGGTAAATTATTACCACCGTACACCGGTTCCAAGGAACTTACCTTGACGTCCAATTAGTGTTATAAGATGCCTCGGTGAAATAAATTTCACGTTCCACGTGGTGGTTGACTTAAAAATCCCGGACAAAATTTACAGCCAATCAGAGGATGATGCAAACTTTGCACGCGGATTTCCCAGCGCACGTTACACCCTCAATATTGCCTGCGTCCAATCATTCTCGTCACTAGAGCCTTGGATCGACCCAAGGCTCTGGGAAATTATATGCAGGAGAAGATGCGCCGTAGTGTTCTTATAGCCAAAAACTGGCTATTTGAACCTTACGGCGCCTGCTGACTCCTCGTGCTAACATGAATGCACCAATTAGAGAAGCTTTTGATTGTTCTTCACCGACGAAAACCAATGAGAAGACACTTTGTTATATAGGGTTCCCCAGAGCTCTTCTCTCGCTCAGTCAAGAGAAGAGCTCTGAAGTCGAGATTGGCGTCCAATGCGATGATTTATTGGCATAAATACAAAAGAATGTTAGGGTGGAGTGGTCTATTATTCTGGAATCCATTTATTTTAGATACAAACGCTTTCTTTGAGAAAACTTCATTGCTTGTGCTTGCCTGGTGCATAGACATGCAGACAGATTGCTCTTTTTTTTTTCTTTCTTTCTTTCTCATTCGTTGGTTTTGATGATTCAAATTCTATCTGCTTAAATTTCTTGCAGTTTATCGCGAAGCCTTTGAACTTTTTGATCATGATGGCAGTGGATTTATCACCACTGACGAGATTGGAGTTGTTATGAGGAGACTAGGACAGAATCCATCACCACAGGAGTTGGAAGATATGGTCAGAGACGTGGACGCCGATGGTCAGTTAAAGGTTCCAAACTTAACTGTCTCTCTGGGATAGGGGCTTGGGTTTTAGGGTAGGGAGAGCCTTACTCAATTCCTCCTCCTCCCAAACCTACAAATATTATTACATTATTATTTTAAAGGTGATCAGAATAGGCCTCAAATATATCTTCACTTAACAAGGGTGATAAAGAAGCTGTCGTAAGGTACAAATGGACTAGCTTGCCACCCAAACCGAAGACCTAAGTACAAATGTTATAGAAGCTGCTAAAAGATGAAGTAGTAACGTGCTTAAGATTTAGCTACACTACTCTTCAATCTCATTCAATCTTGTTATTAAAAGTGGACAAAATGTGCATGCAGTTTCCATTAGTTTACGGTAGGCGCAACTTTAATTGCCTGAAGTAACTTTGACGTGACATTGAAAGTCATCCTCTAATGAAAATCCGGTACTCACCACTCACTTACACTTCTTGTTCAGAACATTGATACGGCAACAGTGAGATCCTCCTAAGGGTTTTGGGGAAGTAGGGAACGTGGATAATTTGAACTGCGGAACAGGGAACAATGACAAAATATTTTAGGAAACAAGGGAACAAAAACAATTTAAAACAATTTTATGGATCAAAAAGCTGGGAACAAGGGAACACAAGCAAATATATAAAGGGAACATGGGAAAAAGGATCCCCCTGAGAGGGCCTCAAGAGTAGAACAGTGGTTGTATATTTAAAACGACCTAGAATCCAACTGAAGAACAATTAACAATTAGACCCGTAGCCCGCAAGGGCTACGGGTCAATAGCCCATGAGGCGAAGCCTGATTGTGTGAACTGTCGTGAAAGACTGAACGGAAAACTCAAAATCAACTGAACTTAACTTTGAGGCAAGAGCGCCGTTCCCCGCTATGGAGAGCTTTGATTATAGACACCGTAAATCATTTAAGGTTTTGACCAACTATAGGACCCTATAATAATTGCATTTAGTATCACCCAACTAGTGGACTAATGCAAATCCTGCATTTTGATTGGCTACACTACTAGAGGACTATTATTAATAGTTCGGCTTCGCCTCATGGGCTATTGACCCGTGGCCCTTGAGGGCGAGGGGTCTAATTGTTTTAGTATCACCCAACTAGTTGGACAGAAAAGGCAATAATAAAGTTAGCAAATGCGAGTCGAAGAAATATTTATTTGGGAATAAAACGAAGGAAAGCGTCACGCTTTTCGCTACTCTAGGACTATTAATAATAATCCTCTAGTAGCGTAGCCAATCAAAATACAGGATTTGCATTAGTCCACTAGTTGGGTGATACTAAATGCAATTATTATAGGGTCCTATAGGTGGTCAAAACTTTAAATGATTTACGGTGTTTATAATCAAAGCTCTCCATAGCGGAGAACGGCGCTCTTGCCTCAAAGTTAAGTTCAGTTTTAAGTTTTGAGTTTTCCGTTCAGTCTTTCACGACAGTTCACACAATCAAGTGTTTTCCCTTACCATTCTGGAGCTCTCCTGTTCTTCATGTTATCCATATCTTGTTTCCTTGTCACTTAATTAGAATTGACAATGTTCCCATTAGCCTGAATTAGCGAGCGGAGGAGGCGGCTGAAATTCAGGCTAATGTTCCCCAACATTCCCCATCGCAACCGTCAGTAAAACCACGAATCATTCTTTCACTGTTCCGTGTTTCGCAGGTAGCGGGCACATTGACTTCAACGAGTTCTTGGTGATGATGTCCCAGACACAGGAGAAGCATCATCAGTCCGAATTGCGTCAAGCTTTTAGCCTTTTTGACGCCGATGGCGACGGCTTCATAACATTTGATGACCTCAAGAGAGTGATGCGAAACTGTGGAGAGAGCCTGAGCGACTCTGAACTGAGGACTATGTTTACTAAAGCTGATATCAACCAGGATAATCTTGTTGACTTGAAGGGTAAAGTATTTTTTTGATAAATAATATGCAACAATATACTTAATTTTCCTCTTGAGGTATTTGGGCCCATGAAACAAATGATAGAAGAACGACTCCAAAATAACACCGGCAAGAGTTTTGATATATTTCAGAGATTTTTTAATTAGAAAGTGGATGAAATATCAGAATTTTTGTTGTTGCTAAAATTTGATATCTTCGTCGCGCCGGTATTACTTATATTTCACATGGGATGGCATTAATGTTGTCATGGTCACGGACTTGTCAGCCAATAATATTAGTGCATCTTTTTCAAATACGAAGTCTTTTCAAAAACAATAAAAACGGTGGCTTTGAGAGTACCGAAACGGTGAATTTACCGGCGACTTTGTTCAGTCAAGGTGATCAAAGTTTTCGGTCCTTTTAAAATGAATAACAAACTCAGATAGCTACATGACCGCGCGGGGATGCGAATTTTGTCTTCTTGTGTTGATATATTCGCTGCACTCAGCTGTGAGAGATACCATCAGCTCTCGAAGATAAAATTCGTATCCCCGCGCGGTCAGGTGACATTGTATATAAGATTAAGATTAAAGGTGGTGACAATTTTGGTGAAGTCGAACAGGATGCCATGTTTTATATTGTTATCGCATAGCCTTTCAAGTCGTCAAGAAGCCTGGTGTTATTTCTTTCCGGAGAAGCCATTCTCGTAAAAAAAAAAAAAAAACAAAATGAGTATTCCTGCTGATATACGAAAACTGTCCTTAAAAAAGATAATAGACCTTTTTAGCTTGTACATTTAGGGCTCGTTCTTTTGGGACCATTCCAGAATAGGAATACTCCGAATAGACAGTAATCGTGTTCTATTGGAACCAATTCGGCAGATGTGTTCTTTTGGGGATTTGTAAACCGGACTAAAAGTAACTGGAATAGCCCCAAAAGAATGCGTCCCTTAGCTTTCCCATTTCAGACCATCTGATGTTCTATAATTTTGTGGACGAGGACCTTTTGACTATCCAGCTCGAGATACTTTGGTTGTGCTCTAACCGAGCGGAAGCCAAGAGTGAATTAGAGAAGAGTGTAGTTATGGCATAGCCCCAACACAGTCACAAATGAGTCTATTTTTAGAATCCCCGTTCCCGCGAAAATCAGTTGTCATATCCTTGAAAAAAAACATGGCGGAAGCAGTCACGCGTGACATGGCTTCTTTTGATTGGGTAAAATTGGCGGCCATTTGTTTCGCGTGCAAAGTGTATCGAAAAATAAGTGAATCTGCTGGGGCAAGACCGCAAAGTGATAGATCTAATTCACTCTTGCGGAGGCTTATACGAAAACCAAAACGTCCTAATTTTCTCTAACATGCAGATTATATTCACATGTAATAGCCCTTGTAATTGTTTTTTTTGTTGTTGTTGTTGTTGTTTCTTTTTCAACAGAATTCACAAGGATTGTCAGTAATTAGTGGTTGGAGCTCCTACGATTAAAGGGAATCAAATTTGTGTTTTTATAGCTCTGAATTGATGAATTGGTGTACTCAGAACGTTCTTCAAAGTGTTTGTCATTCGATTAATTGAAATGCTCCAGTATAGTTTTCTTGTAATACTTTTGTTGCGTACGTTATAACACCCAAAGATTTTGCCTTATTTGCAATTGTACTTTTTTTTGTAGCCCACTAGTGTATTGTCGTAATATAATGAGTAATAAAATGTATTTCCATGTAGTCGATAAAGATGTCATTGTTATTAACTTAAACAACAAAGGCGATCCTTTTTTTTTTTCCTTTGTGAAGCTTAAAGGGCAGTAAGGCCAGGCGAACTAAATATGTTGTCGTTCGGAGACCAAATTCTTTTCGGTGAACGGGAAAAAATGTTCGTATGATTTGTTGGCGAAACAAAAAGACGCTGTTTTGGAAAC
>NC_090888.1:19523757-19561257 GCF_036669925.1 Montipora capricornis | reverse complement strand
TCCTGGGAACGAGGTTGCATTCTTCGGGGGCACCCAAAGAATCTGTTCCTCACATTATCTGTTCCCCAGAGGAATCTTGCTGGCTGGCAAAAATACAGGTGTTTCGATGAGCTGGCTGGGAAATTTTGTTATTGGTAGAGGTTTTGCCTGGGAATTACTGACTTTTTCTAGCATTTCAACCCGAGCTGGCGGTAGAAATTCTGAAGACTGAGGACGACTAAAAATAGAAATAAAAATAAAAAAAGAACCTCTTCCCTCTCCCAGAGAGTAGTCACAAACATACGACGGCTGGTTAGAGTGATTGCGCTTGCGGAAAAAACCTGTTTTGTCCCGGTTTTGTCGCTTTTGCGGTCGTTTTGGATCGAAGGATTTTAAAGCGCGCGGAATTCTTGGCTGGGAAACCAACCAATTTTATCTAGCTGGCGGGGAAATTTCTTGTGTGTCTTGCTGGGAAAAAGGAACAGATAATGTTTTCCCAGCAACACTGAAAAACACCTGAAAATGCCTTTATAACATATATTTTCATTAACTGGGGTATAATAATACATTTTACAACAAATTGGTCGTTGGGTGCCCCTGATTCTTTTCGTATGCTTTGGAGTTTCAACTTTTAGTTTGCTGTGCGTGCGAAATATGTTTGGGTAGTTTATATGTATGTTTCAGTGTGATTCATTCGTACTCAAGTCAGTTATTTAGATATTTCACTTTGCAGAGGTTTAATTAAGTCTAAATCCACGCCAAGTCAATTTTTGTGAAGTTAACAACCTCCCAGCTCCGAAATACAAGTGGTCTTTAAATAATTTCGGGTTTCCGATTCGTGTTAGTCCGCTTTGATAATATGTGTCTATTCTTTTCCACTCTGTTTTAACAGCTTTTTACTGTGCAAAATTTGTTACAATCTTCATCCACCATCGCAGCTATTACACCGCCACCGGTGCCTCAGTTGTTTGAGCACTGGACTGCCATTTATAACCCAGTGGAACGTATAAGAACCCACACTCTATTTAGAGAGAATAAGGCCATGCATGTAGTTCCCGGTGTTGTGGTCTGTCCTCTCAGTGGTGCGTCATGGTTGAGAGGGTAAATTCCCGGAGACATTAGCTACACCAAGCTACTCTAAACCTCAGGGTAAATAAAGATATGATATATAACCATTAAAGCTTGTTGAAAACTCGGAAGACTGGAGCCTTTTTATCCTCTTGCGATAGTAATATTACGATTTCCCATAACAGAATCAAAAAGGAAATTTTCTTCTTTTCACGTTAACAGAATATAGGGAGGCATTTCAGTTGTTTGACAAAGATGGAGGGGGAACTGTTTCGACAAAAGAACTCAAACAAGTGTTTGAAGCGTTAGGACAACACCCAACCGACCAGGATGTACTTGCAATGATATCTGAGGTCGACAAAGATGGTCAGTATGAACAATGAACGGAACGTTTAAGAAAACGTGTTCACACGGGCTGGGTGTGTCTAAGGACGTCCAGAAGTAAACTCGACCACGCCTTGTGAAATAGCCATCTGTCTGGTTGCCTTTGTTTTTAACTTTGCAAAGAGTTTTATCTTAGCCTACTGATAGCTTTCCAGCAATAAGAATGGTATTTAACAGGCTTGGAGATATTCGGTTTAAAGGCAAATGTAGGCCTAGGGTGTTTTAAGATGACTTTTCTATTGCTATGGTTACCTTTTGCGTCACAATTACGAGCGCATCTTTAAAGGAATAATTCATCTTGGTGTTACACACGGTACCATAGAGTTGCCGTTGTGCGAGACAGAGTTGTAGAGCCAATCCTTCTAAGAAGACAGTGTCTTGGAATTATTGAGACTAATGTGAGCCACTCGAAAACTGATTGTATATGACCACACACTATCGCTAAAAGATAATTGGTTAATATTCTAGTGTGCAATTTAAGTCTCCGGGACAAAATGGAAGACCCTTCAAAACCACCCTGTCGCACGTGTGACATTTGCCAGTTTTTTTCCCTCAGCGATGAAGTAATCAGCATACCAAGATTATGATAATAAAGATAATTATGATTGTGATGAATGTTGACGATCATGACGAGGACGATGACAATAACGATGGTAACGAAGGCGATGGCGACGCAACGACGACGATGACGTTGACGATAACGACAACGAAGACCAGGATGATGACGTTGACGGCGACTACTACAACAACCATGGCAACGGTCGGCGATGCCGCGATGGTGATGACGTTTACGATGACAATGATGTCTTTGGAGATAGATGATGATGATGATGCCGCCATATCCATATCGCAGCGCGTAACATCTATTCAAATCCTTTTTCCCCAGAACTCATGGTTTCTTTTTCCTTTTTTTTTGACTTTGGGATTTGTTGTCCTGTCTTCGATAGGGAGCGGTGAAATAGACTTCGACGAGTTCCTTCAATTAATGGCTGCCAAGCAGGTCAACATGACGATGGAAGATGAGTTAAGAAACGCCTTCAATGTGTTCGATATGGATGGCAGTGGATACATATCAGCTGCAGAGCTAAAGCTGGTGAGCTTATTTGCACATAATGCTCTATCAGAAATCATTAGTGACAAAGTAATCGTGCCCAGTAACCTTTTAGTTGAGTAGGAAAAACATCAGACTTTGATGAACATGAAGTCGCAGGGTTCTATCTACCACGAATACATCAATGGGGATATCTTCCGATGAAGAATAGACTGTTTGAGGGAGAACCTGGCAACTGAGCAAAATTTTGAAAAAGGTTGCAGAAAATAAATCCGAGAATTTAGCATCCATTACACACTAATTGAGCTAATTTGTGATTTGTTTCAATACAGCGATTTTCCAATTAATTAAACTAAGGTAAACACAATTTAGACACCACTTTTGAATTGAGCCAATCAGAGGATATATAACCAGCCTTATTTAAGCGCGGGAAAAGAGGAAGTAACAAGTCAAAATGAAAAGGTCGTTTAACTTGTGCAAATATAAATTGCATGTTTCATTTTAAGGATTCAGCTGAGTGCTCGTTTGCCGCACAAGCAGTACGTTAAGCTGCTCGCTTCAGCTCGTAATCAAAACGAGCGATAACAAATAAAAATGAGACCTAATGTCGCGAAAACAGGAAAGAAATTCTATTAGATGTGTTGAGCAACATCTCGAGGGAAAAGTCTTTTTCTTCCAAAGGCGGCGGTTTTATAAATGACTAGGAGCCCATAATTATCTCAACTTTTCACTTGATAAATTTTTATCATACTACGCTTAGGTAAGAGAATTTATTGGGGGTTTCGAAATTTGGAAAAAAAATTACTAAGTCACCGAATTTTAGAGGGTCTTTCAGCAATGCTGTACCGTTGCCATGGCAACAGCGCGGGAATATCCAATCCCTTGTTACAGAGCTGTGCTTTCTTCAGGTGCTTTCGAATCTTGGCGAGTCATTGACAGACGAAGAAATTGACGATATGATAGCAGAGGCTGATCTCGATTCGGACGGGCAAGTCAGCTTTGACGGTGAGTGAAGAGGATCTATTCTTTTAAAACTATAATATTTATCTCCTCCGTGGACAATAATATTGGTAAAGGATATGAAGGAATGAGATTCTCCGGAAGACGTACGTGGACTGAGCTTTTTCGTAAGGCCGGAGCGCGTGTACCTATTCTGAGCAAACGGTATCATCTTTGTTCGCTTTATTCTGCTTTCGTGATATTGTTCGCGTTTATATCTTAAGAGCTGTATAACGATGAGAATTCCTGTGAGAATCATTTTCATTGCGGCCAGCTCAACAGGGAACGTACGGCAACCGGAGGCCGGAGATTTTTTTTCTGGTCTTGACGCTATAGTTCTACATTTTCAGTACTCTGATAGCGACGATTTGTTTGAAAATTTGAGAGAGACTACTACTCAGAATGCATTTCTTGGTTATCGTCATTCGTGCGCGATTCAGTTCCCTCGTACAAATTTCTGCCCATCTCCAATCTGCTGCAAAGGATGGCCGCCAAAAGTTTCAGTACTTTGCACTCTAGCCGAAATTTCGTGAATTGTAGGAACCGTGAAATTTTTCTTGCCCCCAGTTTTCCATAATCCTTACCTTTTGGCAAAAAAATAATAATTGAAAAAGAAAATTAATAAATAAAATTTTTGAAAAGGCTTTTTCCTTTTTCAATAAATATTTGCAGATTGATAAGAACCCATATTTGTCGAAATCGTACATCCACAATCACGTCACAGGGCAAATCTTATTGGTTTTGTCAGTGCCCGTATAAAGAAATTTGTCGTACGCCAGATTCCGTACAATTTCAGTTTTTGTTTTCATCATTTCAGAGTTCATCAAGATGATTGGAAACAAGTGAGACAGATGGCTCTCTTTTCTTCTCTTGCATTATTTCTTTTGTATCCTCTTCAACTGAACTGAAGTTAAAATATTAAAATTTAATCAAAAAAGCGGGTTTCGTGTTTTGATATCGTTACTTTTCTAACCTCTGTAGTAACTGGGAGAAAACCATTTACCCTTTAATCTCCGAGATACACCCCTCCCCATCCCCCAGGCCTGCTGGGACAGAGGGCTCGTGATACAAAAACGCGAACCTTGAGCACTCTTTTTCTCCTATTTCCCTGGGTCCTCCCCCGAATCCCCTCTTCATTCGATGAGGGAGAAAAACGACGACTCCTACTTTCACAGAATGTAATTACGAAAGAACCGCGCCATACGAGGTGAAATACGCAAATCAAAATAATGCAAATTCATATTTGCAGGTGATGTTCTCATTGTCGGTTCTTCTATCATATTAAAGCTGCTGTGTGTGAACTATTGGGATTTACTAGGGGCAACAGAAAACTGACGCTAATTTCGGGGGGTCGTTACTATCGGAACTTAATGGTATGGGCTCTTTACATTATTCGTGAGCACTCAGAAGATGAATTTTGGAAAAAATCAGCAACAAAAATGTGCATAGAAAATTTATCTGATATGTTGTGTGCATTTGCTTTCCATAACGTCAATGCTTAAAAGCGACCAAATCCTCTAAAGTCGCATCGCACGGAGTAGTACTTGTTCCTAGTTGGCCGTATGGCTTTTTCCGGCCCTGGGGCCCGAAGAGCCATCTGTGAAATTGCCAACCGCTTGTTTTGGAAAGCAGATCTTTTAACATGTTTTCAAGGTAACAAAAAGAAAAATAACTGTGAAGTTTGACGAATTAAATGCTCTCCGTTCTTGAGTTACAAAGGGAATTGTGACACCCGAAAATTTCGGGACTTTAGAGAAACGGCCCCCTGCTGGCGCAAATGCGTACGGCCCTCATACGGGGATTTTCCCAATAGCTTTGCATGTTTAATGAAAGCGCACGCGGGGCCGTACGGGCCATATGATAATTCTCAATCCTCTTTTTTTTTTTCATTACTACCATTTGCGTTCATCCTTGAAGCGTGACAAATTTTGCGCGTAGTTTTACTTTTCAAACGTCAACGGTTTGTCCGGTCGTGTGTCACTTTTGACCAATGAAACGTTGGCGGTTATGTTGGTAAATTGACCACGTTTTTGACGGTATACCAGCATGTTTTGTTCACGTGCTCTTCGAGTTTTCAGGTTTTCGTGAGAGAGGAGATATTTATGAATCTGCCTGGGAATCTAGTAGAGTTATAAATCTGGTATACTTTACCAAGAAGAGATACGTGATTCAGCAACTACGAGAAAAAAATACATGAATCCGCAAAGTGAAACTAGAAAGATCGAGGAGGAAATACTTCTGCGTCTTGGGCATTCTGCACACCCACGCTCTTCCGTGTTTCAAGGAACATTTAAAATCTTGATTTCAAGCGATTCCTGGTCGGTAATTTATCTCACTACAAACTTGTTGACTTTGAATTTGTTTGTCTGCCTTGCAAAACCAGCAGAGAAGTTATTAGGGCGGTCATGCAAACCCGAACGCTCTCACGAAAAACTTTGAGAGCACGTGAACTAAACATGCTGGTATGCTGTCAAAACTGTTGTCAATTTCAAAACATAACTGCCAACGTTTCATTGGTCAAAAGTGATACAAAACCGGACAAACCGTTGACTTTTGAAAAGTAAAACCGCGCAAAATTCGTCATGCTTCAAGGATGGACGCAAATGGTAGTAAGTATGAGTGTAAGGTAATAATCTTTCGTTTTAACAGACAAGCGATCGTAATTTGTACAGGAAATGAATAGTCAATATTTGGGTGAGTTTAAAAGGTAAAACTTTTGATTAAATTTACATAATAGGGCGTGATAGAGAGCGAGTCCGAAATAACGTCGTTTTTGCCTGCCAAAATCGCCATCCCAAGAAAGTGATTCGGTTGACGAGGACGTTCCAGTAAGAACTAAATATAAAAATAATTGGGCTGTGAACATTTTCGCCGAATGGCTGAGGTTAAGAGAGGTTCACTTCAACTACACAAGGTGTCAAGCCTTGAGTGCAGACAATGCTGAAAAGGATGCTCTTTCGCTGCATTATTGGGTGTCCAAATAGGCTATTTCCGAGTTCATGTCTGCCTCCTCTTCAAAGCGAGTCTAAGTGCGAAGTTTTTCTTATGAAAATTAGTTTTTCATTCATATGTAAAGTAGAACTAATTAGCATCACAAAAACTTCGCACTTAGACTCGCTTTGAAGAGGAGGCCCCGGCTGTTCAAAAGTTGGAAAGCGCTATCCACCGGATAAATCTCTATCCAGCGGATAAACACTAGCAAAACCAATGCAGTTATCCAGTAGATAGTGCTTTATCCGGCGGATAGCCGTCGGCTATCGATATCGTTTGAAAAACTGGGGCCTGGACGCTAATGATAAAAGGTAATGCGAAAGTTTTATGTCGAATATTCGAATTTAGTTTCATTGGGTATCAAGATACATGCACCTGACCAAAATAGGGCAAACCGATTGGCTAAAAACCTTATGAATTATTAATGAGCTTGAGAACTTTGCATCATGCATGCGAGACTTCCTGGTTTGTGGTAAAACCGGTGGGTTATTTAACAGAATTTTTTGCTATAATGTCTTGCACAGTAAACCGATGGCCTCTAATATTAAACAGCATCAGTTTGCTTATGGTATTGTTAATCAAAACTTTAAATAATCTATCACAGAGACAAACTTTGAACGAGATATCATATCAAGAAGTAGCAGCAAATAAAGTACAAGGTAAATCGTAAAAGATTTGACGCGATGAAACAAAGCACGTTGTAATGTAGAGGCCATGGAAACCCTCTCAAGTGATGTATTAGAAAGCAATGCTGTAAAGTTTATTATAAGACTGTGGATTCTACTTACGCCAACTAATTTTAGAAATTCCTTCCAAGTCAGTAGCCCAGAGAACCACGTTGGTGGAATATTTTAATTCCGAGTTTCCAAAAAAAAAAAAACTGGTTTGGAAAGACCGCCTTTTTCCTAAGGGTATTAAATAGTCCTTCATATGAACCTTAAAGTGCACACTAAAATACAGCATTGGCAAATGTTATCACCTCGTATCTACACAGGTTGAAAAGGTTACTGTGCTACAATTACTCCAAATGAAGACATCACGTACATAGCCAACTTTAAAAGTTGTCGCTCTACCTAAGCTTTTCGAATAAATCTAACTAAACGTTTTAAAAACTAAAATTAAAAGTACTAAAGGCTTAGAAATAAAATTTGTTCCTTATTCGGACTAAAAATAAGTTGTTTACACCTTTTCAGGATTGCTGAAAACACCTTGGTTTGGGACAATGACAGCTGACTTAAGTATACTTGTAGTAAATCTACCGGTCTTTGGCCCGACTTTCTGCAAATGAAGCACTGTATATCTGAGCTCAAAGAGATGGATTTTCAACATTTGGCACTTTTTTTAAAATTCCACGGTAATGAAAGCATTGGCTATTTTTTCAAGTTCTAAGCTTAGTGACCAAGCCTCAGTAGTTCAAAAGGTGTATAATGCTCTCCAGCGGATAAACACTGGCAAAACCAATAGACCTTATTCACGATGACCTCCGTGTTGGATTTGCTATTATCATGCAAATTACCTACACACTTCTGAGGGGGCAAACAACACAAGTTCGAGAGGTTTTAACGAATATCTTAGCCACACAGATGACTTTTTCTACGTTCATTGAATGTTTTTCACCTAAGTAGTGAAATAGAATGATTACACAAGTTACTTCGATGTTTTTTTTAGTGAAAAATGAGGAGATAACGAAGTAGAAAGTCGAAATGTGAAAGGCAATCAAAGATATAAAATTATTATAAATGGGACTTAATTCTAAATTCTAAAATGTACTTTTAGAAATGTTATTTCAATATTTTGACGAGCCGATTTTTGCGCAATTTGCCTTTTTTCCAATGTTTGCCCCCCAGCAAAACACATGGCTATTTTGCATGACAATTTGAAAACCAACATGGCGGCTATCGTGAATAAGGCCTATTGAGTTATCCAGTGAATATTGCTATCCACCCTTCGAACAACTGGGGCCAGGCCTATAAATCGAATGAAGACTGAAGAAAACCTTGTGGTAATAAATACAGCCCTACATCATGCTGTTATGATGCAAGCCCGTTTGCATTGGAATGAGAAGTGGCAGTGCAGTTTTCATGGAAAAATGTCACTTCCAGCCTTACTTGTGTCCAAAGGCTAGGTTACTGGGCACAAAAACGGAAAATTGGCTCCTTGGTAATTGGTTAGCTTCACGTTGTGCAACCTTAGCCATGCCTGTCTTCAAACCAAGATGAATCGTAAAATCGTGAAAAGGTCGACGCGAATAAAATGTGCATCAACTGAGAAAAACATTGCATAAACCCTCTGTGCACTCATGTCTCAAAGCATCTTGGATTATTTCAACAACGAGGATGGATAATTCACTTTGATGTCATCATCTTCACAAACTCTGCAATGATGAACAAGGAAAAACAGAGCAAAGAAGGAAATACATTTCGTACTACAGACATTTTTGCAAACAAAGTCAAAATTAATTGATATCACCTCTCAGGTTGAAAACTCTTCATTTGCATACTTATTTTTCACTTGAAATTTACCTTCATAATTGACTTGCCCATCACCATCAATGTCAGCTTCCCTTATCATTTCATCAACTTCCTCATCTGTAAGTTTCTCTCCCAAGTTGGTCATGACATGACGCAACTCGGCAGCACTGATAAAGCCATTGCCATCTTTGTCAAAAACTCGGAAAGCCTCCCTAATTTCCTCCTCTGAGTCAGTGTCTTTCATTTTCCGTGCCATCATTGTAAGGAACTCTGGGAAGTCAATTGTGCCGTTTCCTATTGAGTTGAAAAGACAATATAAAAAAAAAAATAGGGCAAACTACACTTGCACAAGAAAGTAAAGCTGTTAAGAGTCAGGGTTCACATTACTTTAAAATTTTAAAATTTCACAAGAACTTGTAATTCACCAGTGATGATGATGATGATGATGATAATAAAAATAGTAACGACCGGTCGCCTTATTTGCAAGCGTGGGCGACCAAATTTCAGAACAAGTAGCCCGAACGGGCGCCTAACTTATCACAAGGTGATTCATCATCACTTTTAATTAATTAATTCCAGGCTCTTGAAAAATGACTCTGGCTACTAACTTTTAAAGTTGGAAGCCCGGAGGGCTCCGAAAAAATGCACTTAGGCAGCAGCCTTGTATATCAACAGTTGCTACCAACAAAGGTGTACCTGGCAAAGAAAGTCAAAACACTGAACACCCATGACTACAACTGTCGAATGTGTGGAAAAGAACCAGAGAGTGTCGCACATGTCCTCACTGGATATGGTGCGATAGTGCAATCAAAGAATGTGGACAGACATAATAATGTTTTCAGAATCTTGTTCTTCGAGATTCTTGCCAATTAACTACTAGTTAGAGTACCGAGGGATTAGACTACGCATGGTACAAGCCAATCAAGCCAAAACCAGTCTATGAGAATGATCAAGTGAGAGCCCTGTGGGATGTCCCTCTTTTTGCTGAAAAGACAGAAGTACGAGGAAACCATATTGATGTGCGAATCATTGACAAGAAAGAAGAGAAAGTTATTCTCATAGAGATGAGCTGCCCGTGGATTGATAATTGCGTAGTTAAAGCAGAAGAGAAAACAAGGAAGTAGAGACCATTGCGATTGGAGTTAAAGAAACAGTACCCAGGCTATAAAATCACCCAGCATATAACATTATCATGGATGTATTGGGCAGGTACTCAGAAGCAGTAAAAAGTAAGTAATAGTGCTAAAAAAGATACAGAAACCCATGCTAACAAATACCCTAAACATTGCAAGAAGTATGAAGATACTAGATCATGAACAATGAACAATGAACATGGAAAAGAACTGATATACAATTACACTTAATATATTTTTGAAACAGTTTTCAATATATTCCTACTTTGTTTACAGTTATACAGTTCATTTTTATACTGTACTTAGTCACTTAGGGGCACTCTTGACATTTTATATAGAATCTACCAAAAATTTTTAAAAAACTAATACTAGATTTTAGACATTACTCATCAGGGATAGAAATCAGAATTAATAATGTAAGGAAAAAAGCAAGTATTATCTAGTTTTAATAAACTACATCTGTAGGATTTTAGGATTGATAATTTGATTATTCTAACCCTTTGACGTCCAAACCAACGTAAACCGGCCAGAATTAGTATTTTACTGTCTAACGCCAGACGATTTTACTCGCCAATGGGGAACCCCTGGGAGTCAATGGGTTAATCTAGATACATTGTAGATTTCATTAAGATCTGAGTAGGTTTTCGAGAGCTACTTAGGTTTTTTTTAAAAGAGACTTCCAGGGATCGGTCACATGATCTCATGCCCACTCACTGTAGTTAACTAATAGGCATTCATACATATCTACTGCCATAATAATAACTCTTTACTTTCTGTGAAGAGAACAACCCCCAAAGAGACATGGTACCTATTAGACCTCTGCAGCCCTGGACCTAATAATAATAATAATAATAATAATAATAATAATAATAATAATACTAATTGATAAATTTAGAAATTTAAATCGATTTTATTTGAAAAATGCCTCGATACAATCATATAAATGCACACTATAAATACGGAACAGAATTGGTTGACCTAAATGAAAAACTTTTTCATAAGAATATAAGAAAACATATTTAAGGAGGCTTGAAAGGGTTTCAACACTCCTGAAGACACTTTCTTTACAGCGAATGATGCTTCTGTGTGAATGAGACCAAAATTGTGTGTAACAGCCAGAAGTCAGGCTACTTAGCCAAGGGCTGGAGCCTCACTCAAGCAAGCAAGCATTACGTAATAGCAATGTTATGGTACCATATGAAACACCCAGCAAAAGCACCCTATACTTTGGATTTAATTGCTCATATTTCAAAAATTAACTCAGTGACCGGCAAGTCTAATTCACAGGTTGCAGATCATTGTTTCACCCATACAGAAAGTATCCTAAACATTCTTAAAAGCTAACCTTAGGCCTAATTAGGCCTAAACAAAAGTTTTTAGGCCTAAGGTTAGCTTTTATGAATGTTTAGGATACTTTCTGTATTGACGAAACAATGACCAGCAACCCGCGACCTGCAAATTAGACCCGCCACTCAGTGACCACCCTTTCTTACCGCTAAAAAGTGATTAGGAGGCTATGATGAAAAGGCAAAGTTTAAAAAAGTTCTGTCTAGCGGATTTAGAGCCACCTTAAAAAAATGCACAAAATTAAGGTGGTTCTGAATCCACTAGACAGAATTAAACTATGCTGAAACTTTCATCTTGCCCTTCTGATTACTTTTCAGAAATAAAATGGGGGTCAACAAGTTCGTTTTTGAGATACACATGTAAGCAACTAAAGACAAAATAAAAGTCGTTTTTACAGGGCTTGCCCGTTGCCACAGTGACATACATTACGTCACAATAATGACTGTATCTTGTAATTCCTGTTTCATTTGAAATCACAATATTGCTAATAAATGATACAATGTTGTGGTGCCAATCCTTCTAATAAGAGTGTCACTTGGAAGCGTTGAAGCTGGTTTGAGCCACCTTAAAATACAAATCCCAATCCTAACTTCTCACTCGTTCCTTCTCGATTTCAAAATCATTATCTCTAATAATAATAATTATAATAATAATAATATCTTACCCGTGCTTTGGTTTGTCTCCTGCTCTAGAACCTTGAATATTTAGCATATTTTAGCATAAATTAGTTTAGTTTCTTATATATATATACATATACATATTTTAACCTTACTTTTTAATTGTACACTACCTTATAACTCTAGTTTCACTTGGCGGAGCACAGGCCACGCCTTAGCGCCCTGTGTTCCTTTTAACTGTCTAGCATACAGATAGTTTTTACTGCTGAATAACACTAACAATCATAATAATCATAATAATAATAATAATAATAATAATAATATATATTATATAATAATGATGATGATGATGATGCTTTCCAACAATTATCTGTAAAATTTGTTTTTCTTGCTGTAGTTGTGGTGGTTGGCTTCTTGTATTAGTGGTGTAAGCTACATGTAACAAAAACAAAAAAATCAGTGGAGCTTGCAAATTTTTACCATCAGCGTCAACTTCATTGATCATGTCCTGTAGTTCGGCTTCAGTTGGATTCTGCCCAAGAGATCTCATTACTGTCCCCAGTTCCTTTGTTGTGATGGTACCATCTCCATCCTTGTCAAAAAGCGAGAAGGCTTCCTTGAATTCTACGAATGGGAAAACAAGAAATGACTTCACTTGGCGGGCAATGCCATGCCAAGATGCAAATGAAAAAAAAAAAAAAAAACCAAACATCACTTTCATGTATGGTTACTGTACCTGCAATTTGTTCCTCGGTAAGTTGATCAGCCTGATAAAGAAAATAAAAATATGGTTCTTAATCATAGCTGCTCATTAAATATTTTGTGTGTATCTTGAGCGACCAGTGTGTCGTATCTGAAAAGTTTTTTTTCAGAAAAGTTCATATAATTAATATGATCACACCTCTCTGTGTGCAAAATAGAAAGAAAAAAAAAAAGGAAATTAAGTACAAAAAAAGCCAAGCCAAGCCAAGCCAAGCTTGGTAGGCTTTCACTTTCAAAATTGTTGGGTGGAACCCCCCAGTCTTTGCTGACATATATTCAGCCCCCCCCCCCTCCAGGTCTCAACTAACACTGGTTGTATAATTGAACCTGGCAACGTAAGGGGATTTGATCTTCACAAGAGAAAAAACAACTACAAGAAATGAGAAGAAAAAAGGAGAAAAAAATTATTACAATGCCTGCCACATGCAAAATATGGTGTTGCATTACACTATTAAAGATTAATATTCAAAGCTGAAATTTAATCATCAAAACACATAAGAAAGAAAACCCCTTAGGGGAGATGAAAATGGAAATACCCAGAAAAGAAATTTAATGTTGTTAGAAATGAGTTATCTGCATTACTTACGGTAATATTAAAACAAATACAATAAAATTTAACATTTCTGCAATCTTTTTTATGCTTGAAACACTCTCTGCCCATTAATTTTAAGTACAAGTTTACATAGCATAATGTTTTTTTGTTAAAATAATAATTATTGATTCTTGTACACATCTACAGTGTAACGACCAACACTTCATATTTAAAATTTAATATTTCCTTGACCACAACTTTGAAAAACTGTCCAGGTTCCACAAATTTACACAAATAGAGCCAATGTGTGTACGTACTCGCATCATATTACAAAGAAATTGAAACAAGAGAGACATAATATTGAAAAGCACTCAAGCTGAATGAAGCTTTTGTGGTGATGTTTATCACTTAGTGTTATCTAAAATTAATAGCTAACTACAATACTGTGACATTGCTCAAACTAAGCAAATTAATAATAATAATACAAATAGTAGCTGTAGCAGTAGTAATAACAATAATAATAACTAAAAAAATGAAAACGTAAGTTGTCATGTTTTAGTCCCCAACAAAGCTTTGTAAATTAGTCCTGAAAAGCCCAGAGGGAAGAGACTAATAAATATATTCACTTCACTACATTGGGTTTTCATATGTTTTTGTCCTCAAAAGTGCTTACTTAAAATAAATGAATTACATTTTCATGTGAAAATTATGGCATAATTTCTGCCCACAGCTGATTGGAGATAAATTCAAACATGAAGTCATGAATCACATGAAATAAAATCTCTGATATTTTTTTTATTTAAAAACAGACACCATTTTAAAATGTAAAAAATAACTGTTAAAAAAGACAAAAACGATAAAATGAGCCTAACCTTAATAAACGAAACACTATCAAATTCAAAGAGGCAATTTAAAATAGAAATCTTTAAAGTGGTGTTAACATTGAGACAGGAGAAACCAAGGATGAAAAATATGAAGGAAATTCATTAATGAATTACAACACTGAGGTCCATGTCAATTATTCAAAAATAATTATTTCTATAACCTAAGTCACCTAGCAAAAGAAAATTAGGGAAAGAATACTGAGGCTTTGGATTTGTTGAATTGGAGTTCGTTCATGATGAATTGGGATGTATGGTATTGATAAAAAGAGCGCAATTAATGAAGGTTTGTATTCCACCTAAAGATGAACAATTATGATTAATCAATCTAAAGTTTGATTGGTCGAATGAACCTGTGGTCAATTAATCAAATTTCTCTGTTGGCTCTTCACTTTTTGTTATGTTCCATCGCTTGCCAGGCTTCATAATTAAAACAGAGATTCATCCCGAAACTACAAATATTTCGTAATTAATTTTCAAATCAAATACTTGAACAAGAAAAATTGCCAACACGAAATTTCCAACGGGTCAGCAAATCTCTCAGCAAGTTGGGAAACATTGCAATTTGATTTTGATGTTCTTTGATAAATTCTCAATATCGCTTTACATGAGCTGCCCTCTCGCAATGGCAGAAACATTCTTTGAAAGATATGCGCTTTCTCCAGTCCAGACAACAATAAAAGCTGTACGCGTTTGCAAGAACAAAAATTAGAACGAACTAATCGTAAAGTAAGCTTAAGTTCTTATAGCAAAACTCGACAAAGAAAATAAGTGCGAACTTAAATCTGTCCAGCGGATGTTAAACATTCATGAATATTCACTAATAAATAATGCATCACTCCAACTGTGAATTAAGCCCTTACAGTTTTATACAAAGATAAGCCATGAGATTTACATTCGCGCGCCGAAACTACCTGATCGACAGGGACAGAATTCCTATTTTCCTTCCGCTTTTCAAACCAAAGATATCGAGTTATGACTTTTTGGCTTAAGTAAAAACAGATGATCAAGATCTGACCGGCTACTGTGCCAAATGTAAGGCAGCAATTAACAATAAAAACTTGAACTCGATGAGTGTACAAATGCTATAGAGGTGGGCGTTTTTTTTCCTTTTCCCGAAGAGGAATAAAATTAGCCGATCCGATTCGATTTGAGCGTATGCGAGAGGATAGACCCTTTAAATTAGAATGAAAAGATTCGTGATGAAGGGACAAGAAAAACTAAACCATAGAAGCTTACCATAATCGAAGTAAAATATTGGAGTTGTCAAATGCCTTGAACAAGCTGATCGTCTGAAATTTCGAAAATGCTGCAAGCTGTAATTTCAATGGCAGCGATGATCTGATTGGCTGATAGGTACAATGCTCTCCCATATTAGGAGCCCATTCAGGAAAAATGCGTCGAACACTCCCGGCTGCAGCAACATATTATTACATTATATAAAATAAGAGCGCATGTAAAATTTATCAGAGCGTCAGATGTGTACGGCACAAGAGTTGTGGTTGATAGAGCAGATAAGTACAGATAAAACACTCGGATGAAAGGCAAAGCTCAGGTCATGCAACAACTTCCAGGATAGCGGGAATAAATAAGTTAGAGATTACTTGCCATTATTTTGTCACTTTAGTGGTTGTCAAAATACAAACCCTTGTATCTTTCCAGAGGCCTTGATTGTGTCACCCCTTGGATCGCTTTTTTAAAAATCCCAGAGGGTAGCTCTCGGGCGCATAGGGTCCAGGCCGCTGTACGAAAGTTCGGCTCGGCTAAACCGAAAATGATGCTCTCCATTTGGGGCGCTTTCCATTCGACCAGAAGTTCTTGTTGAAAATTTCCATAATTTCAGGTGCCGAATGGAAGAGCATTTTACGTTTTGTCGCTGGAGGCAATCACATCAACAAGCATTGCCCCAAAATGAAGACAATTTAGTCCGAGTAAGAATGAACGAATCCCGGAATCGCGAGGTAAACCCCAATTTCCGAATTTTTTGCCAGGAATACTTCCGTTCCATTCGATTCCTTGACCGGTTTTTTCGAGATTTTTGGTCGAATGGAAACCGCCTTTGTTTTTACGCTTGTAACAAAACCGCGTCAATCTCTCAGATTGACGCACAGGTGGCTTTGGTTGGGTTTGTGATACCAATCTCGTTCCCAGAGCCCACGTATCTTTTGGTCAGCTTCAAGACACGGAAGCTCTGGAAAAATCAATTTTCAGAACTGTGTTGATTGGCTAATTGCTTTATCAAACTGCTTATGCTTAAACTATCGGGTGTAAAATAGCTTGAAATTAACGAATGTGGCGCAAAAATCTTTCGCTAAACTTGTACACACGAAGATTTGCCGCTGCTGTTGTGAACCCTTGAGTTCTAATGATCGCCCCATTACACATTTTAGTGAAACCGGAACTCCTGAAAAATTGGAGTTCCGAAATTGATTATTCCAGAGCTCCATGTCTTGGCGCTGACCAAAAGACACGTGAGCTCTGGGGACGAGATCGGTGTTACCGACGAGAACCGTTCTACTGAAATAAAATTGAAAGCCCAATTTTCAGTCAATGAAAGGAGTTAACCCTTTGGCACTATCCATCTTACAAACAACTTAAGACAAGGCAAACAATCAACACGTGTCAGTGCAAAATAAAATGTTTGCCCAGGCATAGAAGGGTATTCCAAAGCTAATGAACGGAAAAACATGTACACCATTTTCTCATTTAATTGTCTAACGTTTAATGGAACATATAATACATTACATTGTTCATGGAACTGCTCTACACACAAATGGAAAATATACACTTCACCAGAGCTGTCGTCTGAAAATAGATTCAGAATTTTTCACTTTGTAAATATCAAGCTTGTTATTCCATATTAGGAAACTCAATTGATGGCATATTTTCAATGCCGCATGAGAGGCATCCAGTCTAGGATTGTTGACTTCACTTGCTGGTCATCATCTTCACGAATTCTGTAGATATGTTAAAGGAAAATGTTCATAAGCCACAAGGTGTACGCAAAATAAAAGAATTTTTCCAGACTTTTTCCAAAAAGAAGATGCCAATATCACATGTATTTTGCTCTCTCCCCGCAGGCTTTGTCCGATTAACAAAAAGCAGAGGCACCCGATGATAATCTTCAGTGAAAACAGTGTTCCGGATAGTCAAACTGCTCTCGCCAAGAATTTTGGTTTCCTAGCCAAACAGCTATACATTTCTTTACTAAAACATCACCTAAAAGATTCGCAACCTGGGAAAAGTAGTCCCTTACGTTTTGGGAAGGGGTATTTTTTGCAATTTTTGGCACTTAAAGGCCACCTACATGTATCAGTTTCGAATAAGCAAATGGTTCCCTCCGGGGCTTATTTTAAGAATTTTACGGTATTCTTCTAGGTGATAAAAACATAGTACAATGTATCTTTAAACAGTCTTTATACATTCTGAAGGAGTCTAGAAATGTCTCTCAAAAGCGTTTGGCTTAATTTGCTTGTTCGTTGGATGCCCTTGAAAAAGCTAAAGTTATCAATCAATCAATCAATCAACTTTTGTTGTACAGAGGCAAATCATGGAAACAATTTAAATCTGGTCGGAGACACTGGCACAAACCAATTTTGATAAATTCAGACAGAATCAAAAAGGTATCATCTCGAAGCTCTCGGGAATAAGTTTAAGGATTTGTTGGAGTTTATTCCCCATGTTTGTTGCCCTTGAGATGATGCCTTTAGGACTGATATGCGATATATCGATAGTGGGCTATTATTTATTTAAGGGGTACTGTCATGTCAAATTTACTGTTTTTAGGTCAAAACTGGGTAAAAAAATCTAAAATTGGTAATCTAGCTCACATGTATAAAATTCCTGACAACTCAATGAGATGATAAATAATATAATATGACACAGAGTTACATGTATTCATACAAATGTACATAACTTTTGGCAACTTTCAGAGGACAATATCTTCAATTTAGAAAAAAATGGCCAATTTTTTCAAGTTTTAGTCCATTTCCATCTCCTCAATCATTGGTTGCAAACAACAAATAGTTTCAGTGCACTTCAATGGCCATTGGCAATGAAAGGCAGCATTATTTTTTTAGTCTTCATTGATGCAAGGTCACCTTTTTAGTGCTTTAAATTGCAACTAAAATAGCACGAAACTGCCCCTTTACAGTTACGCTCCATTGAATTCACATGAAGTTAAGAAGCAGCCCTCAAGTACTCTAGCATATATTTAGTATTTAAATTTTGAAAGCTCTTTTGAAATTTGGCTGGAGTACTGAAATTTTCTGAAAATCTCACAGCAGCATTGCTTTTATAATATCTGATAAATATTGCAAGGGATGCCTAAAATAGTTTCTTGTTTGAAAATATCACACAACTGTGTTCAAGCAGTGAACATGATTAAGTACAGAGGCCCCTTAATAAATAATTCACTGTATAATGTTGTACACAGTAATGCTCCCTTCTCAGAGAACAGTCATTCCCACAAGTATACAACCGTGCTGACATACCTTCATAATTAACTTGGCCATCACCATCGATATCTGCTTCTCTGATCATCTCGTCAACTTCTTCATCAGTAAGTTTCTCACCCAAATTTGTCATTACATGTCGTAACTCAGCCGCACTGATGAACCCATTACCGTCCTTGTCAAAAACTCGAAAAGCTTCCTTAATTTCCTCCTCCGAATCAGTTTCCTTCATTTTTCGAGCCATCATAGTTAGAAACTCTGGGAAGTCAATTGTGCCATTACCTGTTGACAAGAGGAAGAGTAAATTAATCAGATGGCAGTATATCTGAAGTTGTAATCACTACATGTAGGTTGTAGACCGCAACATTACTTGTAAAAGGTACAATGTAACCAACTACGTAATATCTGGAGGAAAAGCCCTTATGATCACACTTCAAATTAACTTAACTGGCTGCACATGACATGCAACAAGTTCCCCCTCTTGCTCACACTATTTTTATTTCATTTGGTTTCCAAGCCCTTACCATCTGCGTCAACTTCATTAATCATATCCTGAAGTTCCGCTTCAGTTGGATTTTGTCCAAGAGATCTCATTACTGTCCCTAACTCCTTCGTAGTGATGGTACCATCTCCATCCTTGTCAAAAAGTGAGAAGGCTTCCTTGAATTCTGCAAGTGAGAATGAACTATAGTTACACAGGAATAGAATTGATTACTGCTTATTCCTGGAATTATGTGACAGTTGCTGAATTCCTAGCTGCAGCCTTTCTATATTGGGAAAACAAAAATGAAGCTTAACCCATTCACACTGTAAAGCAACCCCAATAGGCGAGTAAAAACGTCTGGAATTCTTGCTCTCAGGTGGAGAAGGGTTAATGGGACAGTTTTCCATTGACTCCCAGGGGTTCCCCATTGACGAGTAAAATTGTCTGGTGTTAGACAGAGTAAAATACTAAGTCAGGCTGGTTTGGACGTCAGAGGGTTAAGATCAATCATTGGCTTGCATCTAATAAATCATAAGCTCTCTGTGTTGCATTCTTGTACAATGTATGTTATCACAATGTATCTTTTAACACTTTGACATCCAAACCGGCCTAACCCAACCAGACTTAGTATTTTACTCTGTCTGTCTGGAACCCCTGGGAGTCAATGGGTTAATATAACGATCATACAAACTACCAAATTATGACCCAAGCTCAATGCATAAAATAGGCAAAAACCTGAACAAAAATTTCAAACTGAGCAAAAGGAACTACATTGTACTGTCATTTCTATGCCAAATCCACTGTTCTCCCATTACATCTCACACGAGAATGTCTGGATATCTGCAACCAGTGCAGTAGATTTTTTTTTAGGCACACTTTTGGATGATACATGTATAAAGAATGCAAGCGATGAAAGTAAACTACATCATGAAACAAAAACCACCGGTCTAATGGCAAACCTTCATAATCCTTATTAAAATCCAAGGTACACTTAAATATCATAAATTAAAAGCAGTTGAGACACAGAGGGCTGTTTCTTGAAAGAGAGCATGGACATTCAAAAGCTTGTTAGTGTCACTGGTGGATTCCTTTACTCACTGCTGTATTCATAACCAACTTAACAGGGAACCTAATCCTGATTTACTGACTAACTCCTATTGGCTCCGGTGTCTACTCTTTGTAAAGAAACGATGCCCTACATGTAGTTAGACTTACCAGCAATTTGTTCCTCTGTCAACTGATCTGCCTACAAGTGTAAGGACAAAAATAAGCAAAGTAGTTATTCTTTAAAGCAATCTTGCATCTTACATGTACGTGCCACCAGGCCTTTTCTTGGCATTATTTGGTTACACAAGCATTTTTTTTAACATTTTCTGTAAAAAGAATTATTGCTAACATTATTTAGCAGTTTTGCATAACGTGGATCCACATTTCAGCAATCCAAAGATTTTAAATGCTACATGTACATTTTAAAATTAAAAAACATTGTGAAGATTTCCTTGCTTAGATTTGCTTAAGTACAGTGTGTATGAACTGAGTGCATCTGAACAGACTTGAAAGAAGTCTGGACCTAGCTGTTCAGTGGTTAACTTTCAGAGGCTGTTCACACGCTTGCTCAAACAAGATGGTGTCAGCCAGTGCCACGCCATCTTCTCAAAACTTGCAGCTGATAGAAGGAAATTCTGACGGAGAACAAAGACCAGTCCTTTCAACATTTTCAAACATTAATTACCTATTTGTCATTGGAAAAGTTTTCGCTGTATCAGAAGTTTTATACGCAACCAGTTTAACAGGAGGATACCTAAACTTCGAGCCAGGATTCGAGCTAGGATCCGAGCCAGGATTCGAGCTAAGATGAGCTTTCTCCGCTATTTATTCTCGAATCTCTCGGTTAGGTTAGGTCTCGAATCGGTTAGGTTAGGTCTATTTAGGTTGGTTCTAGTCTAGTTAGGTCTAGTTAGGGTTAGGGTAGGTCTCGGTTAGGTCTCGGTTAAGTCTCGAATCCTGGCTCGGATCCTAGCTCGGATCCTGGCTCGAATCCTGGCTCGGATCCTGGCTCGGATCCTGGCTCGAATCCTGGCTCGGATCCTGGCTTTATTCTTAGTTTATCTCGTTTAACAGTTTGTTTAATTAAACAGTTGATGATAAGCACAAATTAATGACGCCCGAGTTTGTACATTTTGCTTGAAACAAATTCTTTTGAGAATTGAGCATAATTTGGGCGTAAAACGAGAATTGCTTGGAGAATAAAATGCTAGTTTTACTAGCATAATTAAGAAAAGCCTACCAGGCACGCTAAGAAAACGAAGGACAACTTCCTGAGGCATCCTCATAAGTTCAAATGATCTACTGTCACTTAAATATAAGGGCTGACTCAGTAATATTGTTTCCTAAGCAATGGATGATTTTACTTAGAATAGAATGTATGGTAGGTTTTTGGATACAAGGCACACTCCGTTATAAGATGCACCTTTAACTTTCAAACTTGATGGCATTTATGTCACAAACTGAAACTCCCATCAAAATACTTGATTATAAGAAGCATCTGATATAGAGGAATTCGGTTTTACTCATCACTAGTTATGCTCACTACTGTTTGCAGTGTACGTCAAGAAAAATTGCAGAAGGAAAGTCAACTAGAATTTAGAGAAAACCCTTTAAATCTTGCGGTTATTAGTACTTTCTTGCCGATGGTTTTGTTGTACAATAACCGAAAACCTATGGTACATGTTTGTTTATGGCTAAAATTTCTAAACCTTTTTATGGAATTTCTTTCAACACAGTTAAGAGAAATGGCAAAAGATGTGAATATCCTTACGCCCTTAAATGTTGCAAACTGTAACAAGTTAAGTATGATGCCCTACTACTTCATCTTCATAAAAGCATTGATAAAAAAAAAAAAATTCATTGCATCCGCACTCTGCCATGCACTAAATAAAGGATACTG
Source organism: Montipora capricornis (assembly GCF_036669925.1). Taxonomy (NCBI): domain Eukaryota; kingdom Metazoa; phylum Cnidaria; class Anthozoa; order Scleractinia; family Acroporidae; genus Montipora; species Montipora capricornis. Next base: position 19,539,157 of record NC_090888.1, on the reverse strand, counting down.
GCGATTACTTAAAGCGTGAACAAGCACTTCTTTGCATTTTTAGCACAAGCACACATAACGTTGTCAAATCTATGTGACCATACCCTTTTAAAATAAGAGGTGCTTTGCAACCCATCCCTAGAGACACAGATAACAATGCATCAATGTACAATAAGTGCTGGTGGATGAACAAAAGGTGCTAATGGGAGATTTTGTTTTTGTCCACCAACATTGCAGCAATGACGTCACATGAAAACCACCTTTATTAGCATTCACAAGTGCAAACAGATTTTCATTTAATTTTAAAACATCAACCAAATAACTTTCCTGTATTTTAGAGCTTTGGATACAATCACATGTCATTATAACAATAACCTAATGGCATAATAGACAATTTTACTGTTACATGTAGCCAAGTGACCTGGCCTAAGAATGGAAGTGAGGCTGCTGGTAACCATGTCTTGATAAAAACTATTGAGTCTTTCTAATGCTAACGTAGACTAATTAGAATTACAACACAATTACTTTTACATAAAAGCAGCAAGGTCTGTATCAATACAACGTCACCGGCAGCCTTGCAGCTATTCATAAGCTAGGTCACTGAGCAAACAACTGTAAAATGGCCTATTAACTCTCAATAATAGAAATGTAAGTAATGTGAAAAGAATAGATCGTTTTCACGTGACGTCATCACCTTCCAAAATCTAAAACTCAAGATCCACCAAAGTTTTTATTGTCATCAGGCATAAGAGGCGGCATATCTATATCTGTTGACAATTTCACAGCTCAATAGCGTGCTTCGTTTGGAAACCAGAGCATTTTGAATTTCCGGATTATGTAGGTGCGTGACACAAAGCTACGATCAAGTTTGTTGAAAAATATATACTTATCTCATGATTTTGAGCCCTTTTAGAAGTTAGAGCATTAGGAAAAGTGCTTATGTAAATGCTTGTTTTTTCAGTAGTGATAATCAGTCGCCTAGATAGCCAAAGTAAGTTCCAGATGTTTACACTATTTTCCGGCCGCCATGTTGGTGTACCACTGAGGTACACCAATATGGCGTTTTCATACTGGGCTCTGTAAATTTCTGCGAAACATTTCGACAAATATCTGAAGTTTGGGGAAACGCAGAGGCCTAAAACTTGGACAAGTGTCTTATTTCTTTATCTTCTGTAAGATTTACAATTTCTTAGCGTTTTGCACTTGATAGTTTTTGATTTATTTTTTTTATTGCGTGACAGTGAAAACGATCTATTAACCCATTCGCACAGAAGACGCCCTAAATCAGGAGGTAAAGCCAGAGTAAAATCTTCAGTCTCACTCTTAGGTGAGAAAAGAATAATGGACACTAAGTTCCTGAGTGGACCTACAATACTACATTAATTTTAGTTGCACCACTTAATGAATGGTCTAGAATCATCGTCAACAAGTTGAAATTTCCAACATTGAAAGAGGGGGAAACTGGGGATGGGTGTTCCAACAAATCTGATGAGTATTGTAAATGTGGTTAACAAAGGACTATAGAGGTAAAAAGAGAAAAGATGCAAATGCATTTGCGTAATATTTTGTACCAATGCTTTAATAGAAGCCACTAGTATTGTCACTAAGCAACCATACCAAGCTGAATCGAAACTGCTAAAACATCAGTGACCCACTTTAACCACATCTAGGTCCCCATTAAAGGGAATTTGCAGTAAATAGCAACTAAGCTGAAAAGTTAGGTTGGTTGAATGTCCAAAAAGGGGTATCCCAAGCTTTTGTTCCATAGTTATAGGGAAGATATTTGTTTTCAAATATTGCTTTTGTTATTCAAATTTGCTAACCACAGGAGGCACAGAATCGGGAAAAAGGTTCCTGTAATATAGAGCATTTAAATTACTTCATGGCTAGTGCGACTTACATTAAGCCGGGTAATGGTAATGAATTTATATAGCGCATTTTCTAGGGTAAAACAATAGAACATCACCATGGAACAATAAAAAACATACAACGGAACTACGAGCAGATGTAGTCCCGGTCCTAAAACATTTCAACAATTCAGTATTGGCAGCACCGACTTTAAAGGAAACAGTTTTTGTTTCCAGAATAGCCTGCTGGCATGCGGGAGATGTTATTATTGCAACAAAACTCGTATCAGACGGCCTACATATACAACTTAAAAATTTATTGGAAGCGAGTGGGATTGAAAAAAAGCGGGCAGTATCTACCGTCTACAAGCTGGCTATTTCCAGAAGAGATAAACCCAACAAACGCCGGCAAAAATATAGATCACTGTGAAAATTCACAGCCAACTTTTACTCTGCAATCATCAAAGTTGATTGTGGTCACATGTTTGATGCTAATTATCTTGTAGCATTTAACCTTGGTAGTTCCGCTGTCACTGGATGTCAAAACTAAACTGATATTTAGGATACTGTTATTATAAATAGCGATCGAGTATTTAAACTGTGTTCTTGAACGTGATTTGCATGTCGAACACAAGCTGCTAAAACTTCACCGATCAAGGATTGAAAACAGAGCATATACAACAAGGACAGTAAATTCGAAAGTTCTATCCTACGAAATTATTTAAGAAACAGTCGAAACCATACTTAACGACTAGGGTAAGAATTACGATTTTGTAAAAGGTACTGAAGGCAATCTTACCATTTTTACGCTGTATGTGGACACTCCTAGCTTGGAATTGAACTTTCAAGGCAGAGGTATCCGACAAACGTTCGCGGGCTTTGAAAGGTCACCTGAAATAACACGCACTGTGATTGGTTCTTTCCAACAAAATTAACCTCCAAATTTGGAGTGCTCTGATTCAAAGTGCGGCATGCACGCACATTTTTCAGAAGATTAATACAACTACCTCTAATTTGGTTGTTATGAATGCTAAACTAAGGCATTTATAAACAAAATGACCAATAAGGATTTGAGCGGCTTACGATCGCATTTTTTGTCGGTAGGATTACGGAAAAGTCATATTATCTCCACTGAAAAAATGCATACAGGAGAATATTGCGCTCAATATGCAGAAAGCCGCATCTGACGTCATACTGCGTCAAATTCAGTGAAGCACGTCACTGCGTCAAGGCGCTATGCGTCGTCTGTTGCCGAAACTGCGGCATGATGCGTCGAGATGCGGCAAGTCTGTAATGGGTAGATAAGTGGACCGAAAACAGGATGTGGATTACAGAACTGCGTTACAAAGCTCGAAGGTTTTGCTGATTGCATTTCCCAGGGAGATCTGAGGAGCTTGGATTCACCCTACCTGGCAGTTACTATTATATCCCGCGATAGTGAAAATTATTGGATAGACATGCTTTTCTGGCTCCAGTCGTTCGAAGGATGGATAGCGCTATCCGCCGGATAAATCACTATCCATTGGATAACTCAATTGTTTTTTTCTTTTTTTTTTTTTTGCTAGAACTTCAGAAACATAACTTCAGCCTGAAGTATTTATAACAAATGTCCACAGACTTACTCGTTAAATCTATTATCGCGTCCGGGTAATACTCAAGTGCAATTCAAGAGAATTTCAATAATCAAATGGTGACGAGTGAAATTTAATAGGGATTAATTTCACGCGCGTTCTTGTCCCGAGCCTGTAGACAAGGGAAATAATTTGATTTTGGACAAAACCCAAGTGAATTTTTTTCTATTTTCACGAGTATACCATTTGATGGGTGACAAATTAGTATTGGTAATCAAATGGTGACGCGTGAAATTAGGGAATAATTTCACGCGCGTTTGTCCAAATTCTAATAATTTCCCGAGCCTTTAGGCGAGGAAAATTATTTGATTTTGGACAAAACGCAAGTGAAATTATTCCCTAATTTCACGGGTATACAAATCATGGGTGACAAATTACTCCTTAATTTAGGCGCGAACTTTTCAGCGTTAATTTATAATTTCACATGTGAAATTACAAAATTGCCATGGTAACATCTCATGTATCTCGATCAGAGCCAAGATGGCGTCTAGATTTAAGACAGTGACCATTGAAGAAGTTACGAAATTAAAAGAAGCGGCAGAAAATTTAAATACGTGAAAGAGCATAATTAACTGGGTGAGAGTTTTTGAGAAGTGATGTGACGAAAATAGCATTGAGAAAAACCTGGAGATGATTCTTCCCGAGCAGTTGGATAAAGCCGTATCGAGCGATTTTACAATTACGGTTGTGAGCGTAATTTGTCACCCACGACATTAAAAGGTAATCAAATGGTTTTCTCGTGAAATTAGGAAATAATTTCACTTGCGTTTTGTCAAAATTCTGAAATTTCACTCGTCGCCATTTGATTACACATACTAATAACATGGGTGACAAATTACTCCTTAATTTTCAAACCTGGCCGCCATTTTAGCATTATATGAAAAGTTACCATGGCAACAATGTAATTTCACATGTGAAATTATAAATTAAGGCTGAAATTTCGCGCCAAAATGAAGGAGTAATTTCTCTCCTATGTTATTATGCCAAATATATATACATATGGATGGGTGGCTAACGCATTTTTGTTGATCTTTTGTGATAACCAGGTTCTACCGAAGTATTATGCTCTTTGCAAGCCTTCATGTATCGCATGTATGTCAATGTATGTCATTCTCAACCTCGTCCCCAGGGTCTCTCTCTCCCGCAACTGGGAAGAATTTGCAAGAGGTGGATGAGTAGGGTAGGGTTGGGAGTCCCACCGTGGAAGGGCTTGAGAAGTTCTCCGTTGAAACCTGGGAACAAGATTAAGCTTAGATCAGTTCACCGCGAGAAGTTGCAAAAATGGCGGACAGGGTGCGATCTCCGGATAGATGTGGCACAATAGATTCACTACAATGACCTTAGCCTTGTGAATACCTGTAAAGCTGTATAGAAACTCTTAAAGGATGTTCGCCAGAGCAGGCCAGCCCGAACTCATTAGGGCTAACCAAAAAGACTCGTATTATCTAGGTTTCTTGAGGGAAGGTGTTGGACAGATCTGTCGGAATTTCCTAGGTTTGTATATTCTATCCGTTATTGTTATAGTATTTTCATCAATGCCTCATACACCATCATAGCTATCTGGCACGCAATGCCTGTAGGGCGAAAGTGGGCCTTTAACTTTATTCACATTGTTTTCTGTCTGAAAGTGAAAGTGACCCAGGAGATACCCCGAACCCCCCCCCCCCCCCCCCCACCCTCACACACACACGCACACACTGCCAGGCTTGAAAGGGTATGTACAGCTGTAAGCATAATGCCATACGAAAACGACCGAGGGCCAATATTCCCCAGTACAGCTCGAGCTAGCTTGGTTAGTAAGTAGTTTATTATATGGCTTTTTAATTACCTTTTGCTTTGTTTTTGCAAGCCCATAATCGGTCTGTGGGTATTACGGGAGAATAATGCCCTACAGTTCATTCACAATTAGCCAACCAGAGCGTGCGTTATATCGGCTACAAGTTCACAAGCCATATAATAATGTAAGTTAATTAACAATTATCCTGCGAAATCACGCACCTGATACTTAGCCAACAAGGCCGTAGGCCAGCCAAGTGGGCTAAAATCAGGTGATATTCCACAAGATTGAGCAGGATAATAATTATTGTTTTATTATTCAACACATTGATGACAAAGCACAATTTTTTACATTTATTGGGAAAAAAGCTGGAAAAACTACCATTTTTCTCCACGACACATGAAATTGCGTATATTATCGCAGGATATACGTTGAGTATGCACCACGAATATTTAGCGTGCTATGACCATATTAATATTTTGACATTGTCACAATGTGTTGAATAATAATAAGCCTTATGAGGAGAATGAGGCATAGGTTTTGCTCTAAGAAGATATCTGTATGTTTACAAGCATAATTTGTCGTTGTTTATCAAATGTGTCACCTGTTGGATTTAAGCAACGGTTTGTTTTGCCATCCAATATCTGTGCTGTTGTATGAAAAAAGTATTTGCTATAGTTGTTGGAGTTCACATACGTACTGTACGCACACTCTCCAAAGTGCTCGATTTTAGCGGTCGTCCAGTCATCCCAGATGACCAGAAAGTTTATCAGGCGACTAGCTTTTGGTAAAATGAAAACGTTGGTTGCCCGAAGAAAAGACAACAACGGACGACCCAGCCAAAAATTGAAAATGTGGTGCATAAGCATGGTTTTCTGTTATCAATGTCTGATAGTAGTGTGAAGTTAACCATAATTAATTTGCTGTAGTTGAGCATTTTGCCATGTTTTGAATATTTGTGGCTGTTACAAAAAAATTGTCAGATAGGAAAATTCACATGTAGCTGGCGATGGAGATTGAAGACTCTATTTTGAAAATGCTTAAACTTAAACCCATACTTCCACAAAAAACCACAGCCGAACTATGGGATTCTTAAGCTCTAACACTATGCGATTACATCTTAACATTGCGTGCATTTGATTGTAGGGGTTTCCTTACTGTTAAATGGGCTATCAAGCATTTATCAGGGTATCCAAATTTACAGGTTTAGTTGCCTGGTTTTTGAAACAGGGACAACCTGGATTTTTTAATTTTATTTTGAGCACTGTCTTCCAAGGACCATGATAAAATAGTATTAAATAAGATCTATCACAACAAGTCTAAGAAAATTATAACAATAAGAAGATGGAGTTGGGTTTGCAATGTTTTCAATTAATACTTACATGGACATTAATTTTTGTTAATAGTGTTTTTATTGTTCAAGTAAAGGTTTCTGCACCTACATTTAAAAGAAATAGCCTGACTTATGGCTCATGATTGCAAAGAAATTTCGATGTGAATATTACCCAAACAGGATGAGGTTTTTTTTTTTTTTGTTATTTTGATAACACCAATCCAGTCTTATGTGACTTATAACCCCATCTTAAGACTGACCAAATGATGTTGGGGGGCTGACAATAAAAATTGTCTTTTTTGTCTGTACTTTAGTTTAGGGTCATCGTTCTGGCATTTGCCATCCTTCATAGTGGTGCAGATTTTCTGGTTAGCCTTTTAAAGAAATTTTAGGTTTAAAGTAACCTAATATCTAGTTGTAATTTAGTTAATTATTTTAGATGTATTTTTTCCTCAAACCCTGCAGTTTTTAAGCCATGCAAACTTCTTGAGACTCTTTATTCATGACCTTGGCAACAGGATTCTAAGTAAGAAGATTTTTTTTGCTTATTTTTTTTGAAGGTCCATTCTGTTGGATAAAATGGAAGACAGAAATAGAGTTATTAGCTGATCTCTTCTACTTTGGACTGACAACAATAAGTGGTAGGCTTTTTTATATGAAGCAGCTGAAATGCGTTTGTAAACATGACTGTACTGTTTGTGAGAAGGGAGCCATCGTTATTAACATTATAAATTCGATTTTGCAAACAGAGCATTAATTAACCCATTGATCCCTAGCTCTGGTGTCGTAGGATGCTGCCAGTCGAGCATTAGACGGATCATTGGGTTAATGCAGGGGACGTAGTTTTTGACTGGTTAACCCATTGACTCCTCACCTGTGCTCTAGGACACCCCCTTGTTGTTGAGTTAAGGGGTCTGGCATTTAACAGAGTAAAACCTGTTAAGTCTCACTCCCAGGGGTCAATGGGTTTTTGGGGATCAAAACAGGTGATTGTAGCCCATCCATGTCTTCTAGGCAGCTATATTTAACTTGGAAAAACAGGAAGTTATTATATTGAGATTTAGTTCTTGTCAATTTGCAAAAGTCCAGAAATTTTGCCGACACATTTATATTTTAGGGTTCTCAATAGAAGGTGGCATCCTGCAATTGATCACCCTCTTCTTTGGGATTTAAGCTGCTTATTTTACATTCTGCTTTCTTGTCATATCTTGTACAATATCAAAGAAAAAAAACTTAACTTGCTGGTGCTTCGATAGGTGACAACCGCCATGTTTTTTATGACGTAAACATCCAGGCATGCGACATTCAGTTGAGCCCAGCCCTTCACAGTGGAATAATTCAATTCCAGGCCTTCACAGTCTGCTCTTTTTTCAATTTTGTTTTCAATACCATTTTTTAAACAAGGTGACAAAATTTGATGATCTATCTGTAAGAAAAATAATCATAAATGTTTTTCAGTTTGACACCCAAAAAGCTGGAAATTGCATTCTTGATCCCCCCTTCCCCTTCTACTTTCCAGTATTTTACAGCCCCTTGATTTGTCACAGCCGCCTACTTTACGTTTGGAAGATGCTTCAAATCCTATTGAGAATCCTGACCTGTACATGTAGAAATGGGTCAATGTCAGTTGATTATGGTAATTTTAGGTTTTCAAACTCTTGGCGAAGAGTACTGCAACATTGTTCAAGTTGACCGTAGTAGAACAATGGTTCCATCTTTGTTGGTAAGTACGTTATTGGCTCTAATTATCGCGTGTGTGTTTAAATTACTGCTGAATGCTTGATCTAGTATTAGAGTACCAGTAATTTAGTTTAAAGTAATGTCTACAGGTACTTTCTTCATGAAAAAGTGTATTCCGTTTGCATTCATTTCAGAGACGTGGAAGCCTTATCTTGCTGTATGTTTTTGGTCCTTACATAATTGAAAAGACCTTGTCCAAGCTGGAACTTTGTCTGCGAATTCCTGAATTCCAGTGCATCAGTAAGGAGAAGTCTTTGATTAATTCTATTCTATTCTATTCTTTTAGATTGTGGGGTGAGTACTGATCTAGTTGGAATGAAAATAATATTATTAATCAAGAATTACGGAATTTTCTTCTTGGCTTATATTATTGATCTCATGGTAAACATAATTCTCAGTTTTTATTTTAGTTGGAAGGGCTTAGTAGCATTTAACTCTTAAGCTTTGTTAATTTTCAGGCTAGTATCATGAAATTGATTGCCTTTTACTTTTTGAAATATGCAAAAGAAATTCAACCAGCCAGCTTACTAATGCCATTGTATTTCATAAGGTTGAAATTAAGAGTTAGCCATATTATGGTATCATTGAGTTTTTTATAAAAAAGACAAGGAGTCCCTTATGTCCTCTTTCCATGACTTCTTTTATGTAATAATTACCAGTAATTAGATTTATGTAATAATAGCTTCATGATCATTTTCAGTTGACAGTTTGGTGCTGTAGTATGAGGGAGGGTTGTCACCTCCACCTACCACATAATTATTCCCAGCAACTTTCAGATTCAACTACAAGTATGAGATAGAGTATCAGAAGGACATTTACTTAATTCTCCCCCACCCCCTCCCCCCTTTTTTTCAATCCTTCCTACTACTACTTAATCAGGAAAGGTTGAGTTAATTTTCTATGGACAAAATATTTATTATTTTGAAACTGGAAACTTTTACTCATTTTCAATTTCAAAATTGCTTTTCATAGTCAAGGTCAAGAGAGGATGAGTGCTAACAATTCAAACTAAAAAAAAAAAGAGAGAGAGAGAGAGGATGAGGGCAGATAACATGTCCACCATATATGGGCCTCTTCCAATTATAATTTTTTTTCAATTTAGATTTAGCCTGTTGTCATGATGCTCGGCTATTTTGAGGAAGACACCTGATTGGTTAGTTGTGGCTGTGTGGCAAAGAGCACACTACCAAAAATAACTTTCACATCATGGTGCGAACCTTAAATAATTGAGATCGAAAACTTTCATGGGGCATAGGGATATGTTCTCTCACCTCATCCTTCTTTGCCAAGATGAATAATAAGGTCAAAAACAGATAAATTAAGCATTGTTTTTATCGTGACTTATCCATACATACCTACATTATCAGAAGCACATCTTTTCCTTGGAACAAAGCTGGAGATTTTAGGACACCAATTTTATGCCCAAATATGGACAAAAATATGATCAAAGCTGCACACATGGGACAATGCGCGAGCTACGTTACATCCAAATAAGGAAATTTTCAAACTTAAAAAAAAAAAAACAGCTCTGAACCGGTTGAACGCTTCAAGGTCATGATCTTCTAACATTATAAATTATAATTTTCAGGAATATTTTCTTTTTTTTGAGGATTGCCTGGAAGGACAAGAGAGATCATTTTAAATTTCATTCCTTGTCTCAGGACTGCAATTTTATGTGAGTATATCTTTTTGTGCTGCGTTACCTTAGAGTGGTTTTCAATTGCGTGTCGAAAGTAATTAACGAATTGCTTTGGTTTGCATTCCTTCACTCAGTGATTGGTTCAAGGTTCTCGCACCACCTTTTCAACCAATCAGAAGTGATTTACCAAAATCAATCGTGGCTTGCCCGTGCACATTTTCCCGCGCTTTGTGTCGACTACGTGTAATTATTTCGAGTTTTGATTGGTTTACTGGATTGTCTCCGGCCATTTGATTGGCCAAAGTAATTACTTTGGTTTTGGTTTTAGAGCGGTTTCCAATTGAGTGTCCAAAGTAATTAGATAATAACTTTGGTTTATGATTACTTCACTCATTGATTGGTTCAAAGTTCTCGCAACATTTTGTCAACCAATCAGAAGTCAAACAAAAACCGATCGTGGCACGCGCGTATACATTTTCCCGTGCTTTGTGTCGGCTACGTGTAATTACTTCGAGTTTCGATTGGTTTACTGGATTGTCTGCATCCTTTTTAATTTGCCGAAGTAATTACTTTGGTTTTGGTTTTTCTGCACTCGATTGAAACTCGCTCTAATCTTTACCTCATGAACATTTTAGACACCCACAGAGCTCACTTGGCCCTGTTTTACTTGACTGGAGTGTTTTATCATGTTGCAAAGCGACTCACTGGAATCCAATATGTAAGTGGGAAAATTATTTTTAATCTCTGTGATTAAATTAGGGTTTGAGTGGTCAGTTGTCATGTCATAAAACTTTCATTATTTTCGTTGTGTTAAGAATCGCGAGTTTGAAGGCCGAATTTCACAAGCGACGTGAGCAAAAACGCGAACAACATGTGCAATCTCAGTAGGGATTAAATTAAGTAGTGAATTGCGGTCGTTTTGCCCGAAACCAATTCGCCCGAACTGAAAACCCGTTCGCCCGAACTGAATAGGTTTCCCGGACTATTAGGAAGCTTGGGGTCTAGGAATGGTAAACTTTCTTCGTTCTTTGATCTGTTAAGCCCCATTTACACGAGCAATTTTTCCTTGACAAGTTTGCCTTGACAGGGAAAAATTGCTCGTATACATGTAGATGGGGAATAGTGGACAAATTTTCCTTGTCAAGGAAAATCTGGCGTGCTAGCTTTTTCTCGACAAGGAAAAATTGTCAAGTCAGAAATTTGCTCGTGTAGACGGACAACAAGGAAAATGTGACAAGGATATTACTTTTCAAGTGCGCTTGTCAAGGAAAACTTGTCATATTTTTCATTTACACTACTAAGGAAAACTTGTCAAGGAAAACTTGCTAGTGTGTACAGTCGGCAGGTTTTCCTTGACAAGTGGACTTGTCAAGGAAAACTTGCAAGTTTAAATGAGGCTGCCTTTATAAAACACAGATTGTGTCCACTTTTGTACTTTTAAAAATAAGGATACTCCTAAAACAGTGTACACTATACTTGGAGTTAAAAATAAATAAATAGTAATAATTATGGATAAAACAGAAAATTGTCATGTATTTTAATGGAAAAAGTTAAAGTCAGGGAAAGATTACGCTTATCATTGTCTATATGGATAAACTTCAGATTCGGTCTGGTCTGCTCATAGCTGTTATTACGTATCGGGCGAACGGTTTTTCAGTTCGGGCGAACTGCTTATGGGCAAGCAGACTCTCTTGCTACATGACCCGCTTTGGATTTACTTCCTTTTGTCGTCACAAAAGACAGACTAACCCTTCATTCGTCTGTTTCTTTTTTACCTAACCCCAAGAAACAATCAAATTAAGCCTGGGTGGCCGCTCGATTGTGGTTAATTTTTTTGAAAATAATTTTAATATCTCTGGTTTTTTTTTTTTTTAATGCACACAGCTTCTTGTCCGACAAAATCTCAGAAACGAAGGTTCCCGACCAACCTACCGACTGCTTGGTTATCTCTCAATTCTTCAACTTTGCATCACTATTTTGATTGCACTTTACCAGGTGAGTCTTTGACAGGTCTATCATTGACTGGAAAGAATGCAAGTTATTTTCTCTGCGTACAAGAAGGCGCTTAAAAACGACGCCGGATTCTCGTAAACACATAATTTATCTCTTGTGCTATCCTTGTCCCAGAGGTTTTTCTTTTTTTCTTTTTCCCGGACGATAACGAATGTCGCCGCTTCGTAGCTAAATTTCGCGAGAAGAAGAAGAAGAACGGAGAACCTCTGGCACCAGGGTACTCCAGCGCCAAACAACCGACATGATTCAGTGGTTCGAGTCAGCCTTGCTTGTATGTTTAATCGTCTGCGCGCTTTCAGAAAAAAGCGGCAGCTTAGAAACGCGTAGGGCTGGTCAGTTTCTCACTAAAGCGACGCTGGCATTAGCACAAGTTGCATACATTTGCCTAAAATTGATCTGGAGAACCCTTCGATATCTCAAAAGATACAAGTAAACAACAAGTCGACTTGTTTTTGTAGTACGTTACTCTTACTAGTAAAAACCAGTCGTTAAAAAACGTCGACGACATTAAAAACACCCCAAAAAACTTGGTGCTTTTCGTATGCTTTTGTCTTTCCTGTCCACTTTGCCTTTTTCCCGTAGTCTGAATTGAAGTGACGCGAAGGCCCTCAATCAGACCAGGGTAACTTACCGGGACTTTCGAGAAACGAGTGAGAGAAACAGTAAGTTACCGGGCCTTTCGAGAAACGGGCCCCTGAACACAACATCGGGGAACTCCGTGCCCTGCTCTTTTCGATCAGTGTGTGTGTGTTTTTTTGTTTTGTTATTTTATTTGTTTGAGCAGGCTATTCAACTGATGTGGACCTGCTATACCCACCCACCCATATACACACAGGACAGCCACAACACCGGACTCTTCTCGAATAGTGTGTGGGTCTTTAACGTCCCACAGGGAACTAATGAACATGGAAGTTATTTGTGAGACGGGACTCCGGCTTATCGTCCTTATCCGAGAAGACTTGAAAGTCTAACCATTTGCGGATGTAATTACAAAGGCAGCACTTTCTCCTCAGTTTTTTAAATACCCTGAGTGTTGGTCCAGCCGGAGTCGAACTCACGACCTCCCGCATGGCAGCCCGGTGGAGGGCCATTTTCGAAATATCAAATATACAGCTTGATAGTGAGGCAGTGAGGACAAATACAATAGAAACACGTTCGAATGTGAAAAATATTTACATATTACCACTTTCCTTTGCCTTTGTCTTCACTGCCGCACTATCAATCTGAATTTTAATATATTGAAAAAGGGCTATTACAAAGGTAGCACTTTCTCCTCAGTTATCTTAAGACCCTGAGTGTTGGTCCGGCCGGAGTCGAACTCACGACCTCCCGAATGGCGGCCCGATGCTCAGCCGACTGAGCCTCCCCGGTGCGCGGTTTTAAAACAAAGGCATTGGAACAAATCGGGTTGCACCCCTTAAAACAAAGACATGAGACTGCATGTGACCAAATTTCAAGTGCACCTAAATCTAAAGAAAAGATTTTTTGTTTAATTTTAACCATAGGCAAACTTGTCAGTTGATATTTTCATGCTTGAAGTGACGACCAAGCTAGCTGTGAAAATTTTCTGTGAAAAAAAGTAATGCAAAGGAGTTTGCGATCGACGTAAAGTAGAGAATCGACCCACGTCTTTCACAGCTGGGCCAAAGTTAAGACTGCTGGTTTTACAGTCTTTCGGTAACTTGAACGGCACATAAAAGGCTGGTTGTACCAAAAGTCGTACACCAAATAAGGATAATCTCGTCCGATGTTAAACTCTACCCGATTATTTGTCTTTTTCAAGATGCAAGATTTTGCTTCTGTTCGACAGTTTCGTGACAGAATCGAAGCAAACTGCACAACGCACCTGTACTTGCAGATCGTACAGATTGATTCTTTTTGCCAAGAATTGAAGCATCGTGCAAAAAGCACGTGAATTTGTTGCTCCTTGATCTTGCTCTTTTTGGCGCTCTCTTCTTGCTCTTTAAAGCTGCCTTTTCAGCGTCATCGTTGAGCCGGTTTCAGCCGCGATTTGAATTTTTTTAGGATCATGGATCGTATTCATAAATGGCAGCTACCGGTAAGTAATTATTCTTTTCTCAGTATGCTAATCATCCTCACAAGCCTCGTTAGCACGAACAAAATTCAAAAGAATTTTTTCTCCAAAGTGAGGCTAGTGAGGATGATTGGCACAAAGACAAAATAATAATTTCTTGGTTGCCATTTATGAGTACGGTCTATTTCATGACATAAGATCAATGGACGCAATTTGCCCTCATTTCTTCTCTTTTGAATTTTTACTGCATCGACCAACTTTTCAAAGCGTTACCGGTACTTTTTTTTTCATTGGCGTAAAATGCTTCATTATTAACTCGCACTTTCGTTGATAAACTTTCTCTAATTAGCATACGAAATCCAGCAAGCCATCCGAACACCTTGTACCATCTGGAAGCCAGACGTCTCTGGCAGGCGGATCTCGTCCATTTGGCATAAAATGTGCTCTCTGTCTTGAGAGACTCCAAGGGAAAACTGCAACACCTTGTGGTCATTTGTTTTGTTGGAACTGCATTACGGAGTGGTGTAGCAGTAAGGTGAGATTTAATGAGTCATTTTCCCCGAAATTCTGCGTATTAGGTTTCCGGTGGACAGGTGTGATCTTGATATAACACCAAAACTTCGCATGACTACCCAACAAAGAAATCCGGCCATGGTACTAGTTAGGAGAATGGACGTTTCGATCTTGGGAATGAGCGGTTTAAATCCGGAAATTGGCGTACAAGCGCAAAGTGCAAAGCCCCACAGACACGCTTGCTGATCGTTATGCGCCTACCAATGTTATGCCCGAGGGGCCGTGCATGAGATGGGGATTTTGACATCTTAATTGAAAGAAAATTCAAATTTCCCACCCCTGAGACAAAGTAATTGGTCAAAATCCCCTCCCGGCGGCGAGTAAAGATGGTCGAATGTCCTTCGTACAAATCAAAATAGCTACCCTGGGGATATCACGTACGATCAAAATCCCTACCCTGGGGGCAGACCTCAAGATGTAACTCCCGTCGTAAGCCCGACCTCGGGCTTAACATTGAAAGGTGCATTACCTCTTTCCTCTTACTCCTAGTGATTACCTCCCCGCACCGCGCAGAACCTGGTAACGTATAAGCTCTCTGCTTGAACTGGCCGCTATCGTTTATAATTGTAGCATACATGTCTTTTGAGTCAGTTGTTTTTTTTCCCTTCTGTTTGTATAGCTATCAAATCACATAGAACCGTACGAAAGCTCCTTCATCGTCCCAGAAACTGACCAATAGCCCAAGTAACCCGCCGACTGTTTTTTTTTTTGTAAATAGCTCAAATAAATTCACTCTTACAAATGGCGTCTCTGATATGGTGTGAATAATTTTCTTTCGCGGGAAAGGGTTTTCAATCGTTTCGTGTCTTTTTTATTTTTTTTATTTTTTTAGG
>NC_090888.1:19513757-19521257 GCF_036669925.1 Montipora capricornis | reverse complement strand
ACGCGACGTGATTTATTCACCGCAATACTTGCTTCGATGACACTGGCCTAGCGTTTAATAATGTCTCTGTTGTTGTTGGCTTAATTGTGATATGCTATGCGTCGCTTCACTCTTTGTTAAGTTACTTAGATGGGATTAAATAGCTAATACACATGACCCTGCCAAGATCACAGGTGATTGAACACTGATTTATTAGCAATCCATACAAACATCTTCTGTTTCAAACGTCTTTTCACTTAAATGTAAAAAACAGCAGGGGATTACAGTCTCTTTATATTTCTATTGTGTTTTGCTATTCTGTGAGGTCATATCACTTTCGAGAAAATTAATCTAGTAAGTCTGATTCACTTGATTTTCAACCTGTGGACTGTTGGACAACAGCAAGTAATTAAAAGTAAGCGCTCAGCACCTTTGAAGAGAGCTATTAGCTAAACTCGCTACACCAAGCACAACTTGAAATCAAAGATGTTACGCAGTCAGGGCTCGTTCAACGATTTGGAAGCGATGTTAAAGACTTTCCAAGACGTTGGTGACATAAATACGGGCAAAGCAATTCAGGGACAGAGGAGGGAAAGCTTGCCGAGTGACAAAGCAGTTCAACCCGAAAACGCAAAATTCCAAGACGTCCCCATCGTTAAAATTCAGCGCTGTGACCAGATGGGATTTCAAGACTTGCTCATGGAAATCTTGTTGCACCAGCAACTACATACAGCTAAAGAGTACACAGTCAGTGGCTTGAGTTTTATTGTATACGTTTTGGATGACACAGATCTTTGAATTAGAGCTTCGCAGGGAAACGGATGTCTTGGATAGGAGATGAAAAACACCTTGAGATCAACCTTGTGATAAGTCGACAGTCATGAAGACATATTTGTCTCAAGGGGGGGCAAATTTTTGGGAATACTTAATCACCGCGGCACATTCGACAAATCTCTCGACTTTGTTCGGTCGGGAAGAGCGTTTACAATTTAATAAATTTAACCGCCGAATAAAAATTGATGCCATTCCTTTTACCCTGGAATCGAAAATAATATCCTTTGTGACTGTAGAAAGAAACATGACTCTTCGAATCTGTAATTTCACAAATCCGCTTATTTGTATAAGACCTTGCAACTGTTGATTTGCCTTAGAGTAGTGGCAAAATCACCCTTAGCGGTTGACCTTTTATTTGTCCAAGCATTATAGATGTCGTCCTCAGTAGGTGAGTTTTCCCAGAAGTATCGTCTGTTTTAAGTTTGACTGAAGGTAGCTATCGCCACAATTACTGCCGCCATGTTTGTCCAAGTCTGCTAGGAAGGAGCCATTTGCATGATGGTCATTCTACCACCAAGACCAAATCAAGACCAACATTCTTTGTCGGATGTAAATGAGGGAAAATGGTATTTCTGACAATGTTGGTTCTTGGAATACGCAGAAATAGTTATTTTGCCGGCATGCACGATAGGTCGAGGGTTAAACCTGCGTGAGTGGAAATAATAATATTGGCATGCTTCAAAGGTACATACGCCTTATTCCAAAATGGCCTCCATTGCAGTAATCGTCTGTTTGCTTGCAAATTAGCCGTTTTTGCCTCGTTCTTAAACTTAAAATTCGAAAGAATATTTAACTTTGAACGAGGAAACGAGGGCTAATTTGCAAGCAAACAAAAGTATCCTAAAATGGTGGTCATTTTGGAATAAGGGGCATCGGCCAGCACTTGCTCAAGTGCCCAGGTTCAAAATGGTTTGGATTTTGAAGATTTTCTCTCATAGTTAAAAGTACGGCAGTTAGTTCGAATTCAGTGGTTTCACCATAATTCATGTAGATGGACTGATTATGAAACTCTGTAACAGAGAACAGTGACGTCGAACTTCACAATAGGTAGGTAGGTAGCAACATCTCTAGAGGCACAGATAACAATGATGTAATGTACAATTGCTGGTGGAAGAACAAAAGGAGCCAATGAGATAGCTTTTGTTTTCGTCCACCAACATGGGGACGATGACGTAATGTGAAAGCCACCTGAGTTGTGCATAAATTAATCGAAACTTTTGATTGGCTGTCTTGTACAAACAGGGTGTGGTTTGTGCATGTTCAGGGCCAAAAAGCGAACCAAAGCGTAAAGCAAAGAACGTTGTCGAGTTTCAAGACTTGGTGAAACCATAGTTATTATTATTAACTATGGTTTCACCAAGTGGTTTTGGCTTGTAAGTACAATACAATACAATACATACTTAATTGACCGCTTCCCATAGGGGCTTTTCAGAGCCAATGAAACACAATCAACGAAACAACAGAACACAACAGCTACAACTGTTAAGAATCCCAACTGGCCGGAGGCAAACCAGTTGGCTATTTACAAGTGCAGCTAGGAAGTCGAACCAGGGACAACCAGGAACAAATTCAACGAGTGGTCAGAGCGGGTCTTGAACCCGGGATCTCCGGATCTCAAGGCAAGCGCCCTAACCACTGGGCCACACTGCCTCCAAGTCACGCCATCGTGCAATTGTCCTGTGGGATTCCATTTTCCACTAACGTCGCGGCTGGCAGAAGACTACCTTGCATCTCATTTGTACCTCACTAAAAAAAAGAGCTCATTTTACTATGCCTCGTTTCTTTAAAAACTGAACCCACACCTCGCTCTTTTAAAACTTCGCGCCATTTTCTCAGCCAATCAGGCCTCAATTTTTCAAAGGCCGGCTGGATAAGTCAATATCCGTCAGTTTCATCAATCTCTGCAAAGATTTCAGTATTTGCCCTTGTAACTGTGAATATGCACACTTAAAGCACATCTGGTGAAAAGGTTGTGTAAGAAAATCTTGGCTAACGTTTAAACGTGAAGTATATGGATAGTCAGTTATCCACGGGATAAAGTTCTCTGGCCTTTGGACAACTGGAGCCAGAGGCACAAGAGAAACCAACGGGCCATCTCCAAAAATACCATAATACTCTGTTTTCAAGGGCAAACATTACGGCATTTTTGAAGGCGGCCATTTTGGAATTGCTCAGGGAACTGGGGCGTGTTTCAAATTTCAACCAATCGATAAATTGAGGTTGGCCAGCTGTCCAAGTTTCCCGACTACCTGGGAGCCTGGAACAGGCTACAGGATGCAAGACACCGCATGCGCACACTGCTTGCAAGTGATTCATTCGAAAAAAAAACGTGAACTTTCATTTTTTTTTTTCCCTCACTCATGCGAGTGTTAATAAAAAGTGCAGGGAACACCTGCCAAAGTGAAATGAGGACAAAATTAGAAAAGAAAAGTCCATTACTTCTACAGTTTCCGGGAGGATCAGTGGCGAGCGAAACGCACAGTACACAATAATCATCAACAGAAACAATGATTCTGAGCCGGAATGCACGAATGTTAACTCCAACTTGTGTTCCACGTGAGAGCGGAAGAAAGCTTTTTTTTGCCCCACGGGGAGATGGGTGCGTCACGGTGTTTCGTCGTCTTTGGCATCTTCACCAAGAATGCGACACTTCATCCGAATTTGCTTTGGAAAGAGCATTTAACTTAAGCTCTCAAACTACTGTTCAGCGGGTAGGTAGAGATTTTTGCGACCTTTCAAATATATTCAGCCATGCAAGTTGCTTTGGCCTGAAAATTTGAGTCAAATATAAAGAGCAGCCAGTTGTAAAGTCGACCGCCTTGTCATTGAATTCTTACGCAGGCATCAATTACGAAGAAATATAAAATCCGCACAAGTCCATCTAAACTCGCTGGTTCTTCTCGTTTTCAGTCATCTGCGAACTTGAGTTCCAAAAACTTTGCCGCTTCCACGCAACCTAAAAGAAAAGGAGAGCAAGTGTGAACTTGGTCCTGTAAATCAACTCGGTTTATAGTTGTTTCGCCCACAAAGGGCTTCGCTCACAATCAAGTCGTTTCGCCCACAAGTCGTTTCGTCAACAAGGCGATTCGGCATTACTTAAGTTCGTTCGCACACACATCTTAAGAAATAAACAGGTGTCTTTTAAATAAACATGATAGTTTTGAAATCCATAACCAACTGATTTGTTTGGTTATGGTCGCACTTAAAAATAGTATAATAAAAGATCAGTAATTTACCCTTTAGTTTTGGTTGTGGTAAGAGCTTTCTGTTGATATTGTTGACTGTGGTAAGACGGTGGCATTCCAGTAACGGCACCATTATCCATCTCCGACTGTGAAGATGCCTTTATGGCTTTTTTCAAATTTTCAACCTTCAAAAGATATGGTTAGTACTTTAACTGGACGATAGCCTTCTCGCCTGCGTAGCTAGCGGTTCTGTTTTGACCTGGAGCGAAACCGCGAAAAGGCTGGAACAGGGGCTTCGTTTTCCCGCCCTAGCCTTCTCGCGCCGCAACGGATCGGCAACTTCCGTTTATCTTAATACCACCCCTGACTTCTGATTGTTTTCACAAATTTGTCGAACCGGCTCATTTCGTATGTAATGGACAACCCTTTGCCCTTGTCACTAAAGCCCCTTGCAAATGGACGTGCAGTGTATTATGGGAAGGATACGACCCATAAGACTTTGTAAACTTACAAAATTTGGCTGCCATCTTGTTTTCAACAGGTTAATGCCTTGCTATCTCCATGGGGAACTATATGTACCGCGCGTGCGTGGCACCGAGAATGTTGGAAGAGCTGCGCAAACAAATCCAACATCGTTGCGTTACGCTTCGGCGATCACGGAACAAAAGAAATGTTGGGAGTTGTTGGCTCAAAAGTTTGACCAGTTCTAGGCGCTGGAAAAAACCTCGTCCGGTCGTGCGGGACAAGCAGATTTCATGCTTGGGCAAGCACTTCCCCAACGCGTGACCATCCAGTCAATCAATAAGAGATTCAAAAGATCCGTCGAGACAAAAATATACAATATTTTTTTCACAAATGAACTCAGGTAATTCAAGGAAGCTCTCGAGAGAAAAGTCCACGAAGTTTCCACGTCCAACTGGCGATTTAGAATTCGAAATTTTCTCTCTCCCTGTAACCCTTTTATTCGCCTGTGACTTCCCAAGTTCCCAAAAGGATTTACTTCGGGAAAACTAACATACTCGCTGCAACGTCATATGAAAACTAAGGATTGTTAACATCTTTTCACCGAAGTGGAGGCAAACCCGTGCTAATTGTTTGGAGCCAGTTCGGAGTATCAAGAAACGAATGTTCGCGGCATAAAAACAAGCATACAATAGACCAAAAATGGAAAAAGTGTAGTCATCGCACGAGCATAGACCTTCTTGCAGATACGGCGGCCATTTTGATTTCTATTGTTTCAAATAGCAATTAGGGGATGCCCAGGGGGCAAATACCTGAGCATCCCATAATGTCTTTTGAAACAACAGAAATCAAAATGGCCGCCGTATCTGCAAAAAGGTCTCTGAATTGCATGGTCACGCGCGAAGGTTTCGCGCTACGTTACTTTAAATAGCGTATGATAACGAACTTCGCTTTCATATCACCGATGAAGGTTTAAGAATTAGCCGAAACGTCAGTTGAAAAATATTAGAGGCAGAGTCAGAGGCAAAGCTTTTTCCATAGAGCTTATACAATAGACCAATTTCGATATATTAAAATTCAGTCCTAAACAAAAGGCATCATCTCGAGGCGCTGGGGAATCTTTTTATTTATTTTAATACATCGAAATTGGTCTATTATCTTTTTTTGTTATGGTAAGTCGCTGCAAGAATTTGTATTAGGAATCTTTTGTTAATTTTTTCTTTAATCTCGACGCGCGCACGTTTTTTGAAACTCTGAACTCGCTTATAGTTAACAATTCACCGAAGTGGAGGTGAATAATACTTGTATAATCACAGCGGTTACCTCTGCCTCCACTTGAGTTTTCTGTTTGAGCTTCTTTTCTTTGTGTGTATTTGCTCTTTGTATTTGTTTCTCTATGCTATGAAGAACTGATTCACATCCGTCACACCTAGAAAGAAAAAGGGGGACATCAAAAGGTTTAATGTGCCTCTAAAATGTTTGATTTGGGTAACTTCTATCTGAAACTGGGATCCACGCGTCCCAGGGCCATTGGTAATAGAAAGCGCATTGAATGTTTTTCACTACATTTGACGGTAAAAAGAATGTTGCAGGGAAGATACCCATCCACACCATAACTGTTGACAATTGTCAATAGAGCGTTTTCACTCACGTGACCAGAAGCCATATTGGCTTTCTGAAACAAAAGAAAGTATAATTTGCATATAAAAATAGCGATCAATTCCTGTAGGATTAGTTTGGTACACCATCATGGCCGCCATTTCTTTGTTTTGGAACAATAACATGGCCGCCGTGACATCATGTGAAAACGCTCTACTGATCCGCTTGTCCTTGTAGGCTGATAAAGTGTCTTAAATTTACAAAGGACACATCATATGATCTCCAAGTTACAAAATGATCTGGCAGCTCCCAGTTGGTTTGATAACTTACGTGGCAAAGCACTTCACTGGTACCCAGAAGTTTTCAGGTTTTCCTTTTGTTACTGGTAGTAGAGCATTTACAACTACGATAACATTCAATTTCAGCACACTTTGTTGTCTTGGCCGGATACTCCGGCTGCCACGCTGTTGGTTAACCAACAGCTAACTGTTTGTTAGCTCATTGCCCTTACTTTCAACCTCTTAGATTCATCGGGGGTGGAAGCAGACTAATTGAATCTCAGTTATTCATTTGAGCGAGTTTCAATCGAGTGTCGTAAAACCAAAACCAAAGTACTTACTTCGGCCAATCAAAAAGGACGGAGACAATCCGGTAAACCAATGAAAACTCGAAGCAATTACACGTAACCGACACAAAGCGCGGGAAAATGTGCACGCGCGAGTCACGATTGGTTTTGGTTTCATTTCTGATTGGATGAAAAAGTGGGGCGAGAACTTTGAACCAATCACTGAGTGAAGTAATCATAAACCAAAGCAATTCGCTAATTCCCTTCGACACTCAATTGAAAATCGTTCGATTTCTGCCTTTTTTATTCCCCATTCATTACTGAAATTTTGTTCGATATTCATTTTTCCGTATTCACTATTCTTTCCCTTGGGGTGCAGGGATGGAGCAGCGGTGAGAACACTCGTTTCCCGCCAGTGTGGCTCGGGTTCGATTCACAGACTCGGCGTCATATGTGGGTTGAGTTTGTTGGTTCTCCGCTCTGTGCCGAGAGGTTTTTCTCCGCGTACTCAGGCTTTCCCCTCTCCTTAAAAACCAACATTTGACTTGATTTGCGTTAATTGTTAATTTCAGTTTTCAGTGTCCCCAATTCGTGCTCCAGCGCAAGAAGGACTAGACAGTTATATAAAGTTCTTGTTCGTTCCTTTCATTCATTATTCGTTATTCCCCCACCCCCTGACTTTCAGACACAGCTGTCTAGTGCCAAAACGTCTGACAAACACGCATGATGCAAAATGAACAAAATCAATCTAATCTTGCTCTGACGACACTTACCAGTCTTGTAAAACTTCAGTGACTCTGTTTATTGTTTCAGGTGTGATGTCTCTACCGATAGCAAAATCTACCTCTAGCTAGAGATAAAATAAAAAAACTAACT
>NC_090888.1:19486257-19511257 GCF_036669925.1 Montipora capricornis | reverse complement strand
AAATAACACCAAAGACTGACAAAGGATAAAGAGAAAGGGTGCCCACTTAGGGATTAACCCCATAGCTATTCCAGACTGCCTTTTTCATTGGTCCCTATAACCTGTAGCTTCTTTTATTATCACGGCTACAGGGCTAAAACTTGGAGGTCGCCAGGTCGCTCGTGACAACTTGAAGATGTAGAAGGGTGACAAAAAATTGAGATTTAATAGCCCAATATGCAACTACGATACCAAGGATTTAGCGCGAGATAATTTGCTAAGTGCAAAGTTGAAATAAAAATAAAATAAGTTTTTTTAATTTGACTACCTTTCAGTTTTTTTTCCAACTTAAATTGCACTGAATCGTGCAAACTTCTAGTTTTTAAGTGGAAAATTCAAAGAGGAAATTCTTAGACGATCGATACATTATGAGACGCAATATTGATTTTTCTGTTGCCATGTGACCGCTCCAGCCTCACCAAAATGCTTCGCTATTGCTTTAAAAATCCTTGAGACATTCAACTTATGGAAATCCAGGGCCACTTAATTATGTCCTGTTCGACCATGAAATCAAAGAAAGTGGACCGGCCAGCCAGCAAACACTGGAATTGAGTTTTACATGTAGCCCTGGGGCTACATATAGGTGCACTGTTTCTAATGTATCATCTATTGTTTCATACTCCAATCACAGACTGCATCTGGAAAGCTAAAGGTTATCTCCACTTAGGTACTGATTACAAGAGACAAGTATGAATTCAGGCTGGTATAAATTAAGATTGGTTTCAATACAAACTCTTCTATCAGTCATATGACCATTGACTACAAACATGCCATTAACCCTTTAAGCCCTGAGGGGGGCCCCATTGACAAGTAAAATCGTCTGGCGTTAGGCAGAGTAAAATCTGTACGTGGGCACTATGGGGCTTAGAGGATTAATGATGGTGTCAGTAATAGCAAGCCACTCTCATGGCTGAGTGAGAGGTGTTGTTAACTGGTTTACGCCTTTATGGGCTTGAGATCAAAATAAATGCCGAGCTTGATGTGAAATTTACTATATTCAATTCACACAAATTATTATTCTGATAATCCTGGCCAAGGTCTGAAATAAGCGACCTTCGCTTACCTCTGTAGGAGAAGGATAACTAAAATACAAAAACTTGATTCGAGATTGCTGTGACATGACTTGTATTCACCCAAAACCTCTCGAAGTACATGTATATAGACAATTGAAAGAAGCTACTTCTAACATATTCTTTTTGATGAAGCCTGTAAGATTTAAGTTTCCTTTTAATTACAAAAATTGTGACAAAATGGGAGAAAAGTCTGTTTTTATCTCTCACAGTTGTTTCGAGATGTACACATGTACACGTACTAAGTCTTATTATGACAGATTTACACTACCAATAACAATTTACAAACTTAAGGGGAAAAAAGCGAGAGATCCCAGATTTAAATTTGGTTTTTCAAGACTTGAATGTTGAGAACAAATCCAGGCAATTAAGGTTTACAACTTGACAACACCCAACAGTACCTACCTCTAGTTCTCTAAGGTTGTCGATATCAAGCTCTCGTAATAACACACTGTAAGGAATGAACTAACAAAACGACAAAACAAAGAGGTCAGCATTGGACCTAACATCCTCTTAAGGCCTGTTTAAATGGTTACATTTGACCAACTTTCGTTCAGCAAAAGTTGAACGGATGTTGGGCAAATGTTGGATGCAAAAACAAAGTTGTGCAAAGGCCGTTCTTGCAAAACGGTTCCAAACATTGCGCCAAAAAAATAACCAACACTCTCATGAAATTTGATCGCGAGGAACTGAGAACTAGAACTCTCTTGTCCAGATAAACTATGCCATATTGACTAGTCTGTGGACTGAAGTGAGCATGCGTGTGGTTTGCAAATTATTGTTACGAAAAGAGTGTTCAAACAGCTTCAACACAATTCAACATTTTCGAGAACAGAAGAAAAGTCAAATCGATGTTGAATCAAAGTTTAACCGATTTAAACTTGATTCAACACGCTTTCGACAGGCTTTCAACATTTTAAATGCTTTCAACCATACATGTTGGACGACCTCTTCAAATGCACCAAACATTTGGTTCAACAAAGTGTTGATTTGCAAGTTGAAGTATATGCTGAAACCATTTAAACAGGCCTGTACTCTTCAAAATTGGGTTGTGTGTACTTTTTAACCCATTGATCACTCAGGTGCCCTGGGACACCTCCAGTTGCTATGTAAAAAATCATCTGGCGTTACAATAATATCTGTGAAGTCTCCCTCCCAGGGGTCAATGGGTTAACTCTGGTACCACTAGTTTATAAAATGCTACAAAAAATACTGGAAACCCCAACATAAATGACAAATTACCTGAGTCCACAGGTTTTTCCCTAAAAATTATCTTTGATGCATTTTCTTCACTAAATAATTTAAAAATTAAAAACTTCCTATAAAAATGTAAAGTCTGTTTACAAGCCAAGTGGCCCATCAGAGCCGGAGCTTATCCCGGTTTCTGTGGCATGAAGCGACTAGGAGTATTTTTTTTACTCCCCCCTGGATGGGATGCCAGTCCATCGCAGGGTTACCCCCAGCATTAAATTCGCCGGTACCCATTTATACACCTGGGTGGAGAGAGGCACCGTGGGAGTAAAGTGTCTTGCCCAAGAACACAACACAATATCCTCAGCCAGGACCTGAACCCGGACCACTCGATCCAGAGTCGAGCACACTAACCATGAGGCCACCGCGCTTCCCTAAAAAACTCCATATAGAAGTACAGTATTTCCATTTTTCAATACAGACGCGCAAAATAATTTACCTTTGATTTGGCTGCTAAGGAGACTATTGTTAAATGACGTAATTTCTTAAGTTGCGGAGGAGTAAGGGCAGGTAAGGAACTGACATTTGCTGCAAAAAATACAGATTAATGCCATTATGACTTAATTATGACTGAACACAACATTAATTTTAATGCCTGTATATAGACAAAAAAGATATTTGAAGTTTCCAAGATTTAACAATTCTCACCTTTATATTCTGCAAAAGTTCCCAAAGCAAATATGTTTAGAAGATTCCAATGGGCTGAATTTTCTGACTTTTCTAGCTGAAAATGGAAGATTAAAAAATAAAGTGCTATTTTCTTTTTTAAGTTAAGTTAAGGAAAAGTGAATTAACCAAGTGGACGATGAGGTGTTTAGGAATTTCTAGAATAATCAAGGTGGAGGAAATTGGAATCACCCAAGACAGGCCTTTTGATAGGGTGCGATGAAAAAGTGCAAATTGTGCGCAATTTGCAGGGTAGATTATGCAATTTTTTCCTGAGCAAATTTAAGGTTGTTTTTCAACGTTTCAGGATAAAAAAACACGTTTTTACTGCCCTAAAGACATTTTGAACATAAGGGAACAGCAATTATGAATCTTGACCGACATTAGTTGGGACAAGTAAAAAAAATGAGGTCTTCTGCACTATTGGTGCACCACGTTAAAAGTTGAAAGGACACAGCTAACATGCCAAATAAATGATCAATAATAATTATTATTAACATTCCTGTATGCTACGACTAGATTCTTACACTTTGTTTGTGTGCAGTATTACATTTCTGAACAGATTTGCTAATCTGAGCAAAGGGTGTGTTTGTGTTACACCAATTGGCGACTAATGTATCAGTCATTAGTTTTGTTTGTTTTAATAATATCCATTGCACAACATCTGTAATGAGTCCCTAGAGATTTTGGTCACTAGGCTGCAAGTAAAGGATTGCACACTTTATTTACAAATTGAAAAAGCATGCATCTTCTGCCAGTACCTCTTTAACAGATGGCATCTCCATAAGTTCTCCAAATACATACACTCCAGGAGCTTCCAGAGCCTGCTGTATAAGAGCAACCACGCCAGCTCCTCTTGCAGACTTTGCCAACAGTACATATTGCTCCAAGTTATTGCTGTGACTAAAGCCGGCCTTCACTTCTTTCTCTGCCATTTCACTCTCTCAAGGTGCTCTGTACTAAACAAATGTGCAGGTCCTAAAATTGTGTCTTAATTTGTATAGGTAATCAGACAACTTGGAGTTCAATTTGGAAATAATTTGCATGAGTGGGTTTTACAAAAAAGTATCAAAACACAAAATTGCAAATTATTTCCACATTGAACAAGAAAAGTTGTATGATTACTTTTAACAATATACGTAACAAAATTACAGAGCAAGTTCTGGTTCGGAAGTGACACACGCCACAAGTTCAAGTTCAAGTTTCATGCAACCAATGCAAAAGATTTGATTGGTTCTTACCAAACTCTATTGTTTATTTGCCAATCAAAAGTGAGAATTCTGCGAGTACTTTGCACTGAATTAACTACTTTTGCACTGAATTAACTCTTTTTTGCACTGTGTTTACAAAAGCAGCTCTGCTCTCAGCCAATCAGAATTGATCCAGTACCTCAGGAAAAAAAAAAGCAAAAGAAGAATTGGAAAAGAAATTAAGGGAGTGGAAGAAAGAGAGAAGCCTTCTGTAAGGAGAAGAAAGAAACAGGAGTAGTCTGGTTACTGCATAAATAAAAAGCTACAAGTTTTAGTCTGGTCACTGCAATGGTTCCTTATGAAGTGCCTCTGAAATAAAAAATAATGTTCTAAAGCTTATTTGAAAGACTTTTTGAACAAAAGAAACATGCAACCCCCATTGCTATCTGTATGACATATTATTGTTGGAATCCAATAAGTTCTATTTTTATTTTGTCCTCTTTTTAAGCAAATGCAGTCAAATGTGAGTATTGGTGCCAAAATTGACAAGGGTATTCTGCAGTAACCACAAACTTGAAATTACTTTGTAATACCTGTAAGTGGGACCCATTCCATTTCTAGTGCAACAACGAGGAGATTGTTATCATTTAACGCTTACGAGTTATTGGCCGGTGAAAATAAGACTTTTTTTCTGAAGTTGTCACATTTGAAAAGCGAAACGTTTGCAAACTGATATCTTCCCTACACACTGGTTTGATTTACATCATACATTTGACACAAAGGAATGGTAAAATTAATGCCCCAAACCATCACATTAAAAGGCTCTATCTTGTACACTATTCACAGATATAATGGGCCATTTCCTTTAGAACACAGTAATACCTTGTTGGCCTCGAGGAAGAAGTATTCACTCACAATTGCCCAGCTCGTGTAGAAGAGTTTTCTGCAGTATTCTCCGCTCACGATCACCCGGCATAAACGTAGATTTCCAGCCAAGTTTAATCTCCCCTAAGTATGAATAAAGAAAGAAAGCAATGAAGAATCGTTGAATCTAAATCATAGTCTCCTTCCAAGGTAAAAACAGCTGAAGGAAGTTGTAAGTCTTCTCATTTACTGTAACTTATTATAAAGTTAGGCTTCCGAGTGTCAGGACAGGAAGACATATACGAAAAAGGCTGCTTTAAAAACACCATTTCACATTCCTTCCTTCCAGTACGTTTTCTACAACAGGCAGAGATATAACTTTGAAATTATTTTGTAAATATAACCACTTCATCCCTAAGAAAGGCTAAGTTTAAAACATTTTCGCGAGTATTTTACCTTAATTTGTCTTGTAATCCACCATGGTTGATCATTAGTACCCAGACTGTTGGCAGAAAAGATGCCACAGGTTCCCCAGGGTAATTAGACCACGTACCCGTTTCTCGAAAGTCCCGAAATTTCGGGTGTCAATATGCCGTTTGTATCTCAAGAACGGAGAGGATTTAAGTCGTCAAACGTCACAGACACGTTTCTTTTAGTTTGCTTAAAAGAATGTTAAAAGATCTGCTTTTCAAAATAAGCGGTTGGAATTTTCACAAATGGCTTTTCGGGCCCAGAAAGTTTTCGGGACTTTCAAGGAAAGCGCCTCAGTTTTCTGTTTTTGGACCTTTGTCGTTACCGCGAAAGGGCCATATCCGATTGTGAAATGTAAAAACAACCCTGAACATTCCTAAACTGATTTTGATCGTGCCCCAGAATTGCTATTAGGGCAGCGGAGTTAGCATTGTTGAGATTGGCATTGGTACCAAGGGGACCTTTTTCGGGTGCAAATTTTGAGCCATTTCCGAGTTCATGTCTGCCTCCTCTTCAAAGCGAGTATAAATGCAATGTTTTTGTGATGGTAATTAGTTCTACTTTACATCTGAATGAAAACTTATTTTCATAACAGAAACTTCGCACTTAGACTCGCTTTGAACAGGAGGCAGACATGAACCCGGAAATAGCCTATTCCCTTTGAACCTTGAGAACGGACTGGACCAGCCAGTATTACAGCGGTTATCAGTCAGACGCGCCCCTCAACGACTTATTTTCATTTTTCGAAACTAAATTTGGGTGGACGTCACTCAAATGTTTCCATGACAATAGTCCTGTTCACTTGGCAATCGATTTCGTCATGGAAATATTTGATTAACGTGCACCCAAATTTAGCGTCGACAGGAGATTTCCGGGAGCCTGCAACTGCGATACACCTACTGGGTCTATGGAACGGCCCTCGTCATGGGCTCCTGGTTTAGAAAAATGAAAAAAAAAATTCATTGAGGGACGCGTGAGACTGTTAACTGCTGTAACACAAGTGGATCGCAGTGTTGGATTCGAGGTCTGCTGAACTTTCGGCCAGAAACGGGCCCCTCGTTAGGGTTGAGGTTTTTATTCTCTTAATCTTTTGCAAAACGTTTTCCCCTCTTACTCTCACTCGGGGGATCCTTGTTTTTCCAGTTTCAGTTTCAGTGATGTAAAGCACGGGCTGTACTAGTGCAGCCTTCGAACTCTCTTATGGAAGTGTTTACGATATGCAACATGGCAGCACCGGATAAAGTTCACAAGCTAGACTTATAACTTTTTTTTGTTCTCATTCCTTCGTAAGCCAAAAGCCCATGAGTAGGACCGAACATCTTCCATACTTAGCAGACTTATTACTCACTACATTCTTACAGACATCTAATTTTACACTACCTTTTCCGTAAAGAAAAACAAAGACAGTTCCGGTTCGGTGACGCTATGATGTCAAGTTCGTTTCTTGTGATTGGTCATCGGGCTCTTGCTGGAGTCTCCTTCGCGGGAAATTCTATCTGTGAAAACGCTGTGAAAGGAATATAAGGCTGTTGTTCGTTCCTAGTTATGGGCTAGGGCTTTTGCACAACCCTTTACATCAGTTATGTCTAGGATCACTAAGTCCCAAAGACTTGATTAATGACTTATGTTTTATCTTCCTCTATTGCATCCAAAATACCGTAAAATTCCGAAAATAGGCCCAGGGGCTTATATTTTTCAAAGGCCTTTTCGAGGGGCTTATTTTTGGCGAGGCTTATCTATGGAGGGAAATTTGCGTTTCCAAATCGATTGGGCTAGCCTTATAGTTGGAAGTAAATTAACCGTTTCTGATTTGTTTTACTTTGTATTTTAGGGCAATTTTCCAAGTACAAGGAGCGATTTAATGAAGGGTTTTCAGTGCGTTACCACTTTGGGGAGATTATATTTGCAGTGGCCTATACAAGGAGAAGCTTATTTTTGGAATTTTACGGTAGGTAACATCCCTTCAGTTCACAGGAAAAAAAGTCAACATCATCTCCCCTTGTTGCAATCTTCTGACAGTCCCGAAATTCCAGTTGATTTTTTTGGTCTGCGTTCCCTGAGCTGCGATCCTCTTGGCCAGCGCCACGGATTATGCGAATATTTTGGCCAGCGCCGTCGCCAGCGCCGGATTGATCCGTGGCGCGCACAATCTCGTACCCAGAGTCCTCGGGCTTTTTGGCCAGCGGGTGAGCGCCCGGAGAGACTCTGGGATAATCGACTCCATTTTCCCAGAAAACGTGGGTTCCGGTCTTATGACGTATGGTTGAGTTTAAACGGAAGCAGAAAAGAGAAAACCGTTAACAGTAGAAATGGCGGGTTGAAAGTGTTTGAGAAACAAGAATTTTAGCCTTACACACAAAGAAACTGGAGAAATGATCATTGGCTTGCTGTAAGAGCAAGTGAAGATGAAACCTCTGACGCTTTCGGTGAGTGTATTTTTGGTGTTTCAGCGTACATTCCACCGTACAGAATGCAATGAGAATGCCATCGTGCAAGCAACACGATCGACAATTTTTTTTTGTGGAAACGACACAAATGTCCTCTTCTTCTACAATTTGATGTTTCCGTAATTCTGAATGGCTTCGACAAGACCTTATTCCACGGATTTGTCCTCAAAGAGACTGATGTAATGTTTTCCCACGGTACTTTTGCAACAGCAACAGTAATCACATTTTTGCAGTTTTAGCAGCGTGGGAAAATTCCCGTGCGGTATATGACATAATTCAAACCTCGTCGTTTTATTATTTTTGTGATTTATATATTTCTGAGGTAGAAAAAATCAATCAGCACTGAAACTTGTTTTAGATTTTGAATCTCCCTCCAAATTCTGGGGCTTCCGAATTACTTACCGACTTCCTGTCGGACTGCCATTGTTACGCAAGCAGCCAATCAAAAATATAGTTCAAATCGATTATCCCAGAGTCTCTCCGGGCGCTCACCCGCTGGCCCAAAAGCCCGAGGACTCTGGGTACGAGATTTTGGCGCGCAGCTCTGGGAACGAGAATGCTTCTGTGCCCTTCTGGGTAATAGAATAGCAAGGTAGAAGACGTCCTCCATTTCCTGTCACGATATCGACGTTCTTCTTGTTTGTATGGCCTCCCACAAACGAGTACATACAACGGCAGCGTCAAGATTACGGCAGGATTATTTGCGAATTGTAAAAGATCCTGTTCCGTACATAACAGCGCTCCCATTACCTTCAAATATTCTGGAATGGTTTGTAGCAATTTTTCATCTTTTCATATTTCAAGTTGAACGTTTCATGTTTTTACGTTAGCATTTTCTCCTAATCTTTTTTTTACTGGGATATTATGTCATTCTCGTGGCAGGCATTACGTTGTACGTGGGCCGGAAAATACGCCATACACAGGTTAGACACAATTCTTAAGCAAACATGATTTGTCATTTGTACATGTACCAGAGATCGATAGCTATTTTCGGATGCGGTCTCAACCGTTTTCGCCCTCTGGATTTTAATTTCAAAGCTGTCTAGCCAATAGTGGTCATTCCCTTCCACCCATTGTAATGTTTCGGAGTGGATGATGCAGACGCACCCGTATGAAAGTTTTCTCGCAAGAAGTATTATTCTTGTAAGATTCTTTTGTTATCAACAAATGCAGAATGTCTGAATCTAAATTTCAGTGCTATCTCGCCGATAGTGCTTATTACCTTTCATCCATTTTAATTATTCTAAGTGGATGATGCAGACACACTTGTGTAAGACTTCTCTCAGAAGAACTTTGATTCTTGTGAAGATTGTTTTCTTATCAACAAAAAATGTACATGTAGATTCTCAGGCAGGCTCTCTTAATGTAAGAATGAAGGGGTGGTTTCTAAAGAAACTGTGGTACTGCGTAGGTGGGGAAGTAGTATACAAAAATTTGGTTTTATCAACGGAGTTGATAATGTAAATTGACCACCGTACAAAGATTCTAAAAGCTGACGTTTCGAGCATTAGCCCTTCGTCAGAGCGAATCGAGGGATTATGGGTTACGTGTACTACGCTATTGGTGGTAACATGGCAACGTGAAAAATAGGAATATATTAGTTAAATGAAAAGCGTTCGCTAATACCATGAGGATTAAGGGTGCCGATTTGAAAGATGAATTTTTGTTCCAGATTCTTGCGGCTTTCCGTCGTACCTAGATGTAGGGAAAGGCTGCAGATAGCCATGTGTTTTTTGGAGTGGTTAGGCAGATTAAAATGGCGAGCAACTGGCTTGGATGCATCCTTGTCATTCTTCTCAACATCGCGAAGGTGTTCGCGGAATCGGTCACCTAGTCGTCTACCTGTCTCACCAATGTATAATTTATTGCATAACGTACAGGTTATGCATTAAATGACATTTGCGGAGGTGCATGTGAAACGATCGGTGATCTTAACAGATCGCTTAGGCCCCGATATCTTGCTAGTGTTAACAATGAAAAGACAAGTTTGCATCGTGAGCGCGCACATTTGAAAGTGCCGGGTTGCTTGTTAGTTTTGAGTGCGCTTCTAACTAAAAAGTTGCCTACGTTTTTGTCGCGTTTGAATGAAATAAGTGGAGGTTGCGAAAAGATTCTACCAGTCTCGGGATCATTTTGGAGTAATTTAAAATTACAAAGAATGATGCTTTTGACTGTGTGATTATGAGGATGGAAAGTGAAGGTGAATGGAATTCTGTCATTCTTATCTTTTTGTGACGTTTGTAGTGATGACTGTCGATCAAATTGTTGAGCGCGATGATGGCCCGCTTTGACCACAGAGACAATGTAAAGTTCATTACAACGGGAAAACCCTCCCCTCACCCTCATTTCTTCAAACCGGGAAGCTGGAGCCCTCTGAACAACATGTGAATGGAAAACCATTTTAAGTATGCCATTATTGGGTCAATAGGCGGGTTCATACTAGGCCGAGTTGAGTATGACATTTAGTATGAAAACTTGTATCAAAAGTTAGTCTGAAGTTTACTTGAGTTTCTGTCACATTTATAACCCACTTCATCCCCAGAATGAATTTGCCTAATATCTTGTACAGCATTTTCATATGGTTACATCTGCATTATCCACGCAGAATAATTACAATGGACTCACAGGTAATTGCATCAGGCTGTGGTGCTGTGCTTCTACATCAGACATGAACCATATAACAGTTGCCAGAGGTGCCTTATGCCTTGAGCCACTTTGTATTGTCCCTGAAAAGACCCTATGGGAGTAGTCAATGAAGTATATTATTATTATTATTATTATTATTATTATTATTATTGTGGATACTGAAGTTATCTTTTTCAGAACAACATTACCGGTATTTGTTTGCAGTAACAGGTGCATCTTTCGAATAGCCACATTGGGACAATTTGGGGTGATTGGGTGTGCCATGTGAAAATTGTTTGCTTCTTTAAAGGTGTTTTATAACTCTAAGTTAGTTAGGCATTTGCTCTAAAAGTTTGAACACTTTTTATGTTTTCATATTCTTACAGGAGGATACTATCATGGTAAACTAGTTTTTCCTAAAGATTTTCCTTTCAAACCACCAAGAATATTTATGATCACACCAAATGGACGCTTTAAAGTCAATACCAGGTAAGTACTCTTTTGAGTAATGCTATGAGCTTTCGACCTATTCATCGCATTGTAGGCTTAATGTTGTTCAAACTGTCTTTGTTTTGCTGTGTCTTTCAGATTGTGTCTGTCTATAAGTGATTTTCATCCTGACACTTGGAATCCAGCATGGTCTGTTTCCACCATTTTAACTGGTCTGTTGAGTTTTATGGTGAGTTGTAACGAGCCAGTAGCATTCAGTATTAGTGCTAAGCTCATGGCATATCAGAGAGTTTCAACGGGACTCAAACCCACGACCTCTTTGTGTAGCGTCATAGCTCAGTCGGTAGAGTATTGCACCAGCATCACAGAGGTGTTTGTGTTCGAATCCTGTTGACGCTGACCTGAATTCTTCATTTGTCTATAAAGTGACAATGATAAATTGCTTCAATTGTCTAGTTAAGTGTGAGGATCACTCAGATCTTAATGATAATAATAATTATAATTATAATTATAAATAATAATAATAATTATTATTGTTATTATTATTAATTTCCTTATTAGTAGTAGTAGTAGTAGTATGTACTCACTCAGTGATCTTTGTGTTTCAAGCAATCTGATTGGTTCACTATCTCGGAGTAATTGAGCATTATTCAGTCCCTAAGGAGTCAATAATGCGCACGATCTGAAACAAACAAAATGACCGGCAAAAACTCTCATTTCACCAGCATTTCTGAATCAGAAATATTAAGATTACACAATGATGCTGTAACAGAGAATACAAAGGGGGCCACAAAATCTGGCCAGAAAGTTTTCAAAGATAAGAGAAGACTTTATATTTTTGCCAGCCAGTGTTTGAATTCGTTTTACCAAATAATTATTTCTAAAAAGTGAACAATCTTCCTGCCAACAGTTCACTCGGAATAATTCTATTTTTACTGAAATCAAGAAAATCTAAAAAGAGGAATTTAAAAAATTGTTTGTAAGAAAGTTATACATGGCTGCAAATGAACAAGGCGGTTCATATTACAACAAAGCAATGCCCACCTCAATTAGAGCCTCCATTGACCGTGAAAATGTTTTAACAAGCAGACTTTCGATTAAGGTTGCTGATTTGAATGGTGTTAAATGACCATTTTGCTATTTTGTGATGACGATTTCAATGAAGGTTATTTAGATTTGCCATGTTTGAAGCTTCTGTAAACACTTTCGCACATGCTTCATACCACTTGCATGCTTTCCATGCGTGAATTGAGATGTCAATTAATCGACTCTGAATGGTTTTCTTCTTCAAATGTTGAGATCGAGTGTTGTTGAGATCACTTATTATTCTTTTCAATCTCGTTGAATATTATAAGTGGCAGATTATTTACCTCTCCGCTTCGCGACTCTGTAACTATTCTGCCACTATTCACCTCGATTATTGCCAACGAGTCAGGCCTTCTGAAGACAGAAGGCCTGGCGAGGCGGTAGCTTATAGAGCTGCGAGAAGATTTTTAGGCGGACGAAATCTCAGAAGCGCTTCAAATTTGAGTGTAATGTAGACCAAAAGCTGTAATGTAGACCAAAGCGATGAAATGTTGATCGTAGCGATAACCAATGAGAGTGCCGCACGAGTACGCCGCGTGATGTTTGCAGCCGCCAGGCGCCAGATCATGCAAGCTTGGCTCGTTGGCACTTTAGCGACAGCTATAACTAGTCGTTAACTCTAACCCTAACCCTAACCCTTAGACCTCTTGGATGTATGACAAGTGCGTTCAGTCCATCTTTCTGAAATGGATTGTTCAACTCGGAATTCAATTAGCATTAAAAAAAAACAGCTTTGCATGGAATGGCTCAGATATTTAGGAGAGTGCCAGAGAACTGATTGGAAAGGAGAAAGTCAAACCAAGTACCTTTCAAAATTGGTCATTTGCTATGACCCACTTCTTGGTAGGAATATATTGCATAAGATCAGCTTGAGAATAGGACAGATAATACTACTACTACTACTACTACTACTACTAATAATAATAATAATAATAATAATAATAATAATAATAATAATTTGTCCACAATGGGTTTCAACTCTTGGGCTGAGGCAGGATTGGCGGCAGCAAACAGGGTATCGGGGAGGAGCATGATTTCCGGCCCTATTCTCCATACAGGAAGAAAGAACTGATGATGATGATGATGATGATGAGATAGCTACATACAATCATTTTAGGCTGTCAATTCTCTCAACACCAAAGGCACAGAGGAAACATACCCAGGAAAAAGTCTCCATGTTTGTAGGCTACAATACAATGTATATTGCCTGACTTGGCACAGTTTCCTCAAGTAGTTTTAAATATGAAAGTGTTCATTAATTAATTTTATTATTATTATTATTTTATTTTATTTTATTTTTTTTTTGGGTGGGGGGGGGTGGGGGCTACAATTTTGGACAAATTAAATAGGAAATTGATGCCACCCCTCTGCCCAAAATCAAAGATGGGAAAATGGTGTGTTTTGGTCCTTGATGTAGAGGGAAGGGGCATTTCTGTTCCATTGTAATTTGTCCACGATTGAACACATTTAGTTGGCTCATTTGTTTGTTGGTGTTTTCATGTCCCAGTGAAAATGTCAATGACACAGGAATTCAATTGTGACATTGGCCTACCTTCACCAAGCTTTATTCAATCCATGACATATTGCTGTGATAACAGTTGTGCGTAATTAGATCTTGATCATAATCTGGCCTAACCTTATTGTTCTGGATTCACGTCTGACCTTATTAATGCCATACATGTATTAGCCCCTGGCTTCCTCGCGCTCCTGTAGTAACATCCTTAGATTTAATGTTTGGGCAAGCCACTTTCTCTGACCACTTGCCCCTTGGACAAGCTCATAGAATTAAATAAAAGCAACAGGCATCAAGATTTTTAGACACTTATGAGAAATATATAGGCCTCGAGTGGCCAGTGGGTCAACATGAAGTTTCCTTGTCTGATGGGCAAGTAGGAATTTTAACTTCTCTGTAGCCTTGAGCCTTAGACCCAAAGAAGCTATTTAAGTTTGAGGTAGTCTGGACTGTATGTTAAGTCTCATTTAGGTTGCGTTCGATTGACCGTAATCGGGAATAAGAATACATGGAATATCAGTTAGAAATCCTTTGTTTTTACGGAGATTCACATTAAAATTGTCAAACATCTGCTAAAATGCTATTTTAAACATATTTTCATTATCCTTGCTGCTTCGAAACGCGCCAAACACACCATTTTAATCATCACTCCACGTATTCTTATTCCGGAATAGGGTCAATCAAACGCGCCCTTAATTAATAATTAAGTTCAGCCTACATGTATGTGCAGTGAAACTGGAAAATCAAGGTACACGTACGAAGCAAGAGATGTTATAGGGAAGCTTTATCAAAATTAATTTAGCCTGTAGTACTACTGTACACTGTACATGAACATGTAGATGTGTTTTCTGACTACTAATTAATTTGCCTGCTATCTTGATATGCTGGCAGTGGTTGTTTGTGAAACTCGATAAACATTATTTTTGTATAAGTTTCACTTCCTGCATACTGTTTAAATCTTGCAGGTGGAAACTTCCCCAACTCTTGGAAGCATAGACACTTCAGAATTTCAGGTACTATGATGACAAAATAATCATTAGCATTGTCGTGGTGAGCATGAAAGAAATGGCCTTGTTACCACTTCATGAATTAATAATATGTGTAACTGTATCTGCTACCACTTCATGAATTAATTTGGAACTGTATCTGCCTCAGTTTATAATTCTATTTTCACTGGTATTTCAATGAGGGCAATGAGGGACCGAACACTGTGGCACGCTGTTGTTGCTGGCATCCTGGCCTCGGATGCCGAAGGATGATGATGATGATAATTTCTTATAATTTTTTCTCCAATAACATTGTCTCATCCATGTGTTTAAAAAAACCCTGCAAACTACCTTCTCCTGTCTGTACTCAGATTTCAACCGCAGCATTTAAATGAACTGAAGCAGTTCGTACAACTGAAATGATAACCATTATTTTTATTATTGATTTTAGAAGAGGCAACTAGCTTTGCAAAGTGGACCGTTCAACTTAAAAGATAAAACCTTTTGTGAACTTTTCCCTGACATTGAAGAGGTCAGTACTTTTCTTTTTCTTTAAATTATTTTTCATGAAATGAACAGTGTCTGGTTATGCTGAATTTTTTTTTCTTGGTGCATAATTTATCACCCATTCTATTGGGTGATGTAGCAGCTCTCGTAACTTATAATCTTTGAATCGTTATTGAATATACAAGTATAAGTACATGTACATACCTATATTTACATGTTAAATATTATTAGTTAAGAGATAAAAGTGTATTTAAAACAGAGTATATTAATAAAACTAGCTTTAAAACGTTCCTTGTCGACACAAGGGAATGGGCTTGTTTGGGTTCTTAGGCCATTTGACGATTCTTTAACTCTCATGATGTGATTGGCTAGCTACCCTAGCTATGACGTAGACTTAAGAACAACAGAAGTTGATTACAATACCAAACAACAGCAGGTTACGAGAGGTGCTACAATACTGATTCTATTTGACTGATGATGATGATGATGACGATGATGCACTTCATTTTAAGTCTCAATTTTTCTAGCGCCTAGGGACTAATTGGGGACACTGTTGATAGAAATGAAATCAAATATCAAATTAGAGTGCAACTTGGAGGTTTTTTTATAATATAGATTTTTGAGGGAAAACGCGTAATCCACAGGTTGTCAAAAACAGGCTCCCTTTCTTCTTTGCATCTAGTGGGTGTGGCTCTTCTGTCATTGAAGGAGCAGAGAATGCAACCCTTACAACAGCTCTTTGGTTCAATTGAAAAAAAAAAAGGGAAAGTTGAGTTTGGAAGATTTTGTTTTAAGTCCTGAAAGAAAGAAAGGGTTACCTTACGATTATTACTGTTGAATGTCCAGGAAGACAGTGTTTTCTTTGCCTTAGATCACTTTATGATTGTTCCCGCAATCTTTCAGGAAATCCACGAAAAAATGCGGGAAAGAGGAGAGGAGAGAGAAAAGAAAAAAGAAACCACCACTGGTAACACCCAGGGAGGGGTGGCTGGTGCAACAAGAGAAGGAAATAATGGACTCATCAGTAGTACCCTGGTGAATATCTGTGTCATCATCGGTTTTGCTGCATTCGCATACACTGTCAAGTGCGTCTTAAAAGCTGTGGACAACAGCTAGTGCCGCATCATTCTCATGACTAAAGGAGCGTAGGAGTGGGAGGAGGTCGTTTCGTCCTGTAGCCTATTCATTTAGGATGAACAGGTTTTCAGTTCAGGCGAATTGGCCTTAGAGCGAATAGGATATCGGGCGAAACGTCCTCAATTCGTAGCAGCTCCTCAAACGGGCTAACCAGCTTCCATTGTTTTTGAGTCTTATGGTGGCTCAAACCATTTTCAAAACTTTCAAGAGACCTTGTTGTTCAAAGGATTGACACTACAACACTTTAACAGCAATGTTATGGTACCATGTGAAACATCAAATTGTTACTGACGGAGATGCAGTTATTTTTGTGACGTAACAAGTTAATATGGCAGCAAGAAAGCTTTGCAAAAACACCCTATATTTTTGGCTTTAGTTGTTCATATCTGAAAAGCGAACCTGGTGACCCCAAGGTTTTATTGCACAAAAGTGATCAGAAGGCCAAGATG
The DNA here is from genome assembly GCF_036669925.1 of Montipora capricornis. Classification (NCBI taxonomy): domain Eukaryota; kingdom Metazoa; phylum Cnidaria; class Anthozoa; order Scleractinia; family Acroporidae; genus Montipora; species Montipora capricornis. The sequence continues at coordinate 19,494,506 of NC_090888.1, read as the reverse complement.
AAACTCTCTGCAAAGTTTGAAAACATTAGATGTGGAGTGGATTTAGAGCTACCTTAAATTTTCAATTATTTAAGGTGGCTCTGAATTTGCTCCACAGATTTTTTTAAAACCTTGCGGAAAGTTTTATTCTGGCCTGCTGATTAGATTTCAGAAACAAAAAGTGGGGGTCGCAGGTTCGTTTTTGAGATACGAGCAGCTAAAGCCAAAATATGGGTTGTTTTTGCAGGGCTTTCCTGTTGCCACGGACTTTCTATGCCACAAAAATGACCGAATCCTTTTCATTTTATTTACTTTTGTTTTATTAACTTTGCCAGTCAAGCTGGCAGAGCGCCACAACAGCTTGCGCCAATTACTGTGGCCCCTTTTTTACCCTCCCAACATTTTCAGCAATAATTGGTGTTTGATATGGTACCATAACATTACTGTTAAGTGATAAAGTGTTGCAGTGTCAACATTTCTAATAAGAACGTTTCTTTCAAGATTTCCCAAATGCAGTCCATTTGTGTTAATACGTGCTTCTCTTTCCTTTTGCTGTATTTCTGTTATGTTGTTCAACAGTCAGTTTATGTGGTTATTACAATGTTTCATTCTACTTTTTGGGCAGTTTGGGGTGTCGTGAAGGTACAGTTGTACATCATTTTGCGTGGCATTGGTCCTTTAATTCTCCTTTCTGACTGCAACACATATCTGTCCATAACATGTCAGTTATGGGAATTTGATGATATACCTTGTCACCACCCTGCTCGACAATTTATTTAGCTTACGAGGAGAAAATTTAAAATCAATCACTCTTGGGAGTCAAAGAGTTAATAGTAAGGAAAGATGATTCTAGGTATCTTATCATATATCGGCCACATCACGCCTATGGCTTATTTGCAACAGTCCTTTTTTTTCGTAAGAATGATGATTCAGCCGGTTTCATTATCTCATTTTAACAGAATTTAAATAAAGCGTCTCAGAATATGCTACCATGCTGATTATAGTGCCTATATTCTTAACGAGTTGTCATTGACGAGAGAAGTTATAAGGCTTTTTGTATGCCGGAGAAGTAACTTTAAAAATATCACTAATTACTTGTATTTGGCATATCTGATATTGTAGGATCGTTTTCAACAAATGAACAATAGTTTTAGAGATAAATTGTCCATCTTAACTCAATTTGAAAAGGGGTGAATGCGACCACCGAAATAACCGGCTTATGAAGGCCTTTGCAGACTACTGTAGTGGTACAATTTCGAAAATAAAGATTGTTTTTGGAAAGACTCTGGCAGAAATCTCGAGTCCAGGCTCTCAGTTTCTCTCCGTGCGAGTGAGCCTGGGTTCAAGGTTGAGCTAGAATAAGTTTTTTGTGGGAACGCAGGGGTAGACTAGAAGAGTCCACACTTGCAGAATTGAACTACCAAGGGAACTACCGTTGTTTAAAGTTGGGATTGATGTTGCTGGTTCAAGATCTCTAGTGTACTTATTTACAAAATAACGGACAGACTTCTTTAGCTCCGTATGCTTCAATTGCTCATTACAAGTTTTGTGACGGGGTCAGAGGAACAGCTCATTAGAATTTGTCGTTCTCTTATTGTGTAAATGGTAATGAGTCCCCAAGGACCCTATCAGAGGGTCAGTATTGAAAGATAAAAAGCAACGAACCTCAAGAGGAATATAGTGGGTACCTTTATACATTGGTTAATAATTTGTACATACTGTAAGTTAGTGAGAAAAATAAATAAAATGAGTTGTTCTTGACTATGAAGGGTCTATCGGAAATCAGATTCCACTAGCGAGGGATGACCATTACTACTACTACTACAGGTAATCCTCGGTCTTTCTGGACAATGTAAGCCATTGTCTCTTACAATTTTCCTGGGGTCTATAAGAGACAATGGCTTAAATTGTCCATAGTAGTAGTAGTAGTAGTAGTTATTATTATTATTATTATTATTATTATTATTATTATTAACTTCCAGTTTATACTTCAAGTAAATAACTTTTTGTGTAGCTGTACCGTTTGGGCGCCAAAATGAAGTCGCAAAGGACCTGGCGACGAATTAGTCTTTTTATATAAAAAAAACGTAACGTATTTAAATACTCGCCTTGCATGCAATCAACCGATCGACACACCCACAATGTAAAGAGCCGTGTTATGATGTATGGATTGCCCAGCAGAATTGAAAGTAGACTTTCGCCGTCTTTCAGCCTTTAAAGTGTAATTTCAGATTTAAAACGCAAGTCTTTTATTTGCTTTGCAGTTTCACTGTTGCCCATGACGTTTCCCGTTGGCAACCAGTGCAGAAATAAAGCGGTTATCTGTACATCGACTGTAGCCTTCAAATTTAAGTAACGCTTCGCTACGTAAGCGCGAAACTATTATGATGATGATGATGATGATGATGATGATGACGATGACGATGGTGATGGTGATGGTGATGGTGATGGTGATAATTGTAATAAGTTATATGGCGATGATGATGATAACAAAAGTAATACGCTGAACTCAGCGGGGAGCTGTGTGCGCGGGAGCGTTTTCAATGCAAGGAACAATCAAAAGAACCAATTACAAATCATGCAATGAAAGGCACACTGAATAAACAAACTGACATCCGCGTGACGCTTAAGAAACCTTTTTAAATGACACCAGTCAAAACCTAAGAGCATAATTAAAAGGCTCAAACTCCTATTGCTGTGTCAAGAATGAAAATTCGTCAATTGCCTTTTCACTTGCAGCCCACATGAGCGACGTTTACAAAAACAGTTGGGTTGTGTCTAACTTACGGTCCTACGGGATCCAAAGACGTTAGAGGTTTTTCTTGTACATGCTGGAGTTTGGGTTGAGAGAACATTACAAAAGTTCGGAGAATATAGTTAACCGTACGTAATATCAAGCTGAGTGTTGTACTGTTTTCACGACTCTGTGCAAGTCTGTTTTGACTTTCGGCTGACAAACACATCTGAGGTCTCTTTCATTTAGAGGCCCTTCTACTACAGTGGAAGGCAGGGTTACCGTAGAGAGTGAACCAACACATTCAGCCAATCAGAACGAGCCTAGTTCACCAAAATTATGCAATCAGCAATTAAAATGTAATTTTACGGCAATTGCTTGTAATCTTGCAATATGATTGGCTAATTTGTCGTTGTCGATAAGAGTCTATACAACGCTGCTCGTGTCATGCTCGCGTCAATTTGTCACGCTATGTAATAGCCAATCAGGAACGCTCATTTTGGGAAATAAACCAATCATAGTGCGAGAAAGATATTTGTGACGTAATCTCAGGGATGAGCCGACATTTCACTCACTCGCTGAGACCGTAAGGAGATTGAAACTGACTTTTCGAGCGGTGACCCTCCCTCAAAGCGAATGGATTAGCTCTGACGGTGGCCTAACGCTCGAACCTTCACCTTTAAAATCCCCTTGCGATGGTTAATTTACTTGTACCAATTTGTTTTATGAACATGAATTTCCTTATCAAACTGGAAAAAGGTAGCCATGCTTCTGTTTACAAAGCGTGGAGGGATTCAGAAATCTATTTATTATTATTTTTATTTACTTAGCTTCCACCCTAACCCTAACCCAGTTGGTGGCCAGAACAACCAGCCAGATGCAAATCCGATACCATTAACATCTGGTCTGGATTAAAGTTCAAATAACCTTGTCCATAGTTAAGTGCGAACGGCGACGCATAGCTAGTGAGCCTGGTGATCAAGTGAGGTTACTCCTCTTGGAAAACGCAGGTGGGTCAGCGTATCTCATGGATGTACATGACTCACAGGGCATTTTTGAATAGACCATATTCGTATTCTCAGTATTGGACTGGAACTAGCTTGCAATGGAGGCTAATGCGGGGGAATATATTAAAAGTATTTGTATTTGAAAAGATTTCCCTGCATTAGCCTCAATTTGCAAGCCAGTCCCAGTCCAATATTGAGAATACGAATATGGTCTATTTATATCGTAACCAATTTCGAACACGTGATATTTCTAAACTATTTCGTTCTTTCATGATTTCAAATATCTGTATCAATGAAAGTACTAATTATCTTAAAAGGAGAACACTGAATGACATTGAAGTTAACTTAAAGGGTTTTCGTTGCTGAGGAAAATCTCTTCACCAATAGCAAACATGTTTCGCGTGTTCCACGAAATTTCGCTTATAATGTGCTATTAAAGTGCAAAAAAACAGCACTGATTAATTTGATTCTCGAACGAGTTAGTGAAAGGTTTTAGGTCTGTTTCTGAGAAGACATCACAAACATCTGTTTCCAAAAGTCTATTTGAAACTGGAAAGAAAGCATGCATCTCACCAGCTCGGTTGTGCACGCATGGGACAAATGGACAACCAATTTGGTCAAATTAATGTAGGAGAAAAAGGAGAACGTACGTTTTAGAGCTTTTTAGTTCTTTGGACCCGAAATTTCATTTGGGCGTAAAGACTAATTATTTGAGGTTAGTGGCAACTAAAGAATCTCATGAAACCGTGCCATTTTATAGCGATTTAACGAGGAACTGACACTGAATTTCTACAAAGGCCGTAAACAAGGTTAGTATCCCTACTGTCTTTGAGAGACTATCCCAGTCTCTGTCTCACACTGAAGACTATCAGAATGTTCCACGGCCAGTCACTATTGTAAACTTGGTAACATTCGTGATATGTGTGATCTTCGCATAACGGTATTAGTTGATTGTGACGAATTACGTCTGCACACAATATTACTGCCATTTTGTCATTGAGCAAGAAACTAGTCGTATTTAGAGAACGTTGCTCAGTTTCAATAAAGTACCTTTTCACATCTGACGAGTTTAATCAAGTAAATTAAGACATTTTCACCGGAGAACAGAATAAAAGAAAGCGCGCACACACACGAGAGAAAGCGTATCACCACCCAAAAACAAATTCCACGATTCGTTATCAGGTGATCAGGTGGACGAACATTTGTCTTGTTCCAAGTGTCCCCACTTATTGCACTTGCGACAGTAGCCGTCTTTATCGGTGTGAGCTAACCAACACTGTTTTGGTCCGTACCGGCAACTCTTCGCATTTGGACAAAGCTTGTACTTACCATGATTTTTAAAGAACTTCTTTTCGGCATTGGTGTGGGCGGAAAGGCAGTTTAACCTGAGCCGACAGTAAGAGCGGTCTTTACATTGTTCAGAATACTTTTGCTGTCTTCTCTTACCCTTTCTTTCAACGGTTTGAAATGGTCTGTCGTCGTCCTCATCTGGTTTGCCTTCATTCTGTTCTTCGTGCCTCTCCTGATCTCGGTTTTGTTGCCCTCTCGGCTCTTCTCCTTCCTTTTGAGAACCTGAAATGCTAATGGAGCCTACCTCATCATCGAGATCCTCTAATGTATCAAATATGTTCGAACTGAGGGAGATCTTTGGAATTATATCATTCTTTTCGTTATACGCTGAAAAGTTGACCACCTTGCGTGGGTATTCCTTTTGAAGAATTTCAAAGATTTCCACAAAATGATTACTAAAGTCTTCGCCATCTATTGACTTGACGTTAGATGCAAAAACAAGGAGAAGGTCTTTAAAATCCTCTGCGCTCTCCTGTGTTTTTGGTCCTATCGTGCAGGATTGGAAAGGCCAACGTACCTTCTCAATTAGCCCCTTTTCCCAGTCCTCGTTTGTTTCAAAATCGTAGTTTTCTATGACTGCAGCTCTTGAGCTCAATTTTGATGAAATATGGCTTGGAACAAATTTGAAATTTGTAAACGAAATACTTTCCAGGTGTGAATCCAAAGTAGAAATTGTAAGTAATTCTGGTTTCTTGTCTGCGAGGTCTTTCAGTCCGGTCGAAATAGCACTATCCCACATCCATATTTCAAAAGACCATCCCTCACCTTCCTTTATTGCAGGAATTACATCAGCATCCCCGCTTATGACTGCTATTTTTCCCTTCGCGATATCCTTGTCACATACAAGAGCAATGATGTCGGCAACCAATTGTTGGTCGACCTGTTTTTCTTTGTTTTGAATTGTGCTTCGTTTATTCGTAACAACTTTCCAGCCAAACGTCCTTATAATATTCCAAACGGTGTCTATGGGTGGAGGTTCTGATCCGTACAGGACACCCCAGACAACATGTCTTCCATTTGCAACAACATCAGCGACTTTTCCAATGTCCAAACGCATTCTAGGATCCTCTAGACACTTCAATTTCTGTTGTTTGGCAGCTAGCTTCTTCCCTTCGATCCAAACATTTGAATTATCGACGTAGATGAAAACGAGGTCTTCATCCAAGCTTGGTTTCACCAGACGAAGAATTGGACTCTGACAACACGGGCACTTCGGGCTATGCGGTTCGCTCTCCTCATACCGTTTCATGTGGCAGTGACGACAGATCTTATGCTTATGCAAATCGCATTCCCGGAAGGTATGATAATTGGTTAGTACTTTACAGCAGCCCTCATTCTCGCAACTGTATCTTTCAAGATTACCTATGGAGCAGACAAATTTCTTTATACACACAGTATGACAGAGTTAACCAAGCAAAGGAAACTTATGCGAAACTCAAAATTTGAAAAAGTTAAAACACCTGTAGAAATGAACCTCTGTAGTGATACCATCTTGGTTTGGGAACAAACTTCTAAAATGACAAGTACTGAATGTATAAGATTTTAGCGACGTTTAACCGCTGTAACACCATTAACCTTTAATTTTGCAAACGCATTTGCTCTTAGATTATGGACATCGACAAAAATGACTAAAAAAAAAAAAGAAAACTCGTACAGGGTGAGAGGAGGTTGGAAAGAATCACTAAAAAACCCTAAGAAAGACTACCCCCAGGCGTTAATTTTGTCAACTTCCTGTTTTCTTTTCCGAGAAAGTGGCATGGTTGGAATCCTTTTTCGTGGAAAGCCGAGATTTTATTTTTCTTAAAATAAAAGTTCTAATGATATTGCCCACGGAAATTTGATGGACAACATCATCATTCGTACAAGTATTTCACATATTTTTCGGTCGACCTCACGTACATTATTGGATAGTGCAGCAAATAAGTTAGTTTGCTATGAATCGAGTTAATCAATAAAAGTTCCTTGGCAGATTCTTATTCTCCAGGTTAAAAGACTCGAACTTTTTTTTATATATACGGATTAATTCGGACACCGGAAAAGAAAACAAAAATGTTATTTTACGCTGTGGACTCCTCTCATGTTTAGAAGTGACAACCGAAATTCTCTTACAACGATGTCGTCGGGATTCATTCGTCCTCCGAGGTAGCTGTTAATATGGCAAGTATGGCATTTCAGCCTTGAAGAAGGTGTCAGTATCACTTGTCATTCCGATTTTTGACCCTTTGCGTCCTTAATTTTCCCTATACACAACTCAACCAAGTTCTTAAAAAATTAAGAAAACTTACCAAGGTTCCGTGGACTTAACTGAGGAGTGGAATTGGAGTAGGCCATCTTCTTCGTCGGTCTCTTTCCTTCTCTTTCCTTACAATGCCGGTGCGACGCTCGGTTTCCACTTCCCGATCCATTTCGACAAGAGTTGAGAACGATTCATGATCTAGAACAGTAAGGGTAATATTACTAAATTTGGATTGGTGGCCGGGAATAAAAGGGAAAAATAAGTGTCATGTGATTGGTCCTCAGCTTGCCTGGTAACAAGTCACGTTATTATGAATTATGAACCAATCTGCAACAGCAATTTAAATCACTCAGTCATTCTCGAAATTATTTTAGGACCATTTTTTAAAGAATGAGCATTTAGTTTCACGGAAAAATTGTTACTGGGTTGCCTTGTTAACCTGCAATGGCGTTGACGTCACGTAAATGGCGTTTTGGTGGATCTTTAAACAAAATATACCAGCTTTATGGAGCTCAAGAATGGAACGTCAATTGGATAAACAAGACAGGTGGTGAAAAATAAATATCTGGAATCTTAAAAGCGTCGACTAAGGTAAGAAAATAATTGGAAATGTGACAGCCAAAAATTATTTGAAACAAAGCTTGTTGTCTATTTTGTGCTTCATTATTCAAGGAAAAGAATTTTTAGGAAAGGATTTGATTCTGAAATGTATTTTGTTGCGTGTGGTAATTTGACGCGATTGGATTTCTTGTCTTCACGCACGCAATGAATAGGAAGGGGTTTTTGCCTCTAATAGCAAATGTGTTGTTTCCTTCAATACATTTTTCACTAGGAAAGGTTTTTGTTAGTTTTTCCTTAGTGAATTCATCATGTCTTGTAATATTCGAGCTTAACAAATTTGCATACGCGGGTTGAAATGTGATACGCAAGGTGACAGGAATTT
>NC_090888.1:19478757-19481257 GCF_036669925.1 Montipora capricornis | reverse complement strand
GAACAACAGAGTCACACATGCCATGGCTACAAATCCCTTAAAGATCTTTATGACCGCTTGGAAAATGAGGTAAACAAGCTCAAAGATTCGTATCGATCTCTATTATCAGACAGTAGGGAAATTCAGTCAACCTGCAAATCGTGTCAAAATCAACAACGGATACAGGAAGAAAATCGCGCTCTGCGAGAGCAACTTCAGCTAATGAAGGGAAATCTAGATAAAACAAAAGAGGAGCGAGATTCCCTAGAGATGGTAGTATCATTGCTAAGCAAGGAGCTATATAACTTTCGCCCCGACAGCAAAGAAGCCGGTAGCCTCGCAGCTCCTACAAGGTCTCACCTGATTGGAGACCACCCTTGAGGTTTAACAAAAGAACAAATAACAGAAACAATGGACCCTAGAGGATAGAGTTGCAGCCCTTTTGTTTTAGGCCTAGGGTCCATTGTTTCTGTTATTTGTTCTTTTGTTAAACCTCAAGGGTGGTCTCCAATCAGGTGAGACCTTGTAGGAGCTGCGAGGCTACCGAAAGAAGCTATTAAAATGTCGCCTTCAGTTGATCCTAAGGTGTCGGATACAAAGGGGTCGGAAACAAAGGCGGACACAGAGCAAAACAATGGTTCATCTAAATCCCTATCTTCCAAAACAACGAAGAATCGTCAAAGCAATTCGAGCAAGAAAAAGCCGCCAAACAAGAGTTCTCGGAACAGCTCTAATACTCTTAACCACAACCAAGAAGGGTCCTCGCCGACTACCGTCATTATCGGCGACTCTATTATCAGAAACATTCAAGGGTGGCAATTAGGGAAAGAGGTCGGCCACCGGAGTTGTTGCAAAGTCCTTCACGGGAGCTACAACAAGTGATATGACATACTATGTGAAACCAACACTGGACAAGAAGCCTGACCAGAGATGTCTGTTTTGTATTTGAATCGCTGTCGCTGTCGCGACTCGGGCCTCGTTGGGTTAGGAAACTCGATCGATTATCTTTGATTATCTTTGAGCAGCGCTTTGCTTTATTCATTGAAAATTAACCTTTCTATTCTTCAAGCCAACTTTTCCTCCCTTCGCTTGTAGGAAAGGACACAAATTGTCGCTTATTTTCTCCCGAGTGGCTACATCAAGCAGAATAAAAACATAAACAAACGCGCGCAAAGCATGCCGTTCGACAGAGAGTCTTTAAAGGATAAATCTCATGAACTGCGCATGTGCGGGTCGAAGCTCAAAACTTGAAAAATTTTGCAGAATATTTCAAGATTGTCACGACTAAAATAAGATGGCGGATGCAAGTGGACGGACGATTCAGGTAAACTCGAATTGCAATCGTTATTATTTTCTTACAATGACAACTTACCCTACTATTCTTACAGAGGTTTTCCCTCGTGCCGCAATTTCTATTGTCTCCGCACAATAAATTCTGGCCTTTGCACGGACATCCTCTGTTGCTGTTTCCTTTGCGCTTCGTGCTGCACGAGCTCTTACAACTACATCCATGTGATCTTTCCTAAACGATGAGAGTTTGATTTTGCGGGTTCTAGATGTCAAAATAAAGAAATCGAGGACATTGCATGCAAAAAAAGACATCAGAATTTTGCTTTCAGTTTCAGAATAACAAATCTTCCATCTCATGACTCATTTTCAATTTGTCGTGAGAATTTAGTGAGAAATCGTGAGACCGTGAGATTTTGGTAAAAATCGTGAGTCTCACGGCAAAACCCGTGAGAGTTGGCAACTCTGAGATCGTTAAATTTTCCGTCACAATTTGCGAGAATCCTTCCGTTTCCAGGACCCTTTCTCACAAGATTGAGTAAATATGCGGGATGGCATGCTGTGTAGTAAATGGTAAGCGCCATTCTCATCCGGTTGGTCATTAAATTCGGAAAATCGCTTACTTTTTTGCAATGATCATTCCATCCGGATTATTTAGCTAAATGGTAAGCACCCCTTGCTTGCAGGCTACTTTTAGGAAATCTCGGGAAGCCCAAAAAGTGGACGCAAAATGCTGGTCGGCCACTTTGATCAGGTGATGACGTACTATACATTTCACGCTCGCAATTTCTTAACACAAACAAAAATGGCGGACAGTGATAATTTTATCAGTAGAGCTTGCGAGAATTTTTCATTACATTTAAGCCCCAATGAATTTAAGACCCGAACAGCGTCAGGCGGTGGAAGCTTTGCTTCAGGGCAGAGAGGTCCTATTTGTTTTACCGACAGTATACTGCAAAAGTATGATTTTCCAGGTTTATGTTGCTGCCGCTGCTCTTAAAGTGAAAGAGCATCAAAAAGTTTTGGCCGTTTGTACTTTTGGAAATTTAACAGCATCTACAATAATCGTTAGGACTTTCAGCATTTGGTTTCCTTCCTAATCAAAGCTTATTCGGAGTGTTGTTCGTCACGTGGTCCCAGGAAAATCCTTGCAAGATGTTTATTTACGTTGGGTTCATATTTCCGGTAAGATGTGATTGGTCACATTTTGACAGCTCAATACCTTAGAAGATGC
>NC_090888.1:19471257-19476257 GCF_036669925.1 Montipora capricornis | reverse complement strand
GGTCATTATGCTGACTTGAACGAAACAACATGACATGAATTTTATACTTTTGAATATCAAATCGCAAAAGCACCACGTTCTCGCGTATGAAATTGCCAAAGTTGCAGAATTTTTCATTGTTTTTCCAAGGGACGAGCGGCCCTTTTGGCGAATTTTGAAGCAAATCCAGCTAGAACTTTTTTGTATAATTATTTGAAAACGATTCACCACAGGGGTCCCTTAGATGAAATAAAATAAAATATGACATTTTACAACTGTCAGTGGATTCTCTATATTTACAGTCAGAGGCTCTCAAATTGTCGACTTAAGTCCGAGGATCACTCCTCTCATTCGTTAATAATAATTTGTAACGACACAGGTAAAGATGAAGCTTGATTAAATCGTACAAACTTGAGAAGGAGCGGTTGGTGGGAAAGATGCGGTGATCTCGAGCTCTACAAATTGAAAACATGGCAATAAAACGAAGCTTTCAATTCAGACCGATTCGCTATAAATCAAAATAAAATTGATGAAAAAAAAATTAAAACCTACCCTTACCTCACTTTTCTGTGATGATTCTTGGGCACTAATGCTTCAGAAATTGTTCCTGAGACGGCTGAGGAGAGCAGCCTTGTCAAGTCTTGTAAGTGCACCAAAAAAATCGAAACACTGGACCACGAGCCCGCAGGCATGAATTTCATGAGTTTGCGGTTATATTAAATCGCAAAATCGCCCTTTGCGATTTATAAATCGCAAATGTGCGATTTTCAAATTGCAATTTAGGTGTGATTTGTAAATCACGAATGTGCGACTCTTGTTATTTATACATCGCAGAGTTAGTTACTTTGCTTTTTATGAATCGCGAAGTTGGTAACCTTGCGATTTATAAATCGCAAAGTTCGTCATCTTGCGACTTATAAATCGCAAAGTTGGCAATCTTGCGATTTGTAATTTCTTGTCAGCTTCGCTTGATGGTTTATTTTCATTGAAGGTAAATGAAATAAAAGCTATTCAACTTGTAGACGCTCGCGTGATTATTCAGATGTTTTGTTGCCATGTTTTCATTTTTGTGGTAGTGCACTTTGCACTACACACCATGTCATGGTGACAATAGGCCCGCAGCGCGTGCATAACTCACGAACATAAACAGGTCTCTTGGAAGCGTGCTTCAGTTTCAACAAAACGAGCCCCAAATTCGGCAAGAATTTGTGACACTGATGAATAATAAAGCAGCTCCTATTTCCAAAAGCATGGAATTACCTGGTGATAAATAACCTCGTTTAGGAGAGTAAATTTTTGACTTTGCAGAATTAATGGTTGCGATCTTTGTGTTGAATTCGCACATTTCTTGTCAATCTTTAAAACACTTAAAAGAAAAAAAACAAAACAAAAAAACGAACAAACTAACAAAAACAAAAACCCGGTGTCTTGGCATCATTTTGACACAGAAGTATTCTTTCTTTGGTGAGTAAACATGCCAGGTAACTTGATCACGGCACCCGCTGAATTCGATTTCACTTTCGATTTTACGATTCACTTGTGCAGCCAAAACTACAATAGAAAAATTGAACGTAGCGAAAATCTCCCAAAATATTTTTCGCTGATGGTAACCTTATATATTTCTCTGTTCAAAATTTAAGTTGTTTTCATGTCGTAAATTTTGTTGCTGATAGCAAAATATTTTATTCTCGATCGATATTTCCTGAAAACTTCTTCTGCTCTTCCTAAAACCTGTCTATCAATATTTATTTACTTTTGCATCAATATTTGTTTTGCATAAAGCAGGCTAACAAAATCTGCACCTTGCTTAGTTCGCATTTTTGAGCGTTAAAATAGAATGTTTCTTACGAGTCGTATATTTTGAGGTCACCCATCCAAATAGTAACCCCACCCGACAGGGATTACCTTCAGTGAACGTTTGTCTTAGAAAGCTGTCAGAAGCTCAGAGTGCACGGTTAACCTTGACGGAGTAAGGCGTTAAATTAATGTCAAAACCATTTAAATAAGCTGAATTCGCAGATAATACAGCTGCTAAAACATAGAGGGGTAAAATTTTTCTACCTGCATGAGTGGTCAGCATAGAATGACCCGTCTCTCAAAATCCCGCCGTTAAACATGTACTGACGTGATCACTACCATAGCAACCTCTAAAGAAATACGTCATCAATGAAGAACACACAAACACTATAGCAACTCCTACCATTTTAGGCGAACCGTGAAAGCCATAGTTTGCTGCTATTCTTTGAACCGCAACAAACAATAATTGTATTAAATGCGAACACACAGCTGCTGGACCACTGTTCAAGTGAGGCCTTATGCCACTCGGTATAACGCAGGTGGGTCATTATTCTTTGATTGCAGATGACGTCACAGCGGCCATGTTGGTGAAAGGGACAATAGCGAAAAAGTCTTTTGGGAATTTGACTCTATTATTATGCAAAACGTAAGCTACATTTTCTATTGTTTTGGCACCAACATGGCCGTCTTATCACGTGAGTGCAATCAAAGAATACGTTACGGATAAACGTTTTTTTTTTTAATTTAATCGTTTATTAACCAATTACTTCAAAACTATTTCATGCGATAACCGCATAAAACTTTTATAAAAAGATTTCACATATCTGCATCAATGAAAGTACTAAAAGGAAAACAGAATTACATTGCATGCACCTAACCACAGTTGGTTTTCGCGGCTGTGGTAAATCTCCGAACATGTTCCACGAGTTTTTCCGCGAAATTTCGCTTTTAATGTGCCATTAATTAACGTGGGAAAAAAAGCATTCATTTGATTCACAAACGAGCTAGTGAGAGGCATAAGTCTGTTCTGAGATGACATCACAAACATATTTGCAGTGCAAAAGATTCTTTTAAAACTGGAGTCAATCTCACCAGCTCTGTTGTGGAGCAAATGACAACCAATTTGGTCAAATTAAGGAAGGAGAAAACGCAGAACGCTCAGTACGTTTTTAAATTAGTTTTTTGGCCTCGAAATTTCACTAGGGCGTTGAGGCTAATTTGAGGTTAGTGGCAACTAAGAAAGCTCATGAAACTGTGCATTGGTGTTCCATATCACAGCTATTTACTGTAACAGCAGCCCATGAGTAGGAGCATACAACTTCATTGTATTTGTGGAAAGGCGTTTCTACAGACCGAGTTATTTTTAGATTGATTTTCCCGCGAAACCAGACCTTTCCAGCCAACCACAAGTCTTGCATTAGAAATTATTACCCATGGGATTGAGAATTGGCAACTTTCACGATGGCGTCATTTGACTACAACTACCAGAATTCAGTTTGTTTTTCTTTTCTTATTTAAATCTCGTATTCCCAGTGGGGTAAAAATAACAATAACTCTAATTAGCATGAGACAAGCACAACTTTAAGGATTCTGGTATTTGGAGTCAAATGGCGTCATCATGCAAATGTCCTATGATCACTCGTGCAAGCCACATCTTATTTAACAGTTCGTATAAGAATAGCTTGCTCTGTGAAAATGTCATCACATAGACCTAGTGTTGGAGTTGTAGGCTCCAGATTATGGGTTCCTGCTTGGTTAACAAGAAACTGAAAAATACTAACGAGAGCGGCAAAGAAAGGTTAGTACCCCTACTGTCTTGGGACACTATCCCAGTGTCTGTCTGCAGACTATAGGAATGTTCCACGGATAGTCACTTTTCTGACCTTCATAGCCTTTACGACATGTGTGCATGATCTTCGCATAAGTACTGGTTGGTCTTACCACGGTACCCCTCCTACAAGCTATTCCGGAAACGTCAGTTGCACAACGTGGGCGAATTACTTCTTCACGACTTTGAAATCTTACTGTCATTTTGCCATTGAACAAAGAAGAAACATGTTTGCTTTGCCTTGCCTTAAGACATGTTGCTTTGCCTTTTCAAGCTGAGTTTAAGCAATGAAGATTTTATATCTTCGGCAACAAGTTTCACGAGAACCGAATAAAAACACCGAGAGAAAACGTATCACCTCCCAAAACGAAACGTCACAATTTTGTTGTTCTTGTGCACATTATCATCAGCGGTAGTGCTGCCCGGATAGGGTTGGATGCAGACTGCAGTTTCGATAGAATTTGTCTCAGGTTATATGATGTCGTGCATTTGGTGCAGCAGCCTTCTTGTTGCCTTTTTCGCGCTACTTGATTTGCCTACGATTGCAGCTGCGTCAGTGATCGCCAGCAAGTATTATTCTCCATCATCGAACTGCGTTCGCAAAACAACCGGCCTGGGCGTGTGTACTCAAGTACATAAACGCCTACACCTTTATATCCGGACAAAAAAATATCAATTTAGAGAACATTTGTCCTGCAAGTGCCCCCACTGATTGCATTTGCGGCAATAGCTGTCTTCATCGGTGTGAGCGAACCGACATTTTGACGGCCCGTACCAGCAGTTCTTCTTAATATAATATCGACAAAGCGTACACTTACCAGGATTTCTAAAGAATTTCTTTTCGGGATCAGTGTGGGCCCACTGGCAACGTAACTGTTTCTTACAGTACGAGTGTTTTTCACATTGTTCAGAATACTTTTGGTACTTTTTTTTAATATGCTTACTTTTGACGAGCTGAAATGAACTGTCATCGTCCTCATCTGGTTGGCGTTTTTCTTCCACTTGCCTCTCCTGATCTCGGTCTTGACCTCGCTCTTCTGCTTCATTTTGAGAAAAAGTACTATTGAAGCTTAACTGTTCATCGAAATCTTTCAGTGTCTCAAATTTGTTCGACGTGAAGCAAATCTTGGCATCTGAACCATTTTTCTGGAAATATCCTGGTAAGTTGACAACCTTTCCTTGGTACTCCTGTTGAAGAAGTTCAAAGACTTTCTCAAAATGATTGATAAAGTCTTCGTCATCTTTTGATTTGACTTTTGGAAAAACAAGGAGAAGGTCTTTAAAACCCAGTGAGCTCTCCAGAGTTTTTGGTCCTATCGTGCAGGCTTGGAACGGCCAACCCAACTTCGCAGTTAGGCCCTTTTGCCAGTCATCGTTTGGTACAAAATCATACCGG
>NC_090888.1:19458757-19461257 GCF_036669925.1 Montipora capricornis | reverse complement strand
GTTATAAGTTTCTCTGACCTCTATGCAAACTATTTTTTTGTACAGTTGCAAGCAACTTACTTTGTCTTTCTAGGCCCTGTAAACAATGTTTTTTCAGTATTTTCCATACCCCCCCCCCCCTCCTCCTCCAGGAAAATATTGGTCCGTATCTAATTCAAAATGTAAAATTTAGAATTCCTCCACGCTAACCTACACACAATTGTGACAAACCCAGGAGCCCATGACTCAGCTAGTAGGAAAAGTAACCTGTTCTCTTTTAGTTCACGGGTAAATTGTATGCCTGATTCTACGCATTCAGAGGTTATTATGGTTCGTAATTTTAGATTTAACTTAAGCATCCTCGGATTTCTGGAGTATTTTTGGAGTATTTTGCTTCTCAGTAATACGTTTTATTGGACTGTTTAGAGTGCCTTTATTATTTTTTTAGCAACCAATAGACCCATATCATTCAATGTCCAAACCAAAGATTTTGCCCGTCGAACCTCTCATTCAGTGTGAGGCTGGACGGGCAAAGACAATGCAAAGACAAAGCCTTTATTCCCCACGGACTCCAAAATGGCCGCCGAGTGATAAAGGTGAATTAAAAAACCGCTTGGTAGCATACCAAACAATACAGATTTATTACATATTTCAAGACTTTTTCTGTATTTTCCTGACATTCTACATTTATCAATAGGCTCTTACCAAAAAAATAATAATCGTAAGAGCACTTGACGAACCCGTTTAATTGTCATCTCCCCCACGTTTGTCGTGTTGTACATTGACTACACTTTCTTTGCCATTGGTTTCAATTTTAGAAAAGTAACAGAATTATTGACTCTTCACACGTAGAACGGTTTTGGAAATGATTCCGTTGCCACATGACGTCGGAGCTATACCATTTTGAGTTTGAGGCCACCATGTTGGAAGTGAGGGAGTCGTCAAATATTTACAGTAACGTCAGCAAAGAAACGACATTTTATTTAAAAATTCGTAAACGAAGACAAATAAAAAAAAAGCTGAGATAAGTTGAAACATGAAAGAAACGAGAAAAAAAACTACCAAATTTGGAAAAATAAAAAGCGATTCCCGCGAAAATGTCAACCATATATAAACAAAGTTTTGACACGTCAAAATCCTATTGAAATTTTGGAAATGTCACGAAATTTGCTGATCGATCGCTCAACAGCTTCAGAGTTATGATCGTTAGAAGTTAGATCTTGGCAAACCATGCTCAGCGTTTCAGTCTCTAAATCACGGAGCTTATTGAGGTGCTGAATAATAAAACCCCCTTTATGACAGAGCATGGCATGATCAATGCCGAAGTCATTGCCACATGCACATATTGTAGGTGTGTCTTTAATGTGCCAGTCATATCTAAGATGTATTGCGTCTGTAAATTTCCTCTTGTTGAGGTTCATGTCGAGTTGTTTGGTAGGCAGCCAGCTTGATGCTACTTTTTCCTCGGCCAGTTCAACCGATCGCTGAGATTTTGCAGGGAGTGAAAACGTTCGGTCGTTTAAAATTATTTTTTGAAGAATTTTTAGCCTTGTAAATATTAGCCATTTTACTGAGCGAATATTATGGACAATATGAGATTTCATAATGATCACACGGCAGAATCCCCTTTGTGCAGAATTTGCGGAAGTAAGGGAGAAACGATGGCTCATGTGGAGAGTGAGTGCAGTAAACTGGCGCAGACAGAATATAAAGGAAGGTACGTGGCCCGGTATATACACTGGCAACTTTGTGGTAAATGTGGATTGGAAAGAGCTAATAGCTGGTATTAACAGAAGCCTGAGGGAGTGGTGGAAAGATACTGTGGGATTTCACTTGTCCAGTGTGATCGGAAAATCGAGGCAAGAGGACCAGACATTGTCTTTATTGATAAGAAGGAGAGGTTGTTATAATCGATGTTGCCATCCCAGGTGATGACAGGGTGAAAGAAAGGAACTTGAGAAGTTAGAGAAATACCATCTATTGAAAGATGAAATTGCAAAAGTCTGGCACATGCGAAAAGTCATAATGATTGTAGTGCCTGTTGTTATTGGGGCCCTTGGAGCCGTATCAGTCAACTTCAAGGAGTACAGGAAGCGAATTGGCGTGAATGGGAGGTTGGCAATGATCCAGAAAACAGCATTGCTGGGGACAGCAAAGATACTAAGGAAAGTACTGTCCCTGTAAGAAGAAGGTAAAGAGAGACCTGGAACCCGTGGTGACTTGTTGTAACCCGCTCCCAAGGTCTATAAACCAGGCCGAATATCCCGCCTGATTCTATAACGAATGGACATAATAATAATGATAAAGACGACGACGACGATGATGATGATCAAGCACCCAACGAGCAAATTAAGCCAAAAGCCTTTGAGACACATTTCTAGGCCCCTTGTAATGCATATAGACTTTCTAAACAGTTGTTTTTTTTATCACCTAGAAGAATTTGATTTGTTCGGATATCTTAGCTGAAAATTGAAGTGGGAATTTAGGGATTGAAATCATCATTTTAGAAAGTGCTAGCTAG
>NC_090888.1:19443757-19453757 GCF_036669925.1 Montipora capricornis | reverse complement strand
GTGTCAGTGTTCGAGTGGAAATTCGTTTGTGGAGCTTACCAGCTAATGGACTACCATCTTGATTTCAATTCATGCGTTTATCTTTCAAAAAGTGGACCAAAAAAGATACTACTAAATTTCCAAATGGTTTCTCTTCCAACTAAATAGTTACACGATGTTTCCGCGGGGGCCCGCATCTAACAGAAAATGTTAAGATTTTCGTTTTTTTTTTTCAAAATTAAGTTGTTAAAATTGTCATTCAAGTGGTCCATAGAGGAAAATTTATTAAGACCGTGGGGAAAATTTAGAAATGTATTTCAGTCGTTCAAAAATAAATTTTAAAGTGAATTTAGCAGTAATAATAACCATGTCATAGCACCTCATATTGGGTACACTAGAAAGGAAACCTTTTAGTTGCAATTATATATTGTTATAGTTGTTCCAAGCAAAATGCCAATTGTTTGCTTCCCTCCAAATTATAGAAATAAACACAGATTAGGTTAACTCTGAATAGCCAAAACAACAACATTCTAAGTTGAGAATTTGATTCAGAAATCCAGCTTACTAGCAGGGAGAATTTTACTGTAACAAAATATTACTTAACTGCTAATAAGGCACTTTCACCACATTGACAACAAAAATACTTAATCAGGAATTGATTTTATTTTCTAGCAATAAAACAGCAGGAGGATATAAAATTAGGTATCTTCAAAGTTTAGAAAACTTGTTTAAGGTGATTCAGTGCCACCCTCCAAAACGTTTCACAAATTTCATGCTGGCCTACTAAGGACAACAAATTATTTAACCTCTCTTTGCGGACTCTGGTTGCAACACAACTGCTTCAATAATTTTAATCCCCTTGCATTAGATTTAATTTTAAAAAAACCATAACTTTGTATAATTTTCTGTAATAATTGTTCAAAGACATTGAGCAAAAGCATACAAAGCTACATTTGAAAGGTGCATAATCCCACGTTGCAGTTTTCTGGATAAGACTTCACAGAAATAACTCCTGTTACCTTTCCATATGTAAAGAGGTCCCATGATTTATGAGTCAATGAGTCAATGAGTCAATGAGACACACAGTCAATATTATATATTAGCAATAATTTATTGATTAAGCCTAAGCCCTTGTTTCAGTGATCAGGCCTAAGCAGGGTTAGGTTAAATTTTAGCTTTCATTTTATGGGTTAGGGTAACTGCACTAACTCATTGACTCATGACTCATTGACTCATAAATCATATGTAAAAAATAAAATGTATTTCAACATTAGATGCAATTTAGCAATTGCTGTAAATAATAGTAATCATTCCTACCATTTCAAAGGATGAATAAATTAAAGTTGAATGCAGTAAGTGTCAGAAGTAAAAAAAAAGTGGTCCAATTTATTTAAGCTGTAATCAATCTCCATCCTTGCTTTAGTCCCTGGATAGTGTTAAACAATGGTGGTGAAGTGAACAAACTACCCCAAGGGGGATTCCCTTGCAAAAATGACAGGGGTTCTTGTTGTTCCTTTTTAGTGAAAAATTTGTGGTTTTGTACTGCTTATGATACTGAGACCAAACAGCTGGCAGAGTTGCTGCAGTCATTTAAGGCTATCAATCTGAAAAATGAATGGAACTGTAGAACAATTTGATAAGAGAGCAAATAACGTTTACTTATGAATTATAAAATGCCAGTCATTTGTCAATTTAGAACTGGTTCCTCTAAGGGGTCAGATTTCTTTAGCCTACATCCACAAAACAAGATTCTGTTACCTTTAAGGACCCCTCCTGAGCAAACTGCATCCTCATGTTTGGATTCTCATTGATTTAATGACTTTAATGATATTATGCAAATTTGTTCTACAATAATACTCAAATACCATAAAAGTATTTTTAACCTAACTTTTGCAAAGTTTTCTCCTTGAGCCACCAGCTTCAACTTTGATACTTTGTTCTAAAAGCCACTGCAGTTGTATAGCAATGGTGGAGGTGATGATTAAACACTTTGTTTTTGTGCAAATGAAGAAAAAGAAAGTCAAAGTAACGATGGAATTTAATTAATTAACCCTTTCACCCCTAAACCGGCCATACTTGGTATTTTACTCTGTCTAAAGCCAGAGTATTTTGCTCTGTCTAACACCAGATGATTTTACTCGTCAATGGGGAACCCCATGGAGTCAACAGTCTTACAGTACTTCTCAACATAAAGAAAATGAATTCTGTGGACTTGAACATTCCCAAATAGAAATGCCGTATATTCCAAATATGGTTGTGTGAACTCTTCAAGATTTACCTGCTTCAGGAACTTCAAATCAATGAATATTTTGAATATTTTTCCTGAACTCCTGCAAACTTTGTGCACTTTTTAATGGTTTGCCCTTCAAAAAAGTAACATTCAGAAATACAATGCAAATACAACTGAGGCTGTTTTGCATTATCTACAAGACAAGACAACAATATCCTTTATTCAAACACAATCAATATTACAGCAATAACACATGCTTGTGGGGTCATGTGCTAACTATAATAAAGATACACTACAGGACATAAAAGCTTAAAACTAACTACAGTATGTGACAGACATAGGATATCTACACATAAGAAATGAGAAAAATAAATCAATTGCTATCCAAAAGATCATATTGCAAATACACCAAAAGGTAACGGTTGATTGACAACTTCCTTGTGAAAAATGGTAGAGCATGTTTGAAGTCCAGCAGGACCAAGATGAGAAGTTGTGATAAAAACTCTAAACATATTTTTTACCAAAATTATTTTACTACCATCAACCCCAATGAGACCTTATGCATGGGACACTGTTTCTAGCTGCAGCTCCAAATCACATAATATATTAATAAATTTTGCCACAAGAAAAGAGCAAACATGTGGGGTGTAAGAAAAAAACGTCCAAGGCAATAAAGCTTCCTTTCAGCCTTTTCAGGAACAACTATCCACTGTCAACCATACTTGACTCAAAACAGAATTTCCTTGATCCAACAACACATGACAGTCCCCTAAAACCAAAATTACATCATTAATTAAAGCTTCCAGAAAACAATAGTCTAAAAATACCTGAATCTATAGATACCTATACACATCTGTACCTACAAGTCTGTTCTTCCAAACATTATTTTAACTAACATGGATTTTGATAACTCAAATTAATTGCAAATCCATAACTTGGTAACTACCGTACTTGAACGCAAGGATCGTTGAGTTGTGACTGCTAAAAAGTATAATAACTTAGACATTCACCAGAAAAGGGAATATAAATGACCTTAAAAGCAGCTATTTAAAATATTTGATACTAGGGTTACGTTCCCAATGAGACAATCACATTCAAAATCAAATTCATATCTGATCGAATCATTGATCATTCATGTAGAGGTGCCGATCGTAAGGTGTAACGCAGAAAAAAATAACCTTCACGTTGAACAATATTGCCATTTCCCTGCCACCTGGTACAAGCCAATTCACACATGAACGGAAACCTTAGGAATCCTCCTTTCTGCACATTACAGTAACTTTTTGTACCCGGTGGCAACAAACTTTCCACATTAAAAATTGCGCAAAAAACTCACCTGTTTCGCAGCTCTTTTCCCACGAAATAAAATTTTCCAGGAGCAAATTTTCCGAGGATTCTGGTTGGATTGGACTTTCAAACGATTTACACAACATAGACGTTCTCTAAGAATACATTCCACTTGAAACTGGCGTTAAAACTAGCCTTGATCGCTCTAAAAAGAACGGAAACCAACAAGCTACCTATTCTCAACCGGCAGCCATTTTTCTGTTCTTCTCGGGAGTGCTTTTTTCACGAGAGCCAATGATAGTCCCGGAAACGCGTCACGTGGGATATCGCGCGACTCATGCGCAGACATTTTTCGCCAGTGAACACTACGTCTGGATGCAACCGACGTACATGCGCAGTGTTTCATTTTGGAAGAAATTTACTTCCGGCAGCCGTATTAGCGCCAGCCGTAGCGATTTGCTTAAAGTCCCTATTAAAGAAATTACGGGAAAAAGAACTGGCAATGCGTTGAAGGTAATAGTTCATAATAAATATATATTCAAATTTTATTTTGTCAGCCTCACAAATGTTTGTAAACCGGTTGGAATGCTGACACCCCTAAAGAAAAAGCAAGTCATTTTTGTGAGCAAATGTATATTATAGGTAGAAAACTTACTAATACATTTATCCTGGAAATGTATATGGGGCAAAGGTTGAATCACAGATCATCACTCCTGTACTTTTGGCATAAAGCACAAATAAATGAAAATACTTTTTTTTTTAACTTTCTGCATCTCTTCATATCTTCTTCGATGCCTCTTCGATTTAAATTAAACATAGCGATGTATTTAGGGTGATACTGGCGTATTTTTCCGAATTTTATAAAAGAAAACGCTTTCAGCTTCTGGACACGGCGTTCGCATAAATTCTTATTGTTGTGTAAACAAACATCTCATAACAAGACCTGATTATAAGTTTTTTTATTAATTTTATTGGGGCCGCGTTGAATAATTTTGTGCACCTGAATGTTTCTGAACATCGCACATGTATACTGTACGTAAACTTATGTACTGCTTGTAGATGATCCAAGCGATGGTACTCCACATTTCAAAACAACTAGTTACAAGAAACACAAATATTATCATAATACAGATTCCGGTATGGTGTCTTTAGACTTTACCTCTCAGAACAAGATAATGTTCGTTCTTGTACTTCTTGCGTAGATCAACATTATTTTTCTTAGTTGCAGTAGTATACACTTTTGCATGGTTATAGGTTTCCGTAATACTTCTGACATTTGTCACTTTCGAAACTAATTCATCACTTTCGCATTTTGTGCTCACAGATAATCTCAACTCATGATCACTAGTGACATACTTTGAATGCAACTTGGCAATATTTTCGATTCACTGACCGATTCGTTCCTGTATCGCTCAATACTTTTTAGCGTGCATTCACTCCGAACAGTGCTTTCTCTGTCCATAAATTATCCACTGCAGTTCTCAGCCCTTCCCGTATTCATCGATAAACATCACCTTCTTAGAGCCGACGATTCTTTTGGTCAGCAGGCTTTGCCGATTTGTGGTGGAAACGTGAAAAAACTGGCCGAAAACTCAACTCTGGCCGCCGAGCCTGCGGCCAGAGTAATAAACGACATAGAAAGTGCTTTGTACAGGGTTTTATTCACTCGTTGTTTGTGTCAAAAACCCTCACTCGCTCGTTCCTCGCTCGTTCGGGATTTTGACACAAACAACTCGTGAATAAAACCGCGTACGCCGCACTTTCTATGACGTAAACTATATATAATTTGAGGTGACTTTTTCGTCGACGTCGCCGTCGTAGTTCTTAAAGTCCATTATTATGTTGTTGTTAACCTTGAATACTCAGCAATTCGACAGCAATGCTCTCGATCACGTGTGCCATCTTTGTAGTCTCAGAACGACCTATGGGGGCGTTTTCTCGCTGAAGATTGGAAGCTATAAATTCGTCATGGCGTCAACTCCCGATGCAGTGAAAGAATTGCTTGTCACGAAATCTGTTGATTTTGCTGGGAGACCACAAACATTTTCCACGATTAGAAGAACTCTAGGTAAGTACAAGGAACACTCCGGCCGTGTTTTCGTCACTCCCTAGGTTGGGAAAATAGTCATCAACTGAAGAACGTCCAATCATATTGAAATAGCTTTTGATTTGCACTATATATATATCGCATATATTTAACTTTTGACTTATATTTTTAGGTATGTTACTTTTTTTGAAAGCATTTCAACTGAATTGAAATAAAGACAGAGCTATGCATTGGGATCCATTTAGTCTTATCAGGTCTTCTATCAACTAAAAGTCCCTGCTGAAAAGTCACACTTTCAAGATTGAGATGCATGCAGGAATCATCATTTTCCAATACCAATTTCACGAAGTATATAGTTTCACTGACAGATACAAAATCGATTATCTTTGCTAGCTCAGAGTGCCATAGAATCATACGCCTCATTCCAAAATGGCCGCCACTTTAGTATTCCTTTTTTTCCTTTCAAATTGGCCCTTTTTGCCTCGCTTCCAAACGCAAAATTCAAACTGAGAATACTTAACCTTACATTTTGTAATAAGGTGTATTAGCCCTTGTAACTTTATTGAGCAGAAAACTGTAGTGTGTTCTTGGGTTTGATAATCATCATCAGTACTAACGTATATCTGAGGAAATAAACATTTCAATTCACAGGAGGTAAAGATCTCGCATTTGCAAACTACGGACCAGCCTGGAAGTTTCATCGCAAGCTTTTTACCACAGCCCTTCGAAATTACATAACAGATATTCCTATGATAGATAAGCGCGTTTCAGCACAAGCGGTAAAACTGGTGCGGTTCATGGAGGAACAAGAGGGAAAGCCTTTTGATCCAGCAGATTGCTTAATGCGAGCTGTTGCAGATGTGATCTGTGGAATCACTTTTGGAGAAGGCCTCGACACAACTCATCCAGACTTGAAGAAACTTTTAGAACTTTGCGCACACGTTGTGGACAACGAGGAAACTGCTCAATTGGTCACGATGCTGGATTTCTTTCCATGGGCAAAGTACCTACCCATTAATGCGTACGATGACTTTATCCAGCCCTTTTTTGAGATGCACAAGATCATTCGTAGGTTTTTAAAAGAGCGGGAGGACAGTTTGAATCCGAGGCAGCCTGCAAAGGATTTCGTTTCAGGTCTTCTTAGCGCGAGAGAAGAAGCTAAAATCGAAGATGACAAAGGGAGGTCATCTTTTCTCTGTGATGACTATCTGGTAAACTCTATTCAAAATATGTTTGGAGCCGGGTATGAGACCACAAGCACTACGTTAAAATGGGCTATCGCTTTTCTAGTCAATTATCCAAAGTACCAAGAGGACATTCATCGCCAGTTAGATGAAGCGGTTGGTGGACGAAGCCTTTCTTTGAACGACCGTCCCAGTCTTCCCCTTATTCAAGCCACCATTATTGAAACGCTCCGGGTTGGAAACGTGGGACCATTATTGCTACCTCATGTTACCAATGTGGACACAACGCTACGCGGGTATCGGGTGCCTAAGGGTACTTTTGTGTTTGCCAACACGGAGACAGTTCATCTGGATCCCAAATGCTGGGAAGATCCTCTAGTGTTTAATCCGTACCGCCACATAGACAAAGACGGCAAATTTATCACCTCCCAAAGCAACTTCTACCCCTTTGGAGCCGGAAGACGTGTTTGCGCTGGAGAAGTTTTGGCTAAAGTTGAACTGTTCTTGTTTATTTCCTGGTTGCTTCAACACTTCACCTTTGTGGCTGAAAAGGACGGACATCCACCGAGCTTAAAGGGAATTTTTAGCATAACACAGTTCCCAGTTCCTTACAAAATACGTGCGATCATACGGAAGCCTCGAAATGGATTCATCACACAGCAAAATCCTAATCCTAATGTCTGGCTTCCTGATGCAGTACTACACTGTTCGCAGTCATCATTTAACTTTATCCTCTTATAAAAGATTACTAAAATTATTCAAAGGAAGCCTTAGTAGACCACGATGTACAGCAATCATTAGAGACATTTAGCATCGCGTATTTTTCGGAAAACGGCAAACGGCAAACCTCTGAGTGTCACGTGACATAGCCATGCGATCGAGTTTGCAGTCTGCGGTTCAAGTTCTGACGGCTGGTTACCCTTCTTGCGGTAAGTGATTTACCGCAGCGTTTTTCACCTTAAATTTTTGTAGCAACTCACGTTTGAAATTATAAGTTATGTTTTTTAATGCTCTAACTCTTGAATTAAAACACTTTTGCCGATCATTTGCACATCCTTGAGGACGCTGGCTCGGTTGAATTAAAACTTGTAACGTAAAACAATAATCCAACACGGCGCGTTTTTTTTCTCGTCAAGTGCCAAACCTTATGCTCAAGTCTAGTTTTGCCACTACGACAAACGGCAAACCGCTAACGACCAACAGCGGTTTGAAGTTTGCGGTTGACTTTAGGGAGCTTACACAAGAACGGCGACGACGGCCACGGAAACGCCACAAAACAATGGGTTTAATGAGCACAATAGCTCTTCACGCCCAGCACGTGCGTTTTGCATTTTGGTACATTTCTTTGCTGTCCTCGTCCTGATAACGACTTGAATTAACCAAATTTGAGGTTGTGTAGATGACGTTTGAGGCTGAAGAAACATTTTTAAATTAATTTTTTTTCCCAAACAACCCCACCGTTCATGCCAATTTTATTCCAGCAATGTTGATACACACTTTCCTTTCCGAACGACTTAGGGCTATAACGAAATGATTACAATAACGGGAAATAATATATATTTTTAGATGACGTTCTCGTTGGCGGCGTCGTCGTGGTCGTCCTTGCGTATAAGCTTCCTTTTCAAAACGCGATGCTACGCGTCCCCATTTAACCGTCGCAACAGTACTTCGTACAAGTTAGTTGATTTATAGACTAATATATAGGGGAAACAGGGATGGTTAGAGCACTCGTCTCATGGCGAATGAGAGCCGGGTTCGATTCCTAGACTTAAAGGCTGTTTACATGATACCGGGGCGACTTTCGCACCGGTGCAAGTTTAGATCTGTATTTGTTTGAATGTCAGACAATTCGCCTCACGGACGAATAGCCCCCCAGACAAATAGCCCCCACTTTCTGGATGATTAGTCCCCAATCTGAAAACATTAATAATCGCAAAGAAAAGGTAGATTTTAACTTCTAACCAATAATCATACAGATAAGGTTGCAAACAACAGTCCTTCTCTGAGGACTCCAGTCACTCAGATGGTCAGTCTCAATCGAGGTAAGATCACCTGAAGATCGATCGATCTTGAATCGTGAAAAAAAAATTCCGACCGCAAATACTTTCAATCACAACAACAAATAGCTTGCTTGCTTGTCTTGCATTAGAAAAGAAGAAATTATGATCTACTTTCAGGCAGTGATATGTGTTTTTCTTGTATTTGAGAAATTGAGTTGCCGTCGCCATGTTGGAATAGTTGAGAAGACCTGGACCGAGTCACGCATGGTACTCTTGCCGGCAACATGAGGAAAGAATATAATACATAAATTGCGGTTAACATACATGGTAAACCCTAAAAAGAATCTGCTTTGATTTACCTTGTTCGTTACCGCGATTTATTTCTTATTTTTACTAAAGTTGAAATGGACAAAGAACGAAAAGAAAATCTTAAAGCGAGTTTCAATCGACTGTCGTAAAACCAAAACCAAAGTAGTTACTTTGGCCAATCAAAAAGGACGGAGACAATCCAGTAAACCAATCAAAACTCGAAGTAATTACACGTAGCCTACACAAAGCGCGAGAAAATGTGCACGCGCGAGCCACAATTGGTTTTGGTTTCACTTCTGATTGGTTGAAAAAGTGGCGGGAGAACTTTGAACCAATCACTGCTTGAAGTAAATGCAAAACCAAAGCAATTCGCTAATTACTTTCGACACTCAATTGAAAACCGCTCTAATTAGTAAAAACCTTATTTATCTATTCTAGCTAAAACAAACTAACTTATAGGTCTTAACGATACCGATTATACTAAAATACTATGCAATTCTTGGGGCTTCTCTATGATTACAATTGACTGTACTTAATTTGACAATTCTAAAAGAAGGTTTAATGATTCTGTAATGACGTTACGATAACTATGCTCATATAAACGATGAAATGATATATGATATGAAATCAAGTGAAGCTGTGATCTTCGCAGTTATGAACGCAATTTTTGCAATTGCGTAAAGAAGCCCGAAAAATTCAGGGCTTCAATGGAGTTTGAACCCTTGACCTCGCGATACCGGTGCGACGCTCTAACCAACTGAGCTATGAAGCTACTGACGTTGGGAGTTGGTCATTTGTGGGTTCTAATGTTCCCGTGAGGAATAAATCAATGATGAAATTGATATATGAAATGGATCAACAGCTTCACATGATTTCATATCCGCAGTTCATATATGATCCATTTCATATCTCATTTCATCGTTGATTCATTCCTCATTTAACCTGTGACCTCGCGATACCAGTG
>NC_090888.1:19433757-19438757 GCF_036669925.1 Montipora capricornis | reverse complement strand
TTGTGTATTCAAGATCAATCTGCTACTACGCATTCGACAAAATTGAAGTAACAAAATGAGAATTGTTGTCTGTCAAGTGAAAAGCTATTGATATCAGGAGACAATGAATCGAACCCAGGCCCTGCTGCTCATCGAACGAGTACACATACAGCACATACAATAATAAGAAATCCTTCTATAGGAGTGTTGCAGGCTCGATTAGGTCAAAAGGGATTGAAGGTACTAGAATGTACCTCAGATGGTTCATGCTTCTTTTCTTCTGTTGGCCACCAGTTATGCAAGGGTCCTTCCTATCACATGAATGAAATACTGCTGGAGTTGAATTCATCAGAAACAACCGTCAAAAATTTAATGGACCCATTACAGAGCAATTGTGTGTTTGTTTTCACAGCAACATACATGGTGTCATGCACTTATTGTGCAAGCAGTTTGGAATGTATTAAATGTTACTATACGTATAAATGAATCCATTGAGGGGTAGGCACCAGTAACTGTTAACCGTCCTATAAGCGGACCAAAGGGAACTACTGTGAACATTGGACATCTAGATGGAAGACACTATGTTTCAGCACTTCAGTTAGATTATTATAATGACAATATTTCAGGTTATGAAATCAGCGGTGTTACCAATGTTAACAATTATAATTCAGAGTCTGGTAATAATCGATTAATTAACAATGGCCAAAAATGATGTGAGTGTCAGCAATAATTTCTACAAAGCAGTGGCAAAAAAGAGTTTATGTGAGAGAATGTATCAAGCGGAAGAGACAAAATCACTTGAAGAGTTCAGGGAAAAGAAAAACAACGCAAAACGCCAAAACAGATCTGAAACTATTGAAGCAGCAAGGGAATAGGAAAAGAAAAGCAATCCAGAACATATCAGAGACCTAAACAGAAAAGCATAAAACCATTTAAGGAAAACTATGCAGAGCTCAAGGCTAAACCAAACTGAAATTTGTCAAGGTCAAGACTCTAGTAGACATTCCATGTCAAAAGTGATTCAGTCTTTTTCGTGATAAGATAACACATGGCCCTGAATATATATGCACTTCCTGTGATCAGTTATGGTTCAGATCATCTGTTTCTAAGTGTAACAGTATCAATTATAGTGATAAATATTCGCAAGGTTTGTTGGAAGAATGTATAACTGGCACAAAAGGTGTTAATATTACTGAATGGATCTGCTCTATTTCCTAAACCTGATGACATTAACAATATGACCTGGCAACATCAGACCTTATTCAAAATCACCCTGTCATCTGTGCAACGAACTTTGAACACATGGTACAGCTCTTTATAGAGGATGTGTTAAAGAGTAATCTTATGCCTATTGGAGAAATGGTATACTTACTTCACAGGGTTGAATTCCAGCAAAGGGGATTACCTCACAGACATGCATTATTTTGGGTATCTAGTTGCATATGAGAGCCTACCATGCTGTTACACAATTATCCAACTATCAATGCTAATGCATAAAGAAAACTTCAGCCTGCCAATTTTAAACAATCGCGGTAACTTTCATATCCACGAGTAACGACAGTGGCACTTTGATTGTGTTCTTGTTACGGTATCGTCTGAGGTTCCATTAAGGAAGGGGGGGGGGGGGGTGGGGGTGTGCCTTAGTATCCCGTATGCTATTAATTTTTGGTCTAAATATCTTAATTCCTTAAAGTGCCCCTGTGATCAAAAAAACCACTTCCTTTTTTCCTTCAGATTTTGAAAGTGTGTTTGCTTAACACCTGACTGGCCAAATTTTGAGCTTTGATTTTTATCCAAAGGCCGTTTACTTTGAGTGTAAGTTTTGGATTTCACGGTCTTATTAGATATGCAAAGCGTGAGTTTAAAAGTCTGAAAGCCCAAAACCCCCGTGCTGCATATTAATTCTGTGGCGTACACACGTATTGCATTCTTAAACTAGTGAGCCTTTGACGTCATTTTCTCCTCGATCCAGCTCTCTCAAGAACATAATGTCAGTAATGGCGGACCATTAAATAGGAAAATTACAGTTAAAATAAAGAGGTGTCTTTTTGAAATCAAGGCTTAAAACGTGGGTCACTTAATAGTGTTTTGTTAACATAGTTTTGAAATCCAAAGAAAAATATGAATTGATTTTTTGGTCACAGGGGCACTTTAATTTTGAGGACAAGCTCTTAGTCAAGGGCATTATCAGCCAACATTAGTAAGCCAGAAAGGGGTTTCTTTATTTTACCCTCTCATTAAATTTCATATCGCGCAAAAAACCGCTCGTAAAAAGCCAGTGTTGATCTGATGGCAATGATTTGTATTTTTTCAATGCACTGTTCAAAATTTGGCTAGAAAACTTGACAATGAAAATGACTTCCGCTCAGGTTGTCAAAACGTCAGTCACCAACGCGGGGGCATAAATTTCCACTGAGCAAAGCACAACTTAACTTTCTTCACCTTTAAAAACGTCTCTCTTTTGCTCTGAAACCCGTCTTAAATTTCAAATAGCTTCAGCTCCTTTGAAAGTTCAACTTACGCGTTCCTTCAAATGATTTTAGTGCAAAAGAGAGACTGCTCGCAGTCTAAGCACAACTCTTTTGATGAATTTAATGTATTAGCAACAATCTTTCTCAGGAAAATCCACTAATGATAAAACTAATGACTTCAAGAGTTCAAGTGTTTTGGTCATTCATAACATATCAAAGGACCGAAACTGTTTGTCTCCATCAGAAACACTGTTGTAGTTAATTCTGGAGAAGCAATAAAGTGGCAAACAAATTAAAAGCTAATATACTTAATTTTAAGGTGACAGTACGTGCAAAGGCTGTGGGCTTGGGGCTGCTTCCATCGTCTCCAAACAACTTCGCTACCAAATCGTCGTTTGGGTTGGGAAGCGTAAAATTTAACTGCAGGCAGTCGGTCTTCTTGTAAACGAAACTCGAACCCCACATTCGTTCGCAAAGGCCCTTTCCGTCAGCAAAGTAATAGCTGAAATTTCGACATGGCATTTTACAAGTGTTTTCTCCATAGTTGGACTTGTGAAAGTCAGTTAGCCAGTTTCTAGCGCACGTTAGGTCATTCTTGCAAGCATCAAACCAGTCATCACAGAAACTGGCACAAACTGGCGCTTTCAAGATGGCAGCAGGATAATTTGGGTTACTCCAATAGATGGTGTTATGCGAGCAACGATAAAAGCATTCAATGTGGACCATAAATGCCTCGCATCTGGGACTCAACGTGTTGTTGCACTGAGTCCACGAGAAATTGCCGATTTTATGTATGGGTGAGGTTGCCAGGTCCTCGGTGAACTCGCTGGTGCAGCACGAGTTCTCCTTGTAAACATTGCAGCCCTTCAATGAATCTTCAGGTGAAGGATACAACTTGTGATTATTCCCTGGAGTACATTTGTTTTTCTTCTCTAAGCTGACTGTGCCTGTTATTAGGAAGGAGACCAGGATAATGAATGTCGAAGTCATTACAATCGTCACGGCTTTCTGTGCGTTGTTTCAACTTGTTGCAGCAGGACTGACAAGTAGTGTACTTTTCTCGTAACACCTTAATGGACTTTGCTCTTCTCTGAGTACTGATATTTCTCTTGTCACGCGGTGGATTAAAAACCAATCACGTGCATATTAACCTTGGTGATTAGAATGATCTGACTATACTTTGATGCCGGGACTTTTAAAAATTGTACTCAAGGAAACTTTTCATTTTGGCAGAAAAGGAGAGTTAAAAGATATATTGATTGAAAGTACCATTAAACCGTCCCATGGTGAGTAATTTATCGGTATTCCGACCACTTTAGCCATATCCGGTTCTTGGTTAGCAACGAATGAATGTGTGGCAAAACCCTTCTGCAAAATACGGCTCTCCCGCGTGGCTCTTTTCCTTCCAAGCATTAGAAAGAGACAGAAAAAATAAACAAACATTTCCTTATGAACGCATCAAAAGTGATCTTTGCTCTCTCTACTGAAGGATCGGTGTTTCGGAACCGAATTGTCACTGAATTGTCTACGTTGTGTCATGATACAATGTCTTCAGAACTATTCCTCTTCTAGCTTTTCGTTGTAGTAGCAACCTCAAAAACTCGTTGTAGTAGCAACCTCAAAAACTACCTTGTTGGCGCCCAACTACACAATTCTATGCAACAAAATCAACCTCAAGGTTCTTATCGATATGGCAATAACTGTTCTTCGTGCAGCTACATAACTGCATGACGGACAAATAAACAAAAAACACAACACAACTGAAAACATATTACTCACAACAGAGGGCCCCCTATATCCCTTTGTAAAACTCGGTCACGCAAAAATATTTCGCCTTTTCACGCGTCACAAATAATATTCAAAATTCTTACACGTTCACGCGAAATTCGAGACGATCACGTTTCACGTAAAAATGAAAATGATATTCACGCATTAATATTTTCACTTCTTGTAACCTTTCTATAAAGGTGTTTATATTCCGAGTTTGACTCTTCGATCGTGTGGTCATCTAAATCGCAGGTCTGTCTGACTTGCAGAGATTCCAACCCCTTTTGAGTTTTGAAGGAAATTAGGGAGCATTTTTTAGCGCCGAAGGCACGAGCCTGTAGGAGGGGTGACCCCGTCCCCCAGGAAATTTTATCACCTTTTTTGTGATATTCTATAAGGTCTTTATTCCTACCACTGAGTAAGACTGCGGGCCTTACAAGTCTGCTCAACACACGGTATTCAATGGGGAGACTGGGCGAGACATTACAGGATACTCCTGAGGGTACGTAGTTTTACACTCAGATCGCAAAAAAGTACTTAAGATAAGCATTTTCCCCTTGTTTTCTGAATTTCATGATAAATCGGGAGAATCTGATAAAAGTCGGGAAAGCGGGAGGGAACACATCAAATCGGGAGGGTTGGAATCTCTGGACTTGTCCTTGTTTGATGGAGTCACATTTCGACTTCTAACCAATGCGACCCTTTACTACTCCTAGTCTTTTCTAGAGTAAGAAAAATAATCTAAGATTTGTGTGTTTGCACGCCTCGGTTCGCCGTCGTTCG
>NC_090888.1:19416257-19428757 GCF_036669925.1 Montipora capricornis | reverse complement strand
ACTCCTCAAGAAGCAGTTTCTTTTTTATGGGCAGTCGATGGAAACTTACCCTCTTTTGAAATCTGACTGTTCTGTTTGAACAGCCAACTACGGCACATTCGACCAATTTGGAGCTAATGTTCTATGTGCGCAGTGACGTCATGCTATGCGCCCAAGCCTTCAACATGGCTTCCAAAATGGTGGACGTTCAAATTGTTCTGGTACCGAGATTTTTGCTGTTACAATGAGGTTAAATGTTAAGTCCACATCCCAAAACATAGCGATTTGATTACAACGTATAATGTGGTTTCGTAAGAATGACTTTTTAAAAATTGTTTTTTCGCCTTCCGTTCTCCTTTAAACTAGTGAGTCTTTGACGTCATTTTCTCCTCGATCCAGCTCTCTCAAGATCTTAAAGTTTGTAATGGTGGACCATTAAAATAATAAGATTCAAGTTCCTATTTGAAATCAAGGGTTAAAACTTTGGTTGCCTAGTGTAAAGTTAACATAGTTTTGAAATCCAAAGAAAATAAGAATTGATTTTTTGGTCACAGGGGCACTTGATCAACAGTGTCTTTTTATTTTACAGTGAGTGTCGGATCGCCCTTTCGCTAAAGTTTTAAAATGATCCCATATTAAACTGTGACCAGTTGAAGTAACATGGTCCGCATGAGCCGGCGTATGATAACCATTAATAGGGAGCTTACGAAACGACGACGCCGACGGCAACGACGACGCTACAAAACAATAGGTTTAGTGAGCAAAAACAATGGCTCTGCACGCTCTGCACGTGCGTTTTACGTTTTGGTGCATTTCTTTGCCGTCATCTCCTAAATGACGACGTGAAATGACCAAATTCAAGGTTCTCTGGAGGACGTTAGCACATGACGATGAATTTTCAGTTCTCTCTCTACGCTTCCAACCCACTCATACCAGTTTAATTCCTTGTCAGTTACTACACATTCTTAACGCGGAACGACATGAAATAGTTTCGTAGTGATATGAATAACGCGGATTTGTATTTTTAAATGAAGTCCTCGTAGCCGTCGTCGTCCTCGTTTCGTAAGCTCCCTAATAATGCCTTAGAATGCTCAGTTTTTCTGTCAATCAATCGTCTTTTTAGTTTTTCCGCGCTAAACGAAGCCATTTGGCCACGGTTAAGTCTTTCTTTGTAAGGAAAGAAAGACGAGTGCTTTAAAGAAGGTCAAAGCACCCATAGAATTTACTTATACACGACACAATTTGTTTAAAAAAAGATTTTGCATTGTAGCGTAAAACTAACAAAAATTTCTTTTTGGGAACTGTGATGGTAGGGGTCAGTGGTTTGTTTGTTGCTTTTGTAAGACATCGATCATTCATGTTATAATTAACAACACCTCTGGGGTAACCGTTTTGTGACAGCAACTTCTTAAGTTCATCCAAAGACAATCAGTAACAAACGAAGCGACCAGCAAATGCGGAAACAACGGAAAGTGATAGTACGGATCAGATTTACTTCATATATGCGAGGTGTGAACGAGTCACATCTAGTGTAAAGACCAGTGAACGGAGTTTTCTTTCGATACACAAATTGATCGTCAAATTTTGTACTTTACAGACAATATTATTTCCTTTGAAAATTAAACGAAAATATGGGGGCTTGGTTATTGGTAACCAAGAACCTATTTTTCGACTGCGCGCCATTGCAAGGGATGGAGCCTGCTCAGCGGGCAACACTGCGATTTCTTCCTCAAATGAAGGATTATCCTTCATTTAGATTACTCTGTCCCAGGACATGTGGTAGCAGATGAAAAGAAAAAAAAGTAAAAGCAATCCCTGGACAGGATTTGAACTCGGAATACCCACTTCCGTTGTGAACTTAATTAACCACTAAAGATCAACTGACAGGTAAGCGGGCTGATTATTTTCCCAAAACTAGTTAGTACATGTGTACATGTGTGCTCAGAAGCTATCCTTCGCTCTCTCCTCGCCTCAAGCATGTTGGTGATGATCGTGGCAGCCACGCGATACGGCGCCATTTTGTCACACAATGCGATGCGATGTTCCCCTCACTGTGGTATTTCAATTTTCGCAGATGTGAACAGAACCATAATTGAATAAAATTGATAGTCTGAATTATACTTCCACTGATCATAATTAACGTTGAGTGTGAACACGGCTTAAGGCTTGACTTTAAAGTGATTAGCTTTCTCTCATGATGGAGTTTGGTAACCGACATTTTTCACTGAAAGTTTAAACTTGCTTCTTAGCGGGTGTTAATACACGTCAGTTACAGCGGCCGGCATTTGGAAGAAAAAATTATTGAAATGTTAAGAAAACAACATCTTCGAAGTTAGTGATGTGGTAGTCTAGTGGTTAAGTGAAGGGGTTATTTATCAAACATTCCCAGGTTCAAGTCCTGCGAGTCCAGACATCGGCTCTTAAAAAAAAAAAACATGTTAATTTCCCGGGCCATGATCGCTATCAAGATTTCAGTGTCCAAATTCACTTTGGGCAAATTGAAAATAGGCCTTTTTCAACAAACGATCACATGGTACAAAATCCACCATGCTGGAGAGCAAGCTCATTATTATTCCCCCACTAGGACATTAAAATAAAGGCAAGTCAAGCTTGACTGGTTCAGGTCTCTTTGTTTTAACGTCCCAGTGGGGGAATAATAATGAGCTTGCCCTCCAGCATGGTGGATTTTGTACCATGTGATCGTTTGTTGCAAAAGGCCTATTAAGAATAATCCTTCAATTGAGGGAGAGACTTGGTTGATTGCAGGCTATACATGCACTTATGCATCAGCGCGAAAATTCACACTGCGAAATAAATCACTTAAATACCACACTTCTCGTTACAGCCCAGTTACCAACAACAATTAGACTCACCAGGGAGCAAAATTCCACCGATCAAAGTACAAAAACTGTTTTGATGAATTGATTTTCTTGAGTAACAATCTTTCTCAGGACACTCCACTCGCCCAGATCAGACTTAGCGCCCGGGCAAAAGGCTTCATCATCCGTTCGATTTTGTTGAACAGCAGTGTCGGAACCGTTTGCCATGCCACTCCCTTTCAATCGTAGTTGAAACATGTTGAATCGAACTTAAAACCGTTTGAGTTCCCCCTCAGCGGTCAACATCGTTCAACAAAATCGAATGGTTGTTGAAGCAAATCTTGAGGCCATTTGTCCAGGCCTGTACTCGTGAAGACAATGATGACACTGATGGCTTCACATCAATTTAATTAAAAGCAGTTAATTTTAGTCTTTGGCCTTTAAATGAACAAACAAAATCACCAGCACTAGCAGTTTCTCTTATGCGAAGGGAACTGACAATAAAACTGTTTATGCGTATGTTATATATATGCAGACAATCAGAACTGAACCAATATAAGTTGAAACTTAAATATTATCTTGTTTGGTAAAAAGCAGTGAAGGGAAAAAAACGTGACCTTGTATGAAGGACAGTGCGACATACATTTACAACGAGTACAATTTTAATTAGGAATACCAAAGCGATGGAGCGCACAACTGAAATTATCTGCCGCATTAAACGCTCTTTCATGATCAATTCTGTAGAAGCAACAAAGAGAACAAATTAAAGGCCAATACACTCAATTTAAATGTGACAGTACATGCAAAGGCTGTAGGGTTGGGCCTTTCTTCAAACGTGACAGTAGATGCAAAGGCAGTAGTAGATGCAAAGGCTGTGGGGCTGGGGCTTTCTTCAAACGTGACAGTAGATGCAAAGGCTGTGGGGCTGGGGCTTTCTTCAAACAACCTCGCTACCAAATCATCGTTTGGGTTGGGGAGTGTAAAATTCAGATGCAGGCAGTCGGTCTCCCTGTAAAGGAAACTCGAACCCCACATGTCTTCGCAAAGGCTGGTTCCGTTAGCAAAGTAATCGCTGAAGTTTCTACAGGGCGTTTTACAAGTGTTTTCTCCATATTCTGACATGTTAAAGCCAGTTAGCCAGTTTCTAGCGCACGTTAGGTCATTCTTGCAAGCATCAAACCAGTCATCACAGAAACTGGCACAAACTGGCGCATGAAAAATCGCAGCAGGATAATGCGGGTTACTCCAAAAGACGGTGTTATGTGAACAACGATAAAAGCACTCAATGTGGACCATAAATGCCTCGCATCTGGGACTCAGCGTGTTGTTGCACTGAGTCCACGAGAAATTGCCAATTTTATGTATGGGTGAGGTTGCCAGGTCCTCGGTGAACTCGCTGGTGCAGCACGAGTTCTCCTTGTAAACATTGCAGGCCTTCAGTGAATCCTCAGGTGAAGGATACAACTTGTGATTGTTCCCTGGAGTACATGATTTGTTTCTCGGCTCTAAGCTGACTGCGCCTGTGACCAGGATGGAGACAAGAACAACTAATGTGGAAACCACCATCATCATATAGGTTTCTCTGCGTTGTTGCGTAAGTAGATAAGTAATAGGCTTTTCTTCTTATACTGCACTGTGATGGACTTTTCCTTGCCCTATGTGCAAATATTTGAAGTTGAAGTGCCGTCAAAGGTTTCTCTGCGTTGTTGCGTAAGTAGATAACTACTCTTTTCTTTTTATACTGCACTGTGATGGACTTTGTCTTGCCCGAGTGCAAATATAGCGGACTTAAGGGGCGCAAGACAAAAGAGCCATTGTTATTCCGATTAGAAATTCTGATGAGGTATTGTTATATTGGTTTTGCTCCTTTTTAAAAAATGTTTAGTATTTTCCGAGTCCTTGTCACGCTGTGAAATAAAACCAACCACATTTACTGCTTCGAGATATCGCCTCAAACTTTGAGCGCCTCATGGTAGATGGCTTTACGGCAGATTCGAAGAATACATTAAAAATGGAAGGGAAAACATGTTCGTTGTTTATGATGCAGATGACGTTAACACGAAACGTAAGGCAAGGGTTTCGAATCTTTCGAATAATGCCTCTCCTACTACATCGGGTGTGAAAAATCTGAGCGATAGCTGGCGAAAGTTGCTTGAACGGATGCCCTCTTTCACGAGGCCAGAAATGAACTAACTTTTGGAAAATTCTGGAAAATTCTTCAGAGCACCACCGTGACAATCCTAACCAATGAGCTATTTCCGAGTTGCTGTTTGTCTCGCTTGAGAAGTGAGTCTTGGTGCGCAACTATTGTAAAGAAAATGAGTTTGATTTGCATAAGAATATGTAACTCATTTTCACTTGAATGGTTGTGCACCAGGGTTCGCTTTAAAGACCGGCTGAGGCATGCAGCAACTCGGAAATGGGCTATTAAAGGAAGGCAAAAACACTTCAGAAGGACGAGTATCTCATTCACGTGACGTTACGGAGTCCAAAACAATGGAACGGCGGCTATGTTGGTGTACCCAAATTGAACTCTATTATCATGCAAACGTTTTCTTTTCTCTCGGTACAAAAACAAGGTTACTGATCACGTGAGTGAAAACACTCTATAACAGAGCACTATCTCCGCCTGTAGCAGAATGTGCACTCACATGACAAACGGTCTTGAATGACGAAACTCATTATTAGAGCTTAATTGCCTGGTTGAAAGGATACAATGCAAGCTCCTCTAATGCCGGGATTTTTTTTTATGTCAACAAATTAATGCTCAACCAAATCTTTCTTCTTTTTCTGGACTTGGTCCTAAATTTAGGAATTCTTTTTCAGTAAACTTGCGCATTAAATAATGAAGCAGGCTCGTAGCGTGAGATTTGAAGGTGTACGCACACGAAGAATGTTTCGAGCGCCCAAAGAAGGGACGGCTGGGGACATGCTTCCCAGAAAAATTTTAAGTTTGTTTTCTAAGAATTCTGGGTAGATTTTGGTTCCAGACCCTTGAGTCCAAAATTCTGTATTCAACCATAGTTAACAGAGTGGAATGGTTATGAAACCCGACAAATTTCTTTGTTGTAGGTTTTTGTTCTCTTTTTTGGCCTTGACCGTCCACAAAACGCAATAGTTGGTTACTCCGTACTGAGGAACTAACCAATAGAAACGAGTTGGTGTCGTAATTCATGCATGGTGTATGAGTGCAAAACAAAAGGTTGTGCACGGTCGTGGCCTTTCCAACCTAAATCCTGGCATCTTTGTTTGCTCCTTTGATGTTTGCCGAGCTTCCAAACCAGTCCTCTCTAATTAACTATGATTCAACGTGTTGCATTCGTTTGGTCACCTCTTTCGACACTTTTCAAAAGCATCCAACAATGTTGGATGATGTTGGATCCGTTTGGCTAGGCGTCTCTGGGTTAATGAAAAGATACTGGAAATACTCACACGGAGAGACACCAGTTTAACTCGAAATTTAAAAAACGTGCCCCGATTTTATAATTATTCCATGTCTCCATGGAATAAGGATTCCCAGATTTGAGCTGTACGCACTGGCGTACGTGCGTATATGGACCCCGGGGGAGGGGGACTCGATATATCCCTAGGTGGGGAGGTGCGGCGCGGCCCCTCATACCCTGACCTTGTTTAAGACAAATATCGCTGATTTTCCTACCCATTTTAAAACAGAATTCCGATTTTTGATACCCTGTTTAAGACATTTAAAATTTGATAAATCGATACCCTGATTAAGACATAAAATAATAAATTCGATACCCTGTTGAAGACAACGCACGTTCCCATTAAGCCCTTATAAGGGAATACCCCCCCCCCCCCCCCCCCGGGATATGGACGCTACGTCCCTGTGAAGATCACTATCCTTTTAAAAAGCCATTTTTGCTAAAATAGCCACGGGATTTACTGAACACTCAGCCTAGTGTCGAATAAACTGTTAGAATAAATTATATCTTTGTTTTTTTTATTACAGTTATTACAACAATATTGTTAAGGTGGACAGACACGAAGGGTCACTTTGCAGGGTCATGTTGCAGCGACATGTTTCAGAGACAAAAAGGTGTGTAGGTACACACTGAGGCGACATACATTAGGGTAGTGTAGCGGGGACAAAATTCCAAATTTTATACACACATGAAAGTGTTGCCGGTACATGTTTCAGGGATATGTTGCAGCGACGTGTCCCCTCGAGTGAACTGATACTCTTATAACTGTGCAACACCAATCGATCATGGGAGACGTCGCGCGGGGACAAAATCATCCCAAAATTGGTGTTGCACTATTATAAAAGTATAAGTTCACACGAGCGGACATGTCGCTGCAGCATGTCCCAGAAACATGTACCCGCAACATTTTAATGTGTGTGCACATGTTAAGACGTGTCCTCACTACGCGACTCCTTGCTAAATGTCGCCTCAGAGACTACACAAGTTTTTTGTCGCTGCAACATGTCCCTGCAACATGACCCCTTGTGTCTTCCCACCTATACACAATCATCCATTATGATTATTATCTGTTGTATTGAATACCTTTCCAGTTTACAATTTGTTTTGAAACTTGCTGCGGACAGTGTCTAGGCAACAGTTCCTGGACTAAAAAAATAGCGTTTTCGAAGACCCAGTCTTAAATCCAGACACTTTCTCTTCTTATAATCGTTCCTATCGTTGATCTGTCCGATATTACATACAGTTCCTTCCACTAGGATGATAACTTTGTTCTTCTTATCAAAGATCGTCATGTCTCGTTTGTTTGCTCCATTCTCTGGCGCCTTTTTTTATATATATAGGCGTGTCCCAGAGAATTTTAGCTTTGTCGTTTTCCGTGCTTGCTTTCGGGATCGCTTGTTTATACCACGCTTTGGAGTCGTCGTTTTCCCTGTTATATACTGAATTATTATTATTATTATTATTATTATTATTATTATTATTATTATTTCGCTCATTCACACGATATGT
The DNA here is from genome assembly GCF_036669925.1 of Montipora capricornis. Lineage (NCBI taxonomy): Eukaryota > Metazoa > Cnidaria > Anthozoa > Scleractinia > Acroporidae > Montipora > Montipora capricornis. The sequence goes on along the minus strand of NC_090888.1, from coordinate 19,421,007 downwards.
TGTTAGCGTGGTTTGTAAACTAGGTACCTATGGCCTTAGGTGTCTAGTGTTCTTCTCAAGATTCTTGCCGTTCCCAACAAGAAGGCTTTTTGTAGTAATTATTATTATTATGATTACAATTATTATTATTATTATTAATATTTTATTGATTGATTTAATTTTGTAATGGTTACTTGTACAGTCTTGAACTTGTAATTTTGCTTGCACTATTTTTATTAAATATTAGTGTATTTTTGTCATATTTTTCCCACCCGACTCCGCGTCGATTACCTTGGCTATTTTCGGGCCGGTGGGAACTGCGTTTCAACATTTTGTAAATATTACAATAAATATTGATGACGATGAAAGGTGAGTTGAAGTTCCAACTTTCAAACAAAAGATGATCAGAATGGACTTCTTTGATTAATATCCTTGAAATATTCACAAAATTATTATTGTCCTGAAACTATGAATTCACCTATCAAAGGAAGCCACTGCGTGGGTGGGGATTGGGTGTTCACAATGAACGTTATTTTACTTTGTGTAGGATTCGTTTTAAACGTTTTTATTTCATTTATCAACTACTTTTGTCGCTTATTGCAGTATGGGAGTTGCACGCGGCTCGAGGTTATAGGAGCTTAAGATGGAGTGTCTTGAACAGACCAATGAAAAGATCAGCGTTTCACAGGACGAGCTAAGAGACACTGATTTCGGGCTTGCTTCACTTGGCGCTGGAAAGTAGAAAAGAACGCTTCTCTTTATTTCGTGTGATAGCACGTACAGTGAAGCGAGTGGGAAATTGGACAAAAGCAGACTTGACGTTTGGTGGGTGACCATCTTCAGGAACGAAAGTGAAGTTGTAAAACAACCAAGAGACAAATAAAAACAGTTCCATTTTAGCCAAAGACTCACCAGCGCATGCCCGTCGTCCAGCTCCAAAAGGATAGAAATTTCCCTGACTGGTGATAAGGTCGCCTTCGTCGTCAATGTGGCGGTGGGGGTTAAAGGCGGTGGGGTTTTCCCAGCATTTGTCATTCATGTTAACGGACTCTATATTGGCAAGTACGTAGGTGCCTTTTGGAAGACGGTAGCCACAGAGTGTTGTGTCATTGATTGTTACGTGAGGCATCGCAAGCGGTAGAACGTTTCCAATCCTAAGAGCTTCCAAGATCGTTGCTTGAACGAGGGGAAGTTTGGGTCGGTCGTTCAAAGAAGGCTTTCTTCCGGCTATCACTTCGTCTAACTGTTGCTGAATCTCAACTTGGTACTTTGGTGAGTTCACCAAGAAAGCAATAAGAAATCTCAGCGCAGTGCTCGTTGTTTCGTAACCAGCGAGAAACATATCGTTTATGGTCATCACCAAATGGTCTTGAGAAAGAAGAGCGGTTTTATCTTCGTTACTGGGACAGCACTCAGCCGCGAGCTCATGTTTGGTGCGAAGAAGCCTTGAAATAAGATCCTCGACCGGTGCTGTTGGATCAAACGTTTGCAGTCTTTCTTCAAGGAGTTTGCGAATGATGTCGTACATCTCAAAAGCAGGGGTAAGAATTCGATCATAGGCCTTGAGAGGAAGGTAATGAGCGAGCGGGAAGAGATCTAACATCTGCAGCAACTGTAGATCATCGGAACTCGCTATCATATGCGCATTCAGTTTCAAAAGCCTTTCCAATTCTGGGATTGACGTGTCGTAGCCATCTTTAAAGGTGATTCCACAAATGACATTAGCAACACTTTGCATCAAGCAATTAGCGGGATCAAAGGGTTTCCCCTCTTGTTCTTTTATAAATCGTACCAGTTTCGCTGCTTGGGTTGAGATCCGGCTTTCCACCAGAGGGATGTCCGAGAGATCGGATATTCTGCGATGAAACTTCCACGCGGGGTTATAATCAGCAAGTATAATACCCTTACCACCTAAAAAAAAAAGCAAGTGTTGAGGTGCTCATCTTCATAATTCGTGACGACTGAAATGTCAGTAAAAACTCCTTGGACGGCGTGATAAGTTGTGCGAAGTGGGACAAATTAACTAATGGAAACGCAAAACAACAGGGAGTATACGAATGGTATGAACAGTTTTATTACGAATGGAACCTGAATCTGAAGTATTGAGCCTCAGAAATGATTCTTTTGCAAAAACTGAAGCAAAGTACGAAGACGTTCACTCTTGGATTATGCGCCGATCAAATCGAAACTTCAAACCCACCCCCCCCCCCCCCCTTTTCCGGGCAATCCCGTGCATTTGACTATTTCCTGTGTCCGGGGAGTGGGAAATTTGACGGGTGGGGCACAACTCTTGATGCAAGAATGGAGTTTAACAATCAGCCAATTTACTGAAAAAAAGCACCTCCTATCATAGAAATTTCCAGTTTCTAAAGAATCTGTGAGTGTTGCGCATGCGTGGGTGGGAGAGTTAAACAGCCTATTTATTATTTATTTTTCCGCAAAACTGGTTTAAAATAGAACGTTTTCACTCACGTGACCAGCAGCCATATTGAATTACTGAAACAAAAGAAAGTATTTGCATAAAAATAGAGTTTAATTCCCGAAGGATTAGTTTGGTATACCATTGTGGCCGCCATTTCTTTGTTTTGGAACACCAACATGGCCGCCGTTACGTCATGTGAAAACGCTCTATGGACACTTTTCTGGCGCTGATGGGTACAAACTTGATATCAGATTATTACTCTTGGGGAATGGACTCTCACTGAAACTGACTAATGAGAACTTGCAACACTTGACAATTTCTCTTAAAAAAATACCAGCAGAGAGAGAGACAATTCAGTCACCTAAAGAGATGGTATTAAAGGCATACGTTGACGGTCTTCCTGCATAATCAGCAGATTTGGTGACTAACACCTCTTTCACAGATTCGGGCGTTCCGGCGACAACGAACTTGTAACTTCCAAGCTTCAAAGAGAAAATATGGCCATACCTCTTTGTAAGACTGCAAAGAAATGTTAGAGGGTTGGTCCAAGACAAGATAAGCTGGATTCTGATTTTTGAGTAAGATCATTTACTATGCATCAAAGATAATATTACATATATATCCCTCGAGGCCATCAAGCTGCTTTCCCGACCGAGTTTTAATTCTCTTCTTTGGATATGACTTTTAAGTACCCTGAAGTACTTCTAGGTAAGTAAGCTCGGTATTTTTAATCGGACTGCTACTGATAACAATTGGTTAAGGTTTATGGTTAGCGTGCGTCTATCGAGTTATAGATGCACGCAGGAGGTTGTTACGCACTAAAGAAGCTTAAGAGTAGGTTCTTGAGTGCTTAGCAATCTCTCCAGTGCATCCATAACTCGATAGACACACAGCTAAAACCATGAACCAATTGTTTTATAACATAGCGAAAATAAATTGGGCCATAAAACATGTTTTACTTGAGATTGAATACGAACGCGTGTCACAAAATTCAAGAGAAAGAGGGACAAGTTGAACAAGAAAAGAGTATAAATTGTAATCTTTTAAACTCTGTCTTTAGTCACCATAAATTGTACATGTTATGTTGTGAATTTTTTACTGTATCCTTAAGCTCTCGCCATTTTTCTTTGGCTGATCGAACAACACTTTACTTTGCAAAACCTTGACCTTTGTTTCGCCGAAACAAAAAAAAAAAAAAAAGCGCGCGATAAACGTTTCATCATTTAGATATTGCTTCGTTGTAGATCAGGTACCCTGTGCGTTTAGTTTCTTTCACAGTCGTTCCAAACAAGGTTTACAATTAGTTGTTTTGACATCTCGCCGAACAAAGAAGAAAGCTCGCGGCATCAGAGTAGCGAAAGAGTAATGCATACATGGCGGGGAAAATGGATTTAGAAGGAGATACAAATAGGATCAACAGGAAAATGCAGTTGTACAGGAAGGAGAAACCAGAGTTTATGCATGAAGTTCTCGCCACGTTCTTAAAGCAGTCAATTTTATTGATACTGGTCGTTGACCTCTCCGTGTGGTAAAGTGCATGTGAATATTCTTAATCAGCTGTAGCGACTGGAGCCCAGACAAGGACTTCTAACACAGAAATATTTTAAGTGGACGTTAAGGAGGTGGGATTGGGGAAGGGAGGTGTTGTCTGACCTAAACGTCCAGTTGACATTTAGCGGCAACAAAGTGAATATGAATAAAACGCAAACAGCGGTTACAAACATTTGCTTGAACTGCATATCTTTTATAAACTTAATGTTTCGTATGTTACAACATACACCATCAGATGTGATTATTATTCAGTTACAGATAAATTTAAATTCAAAAATACAACTCTGCGGTTGGGAACTAACGAAATTGATTGACATAAAACGACAAGAATATGCTTTGCGTTTTACTCCTATTGAAACTAAAATGGCCCAAGTCAAAGTGAATATGTCGTGTCGAAGGCCCCTAACGAAACAGTCCAATTTGTTCATGCATTTCTTCAACACTCTAAAGCAGCTGAGGACGTCCTCAGGGAGAGCAACCGCGTGGTCTTGATCATGGTGCTTGCGTACAGAAGTTGACATACAAACAAGTGGTACTTCCACTTTGAAGGATCATTTTCTCAAACATGGCTCTTTAAAGGTTAATGTTTTCATTCACAAGATGTGTTGACTGACTAAAAATCTCGTTAGAAGCATGTTTACTTATCACATGCATAGATCTACTGTGTTAGCCTACTTCTAGGTGCGAGTTGACGGCGAGTGCGAGCGGCCGCAAAGCGGCGAAGCCGCGAGTGACACCATGGCACTCGCGGCCAACTCGATTTACTCTCGCATATTAAATTGAATAATGCCGTGATAA
>NC_090888.1:19401257-19408757 GCF_036669925.1 Montipora capricornis | reverse complement strand
AAGTGCATATATAATGTAATAATAAGATCTAAAAGTTACTATAGTCTTAGTGCTCTTGGGACAAATGATTGCTGGTGTCTCACTGTACGTGATAAGGGCACTTGATTACATTTTTTGTGTCTGAGATTATAGCTATGATCAGATTGTTTAAATAAGTGTTTAAAGGTATCGCTCTTCATCATCCGTTCCAGCTCGTTTTTGGTAAGGTTGCTTCTTCTACTTGCTGGTGTTTCGAGGGCATCTTTTGGAAGGCCGAGGATCTTTAAACAACGGGCCTGTACTCTTTGAAGCTCCAGGGAAAGATAGTCAGGAATACCTCCCAAAATAGGGCACGCATACTCAAGCAAAGGTCTGATTTTTGTTGTGTAGGTCGTATGACCAACTTCATCAGGAAGATGGGCTTTCTTAAATTGCATGCCCTAATATGATAGATACGTTTGTTAGCTTTCTTGAGTACACATGAGATGTGAGTTCCATTTGAGGTTGTCCTGGATTACAGCACCTAGCAGTTTGAATTCTGTTTCTCTGTCAATCACCATATCGTTAATGCATAAGTGAGGAGGGTTATCACTGTGTTTCTTAAAGGAAGACCACATGTCTTTCGTTTTCTTGGCATTCAGTTCCATCAAGAGAAAATGAGGAGACAGAGAGGGAGGCTCAGGGCGTTGGCCGGGATATGTTATGTCCACGAAAGTTATTTTTAGACGAGCAGAAGTCTTTGTTCTAGCGGAAGACTATCTTCCGAGACGTCTGTATGCAGTCTTGCCTCGCTCTCAGGTTCTTAGTGAAAAGAGAAAATGACGGCGCACGTGGAAGGCTGATGAATATTTATTTTCTTTCAAACATCGGACCGAGGTAAGCCTGCATGCGGACGTCTCGGAAGACTTCCGCTCATCTAAAAATAACTTTCGTGGACATGACATATCCCAAGGGCTGGACCGGGAGCCTCCCTCTCTGTCCCCTCATTTTCTCTTGGTTCCATCTTGTTCCTATCTGCCCATAATTTCACCCCATCCACTCCTTCCTGCATATAACTTTCTGAGTGTAAGGGTGCTATTTGGTAAAGTGTTAGATCGTCAGCAAATTTGCTTGATTTGATGCCAAGACTACTCGGGATATCTTTGTCAACGTCATTGATTGATTTGATTTGGAGCTTGGATTTGATTGATTTGGATTTGGAGCTTAAGAGGACCACACTCCTCGTTCGGAAGATGATTCGAAACTATGGTTACACTACACGATGCGGACACATCACTATACAACCACAGTAAAGGTCTCTTCCAACGAAGCAAGTTGTTATGGATAACATTTTTTGCTGCCGATAACAAGAAATTATCTTTGACAAAACATCGCGTGTGTGAATCGAGTTATTGAGTTCTAATAGAAAAAAAACCAAGCAGTCGACGACAAGCCGGTTAAGTAATTTTCTTTCCAAAAGGAGAAGTACCTCATTTGTCGATGACAAAAGCGGCCGTTTTGTTATCAATGATTCCCTTTCTTTCCCTTTCTCTCGTTTGTGAACACGTTATCGATTACACAGAGACGCAAAAGTCAGCCGTTCTTCATTCTCCTGATATAAGCATGCGCGTTGCAAGTAAGTCATTGGGCTCCCGCGAAACGTACCGGTTATCGAAAACTGAATTTTTCGCAAGTGGAAATGCATTTTCTAACACTGACAGTTATCGTTTCAATTAAATTCTCGACTGTAAATAGTCATAGGCTCGTCTGTGGAGGCCCTAAACAAATGTGAAAATCCAGGGATAATATAGACAATCAGGTCAGTTCCTCAAGGCTTTCGCTTGATTGCACGTAGCTTGTAACGAACAGGAAACTGTAATATGGCTCCCTTTATCTGAACCTGATAGCCTTCCTCGGCAACGAAGGTGAAGTGTTGAAACAAAAGCGAGGTGAAAAGGAAGAGCTCAATTTTGGCCAGGGCTTCTCCAGCACAGACACGGCGCCCACCACTAAAGGGAAAGAAATTATCAGGGTTTGCCACTAGTTTTCCGTTCTCGTCAATATGGCGTTAGGGGTTGAATACGGTTGGATCTTCCCAGCATTGCGGATTCGTGTGAACTGCCTCTGTGTTGGCATAGACGATAGTGTCCTTAGGAACACGGTATCCACGAAGCGTTGTATCTTCAATGGCTTTATGAGGTAAAGCTAATGGAACTATATTGCCGACCCTCAGTAACTCCAGGATCGCTGCTTGGACAAGGGGAAGATCAGGTTGGTCATCCAATGTCGGTCGTCTGTCGCCAAGTACGTCATCTAATTCGCAATGAATGTCTTCTTGGTATTTTGGGTGCATTACCATGAAGGCTAACACGAATCTCAATGCAGTGCTCGTGGTTTCATAGCCGGCAAAAAACATATCATGAACGGTTGTAACGAAGCGATCGTCGGAAAAAAGATCAGCTTTTTCCTCCTCCGATTTGCACTCTGCTTCAAAGTCGCGTTGGGCGCGAAGGATAGCTGAAATCAAATCTTCAACTGGTTCTGTGGGGTCAAAATTTTCTTTCGTTTCCTTTAATCGTTTTCGAATTATCTCGTGTACTTCCCAGACGGGTGCCGCCCAACGCTCGTAGGTCCTTATTGGCAAATAACGCACCCAGGGGAAAAAATTCAAAACAACAATTTTCTGAAAATCATCGACGTTTCCTACGAAGGCCTCGTTTAGCTTCAACATCCTGTCTAAGTCTGGACTTTGAGTATCGGAGACACCTCTGAAAGTAATTTTGCAAATAACATTAGCCACGGCTTTCATTAAGCAATCAGCAGGATCGAAAAGCTCTCCCTTTTCCTCTTCCATGAATCGTATCAATTTTTCTGCCTGGGTTGTAACTCGGTTTTCTATAAGAGGGGTGTTGGAAAGATATTGACGAAGTGCAGTCATGAACAGTTTACGGTAGAACTTCCATGTAGGACCATAATCAGCAAAAATAACGTCCTTGTAACTTAGGGTAAGAAAAAAAAAACTGGTATTCTCCGAGGAAAGGCAAGGCAAATTCACTTAAAGGCTGCTGAGGCTCAAAGGGCCGGAGCTAAATTTAAACGGTTTTCAACTAGCATGAACCGACTGAGAGTATTCTACTCTCCAAGCCCCGCTTTGAAAGGATGCTAGTCCATTGCAGGGTAACCCTCACCGTACGCTATACAATGAGTACAGTTATGGAGTACTAAGTACACTTGTTTGTTTAATCATTTAGTACAACTGTTTAAGGATTTTGATTTTTCACGTCGTTTTTTGTTGCAGATAAGTGCGAGGATAGTTTCTTCATTTCACCCTTCATTGTCTAAATTTTGAAATGCTTAAATCTCAAAAACGAACTCAGTAAACCCTTTTTTTTTACTTTAATTAATTATGGCGAGATTCTTTGCAAAGACAGTTTTCCGCGGAGCGTATTCAGAGCCGCCTTCCCGACTGGAAAATTTAAGACGCATGTGAACCGCTCCTGACAATATTTTTTTATCAATTTACGACCTACCTAAGGAAAACTCCGACGCACCACGTGTTAGTGGTCTTCCAGCGTAAATAACAGATTTCGTCAGTAGAACCTCCTTTACAGCCTCAGGCGTTGACACCATCAGGAACTTGAAGCTTCCAAGTTTCAAAGAAAAATCACCGCCGTAGTATTTTCTCAGACTACAAAATAAAAGAATTAGAATAACCGAAAAATGTTCAGAAAATGAAGTTATTGTAGGAAACAATAGGACTTCTTTCTCACACAATGAAGAGTGACAGGGTGGAAAAAAAATATGGAAAATTGCTTGTTGTGGACTGATAGCAAGACTTTTTTAGTTTGTACGTTTTGTTTTCCCACAAATCACGTGATGCTTTCAAGAGACTTTTTGTTTTCTTGGTTCATAAGATATGCTAACATATGCTTCTCATTATACCAAGGAGCATTAGGTCGAATGACAATGGTGCGAGTTCTTTTAGGTGCCAACCTGTCCAAAGCCTTGCATAAGACCTCATCATCGTTCCTTGCCAACGACTCAATCATGACTTTGCGAGACACAATCATCCGACAAACCTGACGATCCAATCATCTCATTGAAAGCATCAAAATCAAAACTCTTTAATTTACGAGAGACGACAGTCCTCCTCTCATTTAATGGTTTCCGTAAATTCAAATTAAAGCAAACAACCTTATGATCCGAGATAAACTGTTCCATGACTGTAACATTCTTTAGGCCTAAGGCACCCTCAGTCTCATTCCTTGTAATGACCAAGTCCAATATATGACCTCGTTTATGGGTGGGTACACACACATGTTGCTTTAAATTGAACAAATCCAAAAGCTCTCTAAATCGTGTAGCGTCCCATTCGGCCTTGTCGTCAATATGGAAGTTAAAATCCCCGTATATCAAAAGCTCTTCTGAGCATATTACAGTCTGAGACTCTTGCAATAGACTAGAAAATTCCTCCAGAAAGACTGCAACTGAAGCACCCACCGGGGGACGGTAAACAACGATTGCTCTCAGACTCTTACGAGCAACAAAAGTGACATCCATGCATTCAAATAATGCAAAAGGATGCTCACATAACCTTGTTTTAGAGCCAATACCTTGTTTGTAAAGAACGCCCACGCCTCCGCCCCGTCCTACTGATCGTCGGGCGTGCAGGAGACGATAACCATTCGGACAGAGCTCTCCAATAGTCACTTAACTTCCTTTCATATGCAGCCATGTTTAATAATAAGAGTTTTGTTGCATAATGAAAGAGCGTTCATAAGGCACGAGGTGAATTCCCTGTTGAACGAAAATTTAGGAGCAACACTGACGCGATCCAAAGAACGAAGATTGTGCTAATTAGATCCATTTGGAAGAGAATGTCTACTGCGCAGGTCTCCATTCTTAACCATTCGATTTAAAGAAACTATTGTTGTAATCCTACGATCAGGGCCTGGATTCAATTTAAACACCAAGTCGCCTACAGAATAAGATGGAAAGTCGCATTCGAGTTCGCTTAGTAAGCACACGGTCTTTTGGGTCGCTTTAACTTGATCTTTAGCGAACCACGACGAGTGTTTGAGGAGCCCAGCAACGCAATGAAGCGTCCAAGAAAATCATTGTTTGAATTCCAGGGCAGCCAATACAATAGATCGCAATCAGCATGCAAATGACCATGCAAATGATCGACTAAACTTTCGCATCGGAAAACCAGCGAAACCCAGGATAAATAATCTTCAAATTGAATTTCCCTTACGTTCGTCAATTTCACATAATCAAAACCACTCCAGCGATGAGCTACCCCATTTAGACGTCATCTAGACAGTTCTATCGGGCAGAACAGTTGTCCGTAAAGGAGGAAAAATAACATAAACGCGGACCACAAAATATCGTGGCCAGCCGCATTACGCATCATTGATTGCGTGATACATATAATAATGACAATGACAATGACAATTTCTACTAATTTTATGCGCTGATGTCAGGCAGGATTTTGTCAACGAAACCATATTTTAACCTTGTGTTTATCTCTGCGACACTCCAAACTCTTGGCTCCTGTGAAGATCTTCTAAAATTTCTTTTAAAATGTTCTTTAAAACTTCGGTAAAAGGAAGAAGGATTAAAAAAGTTTTGGCAGATTAATTTCGCTCTATGTCGAGCCTCTTCAATGCCTTGAAGAGGCTCGACATAGAGCGAAATTAATCTGCCAAAACTTTTTTTAATACTTTTTCTTTTCACCGAAGTTTTAAAGAACATTTTAAAAGAAATTTTAGAAGATCTTCACAGGAGCCAAGAGTTTGGAGTGTCGAAGAGATAAACACAAGGTTAAAACATGGTTTCGTTGACAATGACAATAACAATGACAACGATAATGATAATAAATGAGCGCTGGAAGGATGACAACATAAGCGACAAGTGCTTTGAATGGTTTAAGAACTGGAACTCTTGTCCATCCCACGTTATAGCAGGAATGAATGAGCTACACGAACAATTGCTACCGAACAAAGTATATTATAGCAGGAAGATAGGTTCAACGACTAACGATGACCTGAAGTGCAGAATGTACACAAAAGAGCTTGAAAGTGACCCTTATGTCCTTGCAGGTTGCAGAATGTGGGTTAATTAATTGACAAGATCCCACCTTGGTACTCCCAAGTTGTCCCAAGCCTCTCTAAGAGAACGAGAACCACAAGGCTTTCTGGGACGTCCCCGTCTACGCTGAAAACGCACAAGTGCGCGAAATAGGATCGACGCACGAATTATCAACCGTGAGGAGAAGAAGATCACCCTATTAGAGATGAGCTGCACATGGGTCGAAAACCGGTGCCAGAAGGAAGCAGAAAAGACTCGGAAGTATGGCCCGCTACGATATGAGCTGAGACAGCAGTTTAAAGGTTATAAGGTAGAACAATTCAACATTATAATGGACGTTCTGGAAGGGTACTCTGCCCACCAAGAAGAGAACGTGAAGAGGCTTGTTGGAAAGAAGAGTGATCAAGTGCTCAGGAACATGCAGAAATCGGTGATTTCATCGTACTTTTAAAACATTTTTGTACTTTGTTGTCGCAAGTATAATAGCATGTGACGTTTATAGACATTGTAATAGCGCTTTGCACTATTACTAAAAATATACTTTGTCACATGAGCCCCCTGCGTAGACTCAGACAAACATTTCGATCTTCTTAAAAGAAATGTATGAGTGAGGTAAGCAATAGTAAGTAAGTAAGTAAGTAAGTAAACTTTATTTAAACACGGAAAATCATCAGTTAAGCTAAAAAAAAAGTTAAAAAAAACGCTTTACAACTGTTTTACATGATTGCCGTGTGGGAATCCGATAGGTCAGATACTTGCTTGATTGTGCGTTTGAACTGCCCAATAGAGTCAGCATTTCTTAAGTATTGGGGCAAATTGTTCCACAAACAGGCCCCGCTATAACAGAAACTTCGTTTCGAATAATTAGTATTTGGCTTGGGTAGAGTAAGTTTACCTTCTACGTTTCTCAAGTTATATTCAGCATGTCGTTTACTGAAAAGGCGTTGAAGGTATTCCGGGACAAGATCGTGAATTGTTTCATACATAATTAGGGCTTCCGTTTTTACGTCGAAGAGACAGCTTCTCCCACTTAAGAGTATCGAGAAGGAGGTTGGAGCTCGTATCAAAGGGTAACCTTAGCTGCGTGTGATTTTTGCAGCATATCACTTGACTGGCCACTTAAGCAGTCCCAGACAGGACTGCAATAATCAAAATTTGGTAATATTAAAGCGTTATAAATTTGAAGCGCAGTATTAGCTGAGATAAAGTGCCGTATTCGTTTTAAGGCTCCTATAGCTGAGGAAACTTCCCTGCATATTTCGTCTACATGATTTGACCAAGAAAGCCGATCATCAATGTTAAGACCAAGGGATTTAGTGCGATCTACTCTCTTGATAATTTCGTCATCAATTCGTATATCAACCTCGTCACATTGAGTGTTTAATCTCTGCCTAGATCCAATTATCATTAACTCGGTCTTAGCCACATTTAAACTCAACCTGTTGGCTCTCA
>NC_090888.1:19391257-19396257 GCF_036669925.1 Montipora capricornis | reverse complement strand
CGCCAATGTTCACCCGTGTGGTGTGATTACAAATGGATGAACTAATTTGACGAAATTGGCAAAACATCGCCAAAATTGCCGAAATTGTCGAAATTGTCAAAATCGCCAAAATCGCCAAAATCGCCAATGTTCACCCGTGTGGTGTGAATACCAATGGATGAACTAATTTGACGAAATTGGCAAAACATCGCCAAAATTGCCGAATTTGTCAAAATCGCCAAAATCGCCAAAATTGCCAATGTTCACCCGCGTGGTGTCAATACCAATGGATGAACTAATTTGACGAAATTGGCAAAATATCGCCAAAATCGCTAATTTTGCCAAGATTGTCAATCGTGCAGCTCTTTCGCCAAATCTGCCATTTTTGTCATCGTGTGCATTTCTGGACATAAGTGTGAAAACGACGCCATTCAGGAAGCCATTGTCAATGTTAACAGACCAGCTATTTGTCGCCTCAAGCAAAGCTGTAATCGTACTGTGTAAGGAACGAAACCCTGATTGGCAACTTGACAGAAGTTTATTATCATTTAGGTAATGGTAAAGTTGGTCATAGACAAGTTTGTCAAGCACTTTCGAGACTACTGGGATAACGGAGATGGGGCGATAATTATTTGTCTGATTTTGAGCCCTTTTTAAAGATCGGTGTCACCCTAGCCAATTTCCATTCAGTTGAATAGATTCCCGTGAGGATTGATTTCGTAAATACGTCTGTTAGTGAGGGTGCAACAATACTAGCTGCCATTTTTTTAAATAACTTACTAGGGATCTTGTCCAGGCCAGTGGCTTTCTTTTCATCGATTTTTTACTGGGTTGCCCTATGGCAAACCCAGTCGGAAAATAGGTAGATTTCCGGTTTTTTTTTAGTTTTTTTTTCCGTGTCGGTAAAAGTCTTGCATGTCACTCCCCTGGTAAGTGGTGTCTTTGTGCATAGAGCCTACTGCGCGTATTTTCTTAGAATCGAGAGGGTAGTGGAACTGCGTAGATTTCTCTGGTGGACACAGTAGAATCATTAACTTAGCCTGCAATGGCGTCGAAAAGTCATGTAACGCGAATGGCGTTTTAGTGGATCCTTAAACAAAATATACCCTTATGGAGCTCAATAATGGAAAGTCAGTTGGATACACTAGGCAGGAATCTCAAAAGCGACGAGTAATGGACTTCGACAACAATCTATCGCCCGTCGAGACGAAATCAAAGTGAGTTGTATTTACCTGAAGTACATGGTAATTTGACACGATTGAGTTTCTTGTATCATAGCTAGTAGAGGGGAAACTCTAACTATGCTTGTATTCACGCACGCAATGAAATAGGAAGAGGTTTTCGCCTCTAAGAGCAAATATGTTGTTTGTTTCAATAAAATTTTCGCTGGAAAAGGATTCTGTGGTATTTTCTGCCTTTGTGAATTATAATATCATGTTGTGTATTGAATTTTCGAGCTTAAGGTTGAAATGTGATATGGAAGAAGTTTTTTAGTATTGCTCTGTAAGCAGGAAGGGTTCACAGGCCTGTTGGAAGCGTGCTTGAGTTTCAACAAAATGAGTCCCAAAATCAGTGAAAAATTGTGACGCAGATGAGTAATAAAGTAGCTGCTACTTCCAAAATGATGGAATTACCTGGTGATAAATAACGTCGTACGCGTCTTGGATAGTAAATTTCGACTTTGCATAAACAAGAGTTGGGCGATTGTGATCTTTGTTTTGACTTCGCTCATTTCATTGTCAAACTTTATAACACCTGACTGAAAAAGAAACTTTCAAAAACCCGGTATCTTGCCATCATTTGACACAGATACTTCACTGTTTGGCGAGTAAACATGCCGCGGTAACTTAATCACGGCGTCCGCTAAATTCCGGCATGTCACTTTCGATTTTGCGATTTATTTGAACGTAGCAAAAATCTCCCAAAATGTTTGTCGCTGATCGTAACTTTTTATCTTCTATATTCACGGTTCAAAATTAATGTTGTTTTCGTGTCGTAAATATTTTATTCTCGATCGACCGTCCCGGAAACTTCGTTCTGCTCTTCAATAGTTATTTGCTTTTGCATCAATATTTGTTTTGCATAAAGCAAGCTAACAGAATCTGTACCTTGCTGAGTTCGCATTTGTTAGCGTTAATAGTATTTTCGGTCAGATGCTTCTGTTTTATGAGGAGTTTATTGTTTTGGTCTCCCATCCTGACACTAACCCCATTCCAATACCACACAATTCAGTGCCTTCTGATTTTCTAAAACACTTACCACAGGCAACCCAGTGTATGCTTCACGGAAGCATCTCGTTTCAACAGGTCTAGAACAATGTCGATACTCGGGGGTTTTAGAGAAAACGAATTATCAGAGGGCGACAAGAATGATTCAGCGTCAACTTCTCCAACCGGAATATCACGAACTAGCATTTTCGCAATGTTAGTAAAGTGCACATTGAAAGCTTCCGCCACATCATTGGCGTTATTTATAGTTCTATTATTAGCTTGGATTTCCAAAATATTGGACGACTTACAACTACTCCGTGAGCTAAACTCGTTAATAAGATCCCAAGTTTTACGTGGATTGCCTTTGCTAGTTTCCACGTTTTCAGAAAAATATCGTTTTTTAGCAAGTTTAGTTGAATTATTCACCTGGTTTCTAGCCCCTTTAAACTGCTGCCACATGGCATGATCATTTGTAGAGTTCGCTTTCTTTTTGAAAACATCTCTTCTGCGCATTCTGAGCAATAATTCACTCGTTATCCACGGAGACCTCTTGTTACGAATTCTTTTTGATTTTAGAGGCGCGTGTTTGTCCATGCAGCTGACAAATAGGTTTTTCCACTCTTGCCACATATCATTTGGATCAGAGTGCGAACTAACATTCCTCCATGGCATTTGCTCGAGATCATTTAAGAACTTATCTTTTTGAAAGTTTTTAAACTGCCGCATTTCGATCGTGCGAGACCCGTTGCGGTCATAATTAGCCTTACGTGTCATAAAAACAAGGGAATGATCACTAATCCCAACGTGAACAACCCCAAAGTTTGAACCTTCTCCGGGGAATTAGTTATGCATAAATCGATCAGGCTTTTTGACACCTGGGTAATAGGTGTTGGTTAAGGAAAAAAGAAGAAAACTATATAAATCTGTGGAGTTGGTTTCTAAAAAGGAAGTAGAATATTTAGTACTAAGCCCTGTTGATGTAAATCGGACTCGCATTATCCAGATAAATGACCATAAATTGCCGAAATCTCTCAAAGAGTTGCAGGAATCAGGAGAGAAAGTCTTCATACTGCCGCCAAAACCATCGTAAGACATCGAGAAATGTAAGCCTTGGCTAATCGATTGAACCCAGGAATTCTTAACTGTGAAATACATATATTTGTGCTCTACAAAAGATCCCACAGTAGAATTACCTGATGTCGACCAGGAGAAACAAGATGGTTCATAAGACGGAAAGCAATTACCGCTTCGAATAACAATTTTTTTACATTCAAGTTTTGAAAAACGCAGGAGACTTTGAAATACGCCATAAAAATAGAGGATACTCAGAGAGCAGTGTTAAAAGGCATCTCTCTGAACTGAAATGGTCTAACAAAAAGAGGTCATGTACTTGGAGATGAAAACGCGCATGTAACACAATTCTGACTTTTGTCACAAAATACCACTCCGCTCACGAGGAAATGGCAACTGATAGAATATTACCCACATCTAAGAGAAATATTTAACACACCCCTCATACTACGTAGTATATTGCAAAGAAAAATGCATGAAAGATATCTTAGACAGAGCAAAACAGACAACCATTTGCGAACACCAGGAGTAGCGTAGGCCAATCAACACTTTTCCAACATGTCAGCCTGCCGACGGAGTATAATAGAGACCAGAACTTGCACTATGGTACCATTTCCTTCCAACATCGAACCTTTTTTTGTACTTTGGCCGCAGACCAAGGGCCATTATCGATGCTCGGATCAAGAGGGTTGGTCACTTCCACTGTTTACACGACCTTATAAAGACCCTCACTCGTTAAAAAGGTCGTCACGTTTTTGCCCGTCAATTTCAACCCCCTTCACTTTAAACACCATTCTAGCTGCTCAATTGTGTATTGTTCTGGTTATCTCTCGAGAATAGAGCCAAGAACACGGTCGACGTCGCTTAAAACCGAAGAGAATAAAGCGAAAATTATGCCTCATTTCCCTTGTGACTCTTACAGACTGAACTTTGTTTGTCTGAGTCACTTGGAGGTCTATAATTTCATTACGTCATTAGTGCAAAGCGCTATTATCTTAAACTCCTAAAGACACTTAACAATTTTTATTGCATTATTTTAATTTTTAGTTATTTATTTGTTTATTTATTTTTATTATTATTATTACTTTTTTTTTTTACAGTTCTGGAGATATTGACTAGGCTTAGAACCACATGGCCACATGGAATAGGCGTAGTATCAGAGAATGACGTCTAGTCAACCGATTTCGACGAAAACTGGCCAGTGATTGGCTAATTTAATAAACATCCGGTCTGCCAAATTTGGATGGAAACGGATGTAACGCCAATATTTACAGATTTGCGTGTTATGTGTATAACGGTCACCCTTTGGAAATGGCTAAGTGATCGTTAAATACAGGGTGACAGCTGTATACAGGTCTCCTTCTAACTCTTTTGGAAGTCAATGAATAACGCTTTTATGTAGAAATAATCGCTCAAATTAGCAATTTGTCCTCAGTAAAAATTAACGGCAACTTACTAAAAACGAGACGAAGTTCCAGTCTAGTATATTCGATTTTCAAGGTGACTATTTCTCCTGTGAGTGGCTGCATCGTAAACTGATGGAAGAGCCGAGCGCTTTTAAGGTCAATAAAAGCTGTCGACTTGATAAGTTAAATACAGTGTAATAGAGAACTTTATTATATAAACACCAATGAAATACCAAGTGCGCTTTCGCGCGAAAACATGATATCTTCACACATGAAGATAAGATGTTATCTTCAAACGTTAAAAGATTGCTGTTGCTATGGTTACATATAAAAG
>NC_090888.1:19378757-19383757 GCF_036669925.1 Montipora capricornis | reverse complement strand
AGGCAAACTCGTCTGTGCCAAAAAAAAAAAAAAAAGATTCGATTTGTCAACTTATGAAGTACTGCTACTAAAGAAAAAATTTCAGGCCTCTGTCACAACTGCATAAATGTCCATTTTCGCCTCGATGATCTCTCTAACATCAATATTTCCAACTTCGCAGTTCAAATATATATCAAATGTTGCGCGCATTATAACGTGATATTGCTGTACAAAGGTGCAAGTGCTTTAGAAGGAGAATTTCGTTCATAGTTCAAAGAAAGAGGTGGCTTAGAACTCAGTGGACCTTTATTTGTTCCCCGGAACGTAAACTAACAGGGGCATGGGAACTCAGATTTGGAAGTACGGGACTGGGTTTGTTGTTCGGGTGGACAGCGCACGAGAATCATTTCACAACAAGACGTCTATATGGGTGTATCCGTGGGATGCGTAAACAGTTAACATAAATTGTCTACTTACAGCTAACAAGAACTACGGGTAAAATTCGAGAAAAGACCAGAGTTTACCACAAAAATGAATCTGTAATTTGGCTAGCTGGTATTTGCTGTAAAACACAGAACTAGAGGTTATTCTCATTATTAATGCTACTAAATACCATCAGAATTTACTTTTACTAAAACGTTTTGAAGAATGCCAGAATAAAAGGGCGAGCTTTCTTTAGAATACTGACTAGAGATCGGCCCCTTCGTTTGTGTATAAACCAAACTAGAGTAATTAGGTATTTTCCATTTGTGTCTTTTCTATATTTGGTTGGTTAAGGTCTCTATTCTAATATTCTTTTCACGTTTTTGATTCCTGTACTAGGGAGAATGGATTTATTTTGTAGTCAATTTCAAAAATGCCGCATACCACAATGATTTGATGATAATCTCGTCGGATGAGGTCAGTATTTGAATGAGAGACTACTGCCAAGTCCCCGTAACGAAGGCTTCTAATTTCATATTTTAAACTCTTTTTCCGTGAGATGCCTGTGTAACAGGCAGCCCAACGGTATAAAACCAGTCGCGTGTCTTTTTCTTCATCGTAGTCATATATGGCAATTAGCACGTGCTTGTGCTTCACACTGTTACTTGGATGGGTGAGGGCGCGTAGGATCCTCTGTTGTTGACTTTTGTGTTCTTGTTTTTTTGTTTTTCTTCTTCGTAGTCGTAAATAATTGCATTTCTTAAAAAAATCCCCTACCCGCGGAAAGCGATATTGTACCAGAACCAGGAACGAATTTTCCATACAAATATTGGTATCGACTAGTAAACTGAAAATAATACAAATTCGTTCGAAACTTAAACACTGTAATCAACGCTTTAGAAACTTAAGATCGTAAGTCGACACGGCAAAGAAAACACACAAAAGGAAATAGACTACCTCGATCGATATAACCAGAGCTTAATTAAACAGAGAAACCATATGAATACAACTAAGGCCACAAACATAACCAAATCAATACCAAATCGATCTGAAGAAATAGTATACAACTACCTTAAGAGAGTGCTTTGAAACTAACATAAAAGATAAACCAAAGAAAGGCATCACTCACATATCAATTCCACTACGCCGATGGCTTGAAAAGAACGAAACCAGAAAACAACTTGCGCACAATTCCACGTGCCGACAACGACTAATAAAGGGCGTGCGAAAAACTGGAAACAACACCCCCTTTAACTGCGAACAAAAAACCCCAGAAATCAAATGATGTCACGCAAAAATAGTAAGGCAACTGTAAGACATAAAAAGATTTTTTCAGACCTGACCCACTGGTTGAGCTGTTTTTTTTTTTCCTCAAAACTTTTCCAACTGCAAAAACGCCAGGCAACGACGGGATACCTATTGAATTTTACAACTCCGTTTGGCCGTTACCAGGAGCACATCACCTGGAGCCTCCATCCAACTATATTCCTGGCTCAACCTTTGCCCGTATCTTTTTATTTTTAGAATATTTTGTGAGGCAAATGCGATCGCTGGTGCGCGACTGCTTGTGACATAGAAATAACTTTGTTCTGATTGGACGGCATAATGCATTCGTGGGAATTCGAACGTCTAAAAATAAAAGATACGGGCAAAGGTTGAGTCAAGGATATAGTCTGGATGGAGGCTCCAGGTGATGTGCTCCTGGTAACGGCCAAAAGGAGTTTGTAAAATTCAATAGTATCCCGTCGTTGCCTGGCGTTTTTGCAGTTGGAAAAGTTTTGAGGAAAAAAAAAACAGCTCAACCAGTGGGTCAGGTCTGAAAAAATCTTTTTATGTCTGTTACAGTTGCCTTACTATTTTTGCGTGACATCATTTGATTTCTGGGGTTTTTTGTTCGCAGTTAAAGGGGGTGTTGTGTTCCAGTTTTTCGCACGCCCTTTTATTAGTCGTTGTCGGCACGTGGAATTGTGCGCAAGTTGTTTTCTGGTTTCGTTCTTTTCAAGCCATCGGCGTAGTGGAATTGATATGTGAGTGATGCCTTTCTTTGGTTTATCTTTTATGTTAGTTTCAAAGCACTCTCTTAAGGTAGTTGTATACTATTTCTTCAGATCGATTTGGTATTGATTTGGTTATGTTTGTGGCCTTAGTTGTATTCATATGGTTTCTCTGTTTAATTAAGCTCTGGTTATATCGATCGAGGTAGTCTATTTTCCTTTTGTTGTGTTTTCTTTGCCGTGTCGACTTACGATCTTAAGTTTCTAAAGCGTTGATTACAGTGTTTAAGTTTCGAACGAATTTGTATTATTTTCAGTTTACTAGTCGATACCAATATTTGTATGGAAAATTCGTTCCTGGTTCTGGTACAATATCGCTTTCCGCGGTAGGGGATTTTTTTAAGAAATGCAATTATTTACGACTACGAAGAAGAAAAACAAAAACAAGAACAAAAAGTCAACAACAGAGGATCCTACGCGCCCTCACCCATCCAAGTAACAGTGTGAAGCACAAGCACGTGCTAATTGCCATATATGACTACGATGAAGAAAAAGACACGCGACTGGTTTTATACCGTTGGGCTGCCTGTTACACAGGCATCTCACGGAAAAAGAGTTTTAAAATATGAAAATTAGAAGCCTTCGTTACGGGGACTTGGCAGTAGTCTCTCATTCAAATACTGACCTCATCCGACGAGATTATCATCAAATCATTGTGGTATGCGGCATTTTTGAAATTGACTACAAAATAAATCCATTCTCCCTAGTACAGGAATCAAAAACGTGAAAAGAATATTAGAATAGAGACCTTAACCAACCAAATATAGAAAGACACCAAATGGAAAAATACTAATTACTCTAGTTTGGTTTATACACAAACGAAGGGCCGATCTCTAGTCAGTATTCTAAAGAAAGCTCGCCCTTTTATTCTGGCATTCTTCAAAACGTTTTAGTAAAAGTAAATTCTGATGGTATTTAGTAGCATTAATAATGAGAAATAACCTCTAGTTCTGTTTTTACAGCAAATACCAGCTAGCCAAATTACAGATTCATTTTTTGTGGTAAACTCTGGTCTTTTCTCGAATTTTACCCGTAGTTCTTGTTAGCTGTAAGTAACAATTTATGTTAACTGTTTACGCATCCCACGGATACACCCATATAGACGTCTTGTTGTGAAATGATTCTCGTGCGCTGTCCACCCGAACAACAAACCCAGTCCCGTACTTCCAAATCTGAGTTCCCATGCCCCTGTTAGTTTACGTTCCGGGGAACAAATAAAGGTCCACTGAGTTCTAAGCCACCTCTTTCTTTGAACTATGAACGAAATTCTCCTTCTAAAGCACTTGCACCTTTGTACAGCAATATCACGTTATAATGCGCGCAACATTTGATATATATTTGAACTGCGAAGTTGGAAATATTGATGTTAGAGAGATCATCGAGGCGAAATGGACAATTTATGCAGTTGTGACAGAGGCCTGAAATTTTTTCTTTAGTAGCAGTACTTCATAAGTTGACAAATCGAATCTTTTTTTTTTTTTTTTTGGCACAGACGAGTTTGCCTAATGAAGAAAAAAGGCACGACAATTTTTGTTGAAATTTTATGTCGTGCTTTTAGATTTACTCTATCAACGACAAAAGAGCAGCTCTGTGCACGCTTTGCGAGTCACGAAATTGTATCACAAAGCAACCATACGTATGTATTGCACTGTAGAGTTATTGGAGCCTGAGACCCACTGATCTTACTCTGTTTTGTCGGCGGATGTCGTTTTATTTACACACTACAAATAGACGACAACAACAAAGCGTTAGATACTGAAATTAACGTACCGTGTATTGAAGTCCATATAAAACCGAGTTATTCTCGCGCTTATCTGGAGAATTTAAGTATTTGTCCTCTTATCGACACCTCAGAGAAAGCTTCAGATGGCTCCAACAGGATTCGAAGCAATGACCTCTGCAATGCCGGTGCATTATTCTACCAACTGAGCACTGAAGCCCATGCACACAGTCTGCACACAGTTGGGAGCAGGTCAATTTGTTGGGTTTTCATAGCTCAGTTGGTAGAGCATTGCACGGACATGGCAGAGGTCATGGGTTGGAACCCTTTGGAGCCAACAGAATTTTTCAGGTGTCTATAAGAGACCAATACTTAAATTGTCCATTTAACTGCGAGGATCACCTCTCTGATGCGATAGGATACTGTACGTGACTCGTAGTACGGTCATGCAAGAAATCTGTGACCTTTGGAGCAAAAGTCGGCTAAACAAAGGACAGAAGTACAGGAGGTATGATGTTGGTGCATTCTTGCAAGTTGGGACGTTGATGAATCCAATCTATTCACACAAAGAAAATGATCCCACGTGCATAAGGTTTAGGTCTGTAATTGATGCCAATCAGAATGTTCTTATAACAACAAAATACTAAGGAGCTCTTTGTTATATCTGAAGTGTGACCGCTTTTTGGGTAAAGATGTCTTTCGGGTGGCACAAAAACACGGCTTGCGCAGAGCTGGACATGTAACTCGAAACCTAGGCCAAAACATAGAACTGCCTGCGAAGCAGGCTAAAAAAATGTTGTAACGAGTTGGTACCGACGTAGCCA
>NC_090888.1:19371257-19373757 GCF_036669925.1 Montipora capricornis | reverse complement strand
TCGCTCTCATCTTAGCGGCAGTCAAAACATTTAAACTTTCATTAGCCCATCTTTCATACATCATACGAAGGAAAAAAGGTGCTCGTGATTTAACTGAATAAAAGGAAGAAGTATCACCGTGACGCATTTTTTTAACGGCGACAGCAATCGCGATTCATGGACCCATTAATTTTATTGCATATATTTTCTGTTTGCTGTTTACCTGACAAGCGTTGACAGTTACCGCTGTGATTCTCATTGTTTGGCTCGACTTTGCGAAAAATCTGCCTGCCCCACCCAGCACTACGGCTTATTTGATTTTTTGCCGATTCGCAAAGTTTTTGCTGAAGCGAAAAACTTGGGGTCGCACTAGGCAACGGCCCGCGATGACAGATTTCCACCGCAAAGTAAACAAATTCCGGCAAAGATTTGCCAAGTGCGACCCATGCCTCCGAACTTTCGAGGTTTGTTACATGAAAAGTCACGTGACATTACACGTGAAAGCTAGCGCTCAGAAGGTCAATTAATGACCTTTGTTTGTGAGGAGCAAATCGCATCACTAATTTTGTTATCATTCCGTTTCCAGAGAACAGTCGACGATGGCTTTGTATCTGCTAAATGCGGTATGCAATTTACTCAGCCTTGGAAATATCATTTGGTATTGCTACTTTTCTTCCTTCTGCATTATGTAAAAGTGTTGTACGAATTCAGAGACATGCCGCCGGGGCCACGTTTGACTTGCCTGCCCATTGTGGGAAACATCTTGTCTCTTAAGACGAAAGTTGACAAGACGCCTGAGACCTTCGAAAGGTGAGTTTACGTCCAAGGAGTCGAATAGACGACACCCAGTCTTAGTTTTACAAAGATGTCTCGTTCACCCATCGCCGTTGATAACTTCATTTTTATCCTAAGCCCTTCACCAAGGAACAACAACAGTAGTCAGTACCGATGAGACCTGTTTCTTAACGATCAGACAAAGTTAAAAGGAGAGGGGAGGGCTTTTGTTATGGTCTTATCGCCCAATGATGACGAAGTAGCTTCTTCTAAAAACATACCCAATTCAAGACTTAAGTTCACAAACCATACTCTTTGTCAGACCAAAATGGTCAAAATCGATACCCTATTTCAGACCAAAATGGTAACCAAATTGGATAACGATTAGATAATCAAGACAAGATTATTCAACTCCTCACTGAATACAACTACAAATACGACATGACATTCCTGCGACTGTTCAACGAAGTCTCAGGTGCCAAGGTCCTCCCCTCGGGAGTGGGTCATTTTTGCTTTCAAACAACAGTTTCTGTACAGTAGCTCCCTTATTTGCCGTACTTGGCTTTATTCACTTTCTACGTACATAGAGGATATTACATGCCGCGCGGAGATACGAAATTTCTCTTCGAGTGTTCACGAGTGAGCGCAGCGAACGAGTGAAATATCGCGACTTTTATATGTAACCATAGCAACAGCAATCTTTTAACGTTTGAAGATAACATCTTATCTTCATGTGTGAAGATATCATGTTTTCGCGCGAAAGCGCACTTGGTATTTCATTGGTGTTTATATAATAAAGTTCTCTATTACACTGTATTTAACTTATCAAGTCGACAGCTTTTATTGACCTTAAAAGCGCTCGGCTCTTCCATCAGTTTACGATGCAGCCACTCACAGGAGAAATAGTCACCTTGAAAATCGAATATACTAGACTGGAACTTCGTCTCGTTTTTAGTAAGTTGCCGTTAATTTTTACTGAGGACAAATTGCTAATTTGAGCGATTATTTCTACATAAAAGCGTTATTCATTGACTTCCAAAAGAGTTTGAAGGAGACCTGTATACAGCTGTCACCCTGTATTAACGATCACTTTAGCCATTTCCAAAGGGTGATCCGTTATACACAAACACGCAAATCTGTAAATATTGGCGTTACATCCGTTTCCATCCAAATTGGCAGACCGGATGTTTATTAAATTAGCCAATCACTGGCCAGTTTTCGTCGAAATCGGTTGACTAGACGTCATTCTCTGATACTACGCCTATTCCATGTGGCCATGTGGTTCTAAGCCTAGTCAATATCTCCAGAACTGTAAAAAAAAAAGTAATAATAATAATAAAAATAATAAACAAATAAATAACTAAAAATTAAAATAATGCAAAAAAATTGTTAAGTGTCTTTAGGAGTTTAAGATAATAGCGCTTTGCACTAATGACGTAATGAAATTATAGACCTCCAAGTGACTCAGACAAACAAAGTTCAGTCTGTAAGAGTCACAAGGGAAATGAGGCATAATTTTCGCTTTATTCTCTTCGGTTTTAAGCGCGACGACCGTGTTCTTGCTCTATTCCTCGAGAGCTAACCTAACAATAATACACAATTGAGCAGCTAGAATGGTGTTTAAAAGTGAAGGGGGTTGAAATTGACGGGCAAAAACGTGACGACCTTTTTTACGATGAGGGTCCTGATAAGGTCGTTTAAACAGTGGAAGTGACCAACCCTCTTGATCCGAGCATCGATAATGGCC